>NW_028185939.1:62585-75308 GCF_003343005.1 Rhea americana
GCGGGCTGCCCCCGGCCGCGGCTCAGCGCCCCGAGCTTTTCCCCAGCTTCCTTTCTCTGTTTATTTTTCCAGGGACCTGCGGTTCAATTCCACGCTCGCAGCCCTTAAACGACACAGCTGGCTTTTTTTAATTAACTCCTAATAAGCAAAGACAAAAAAAAGTCATGTTTCGACGTGCTGCAATATGCAACACGCTGTGCTTGCACCGCGGGTCCCGAAACGCGGCGAGGAAACGTGTTATACTGCTTCTGATTTGTTCTTAATCTTGCCCGGTTTAATACAGCAGAGGTAATATTCACGCCGCGCCACCTGCTACACAGCGGCAGGCAACACACGCCGTCCGCGGACTTAACCCCAGCGTCAGGCTCTGCGGTTTTATAAAAGCAGTTTTTACATGTTGTTTTTACTGGGGCTTTGAAAATCTGATTAATTCTTTTTTCTTTTTTTTCTGTTTTAGCAGGAGTTACAACAGAAAGCCCCGCATGCCTTTGTCGGAGGAATGAGAAGCTTCCCGAGTTAAATAATCCTTGGGATGCGAGATAAATAAAGTCGGAACCTTGCCAACGCAGGGAAAATTAAATCACCCGGCGCAGAGGGTCCTCGGCGGAGGGCAGCGCTCTGCCCCGGCGCGCGGCACGGCGCGGCCTCGCTCCAGCGACCGCGGCTGCCGCGGGCTCCCCGCAGCCCCGCTCCGCTCCCCGGCCGCTCTCCAGCGCTGTTCGCAGAGGTTTCMCTTGCCACTGGCTTCCCGGTGGCTAATTTAACKCCGGCCGCTCGGCAGAGCCCYGCGTTAGCAACGGGGCGAACGCGGYCGCRGCGACGGCTGCAACGCAAAGCGCCGCCTGCAACCGCAGGGACGCCGCGGGCTCGGGGCTCCCGACCTCTCCGCCGCTTTCTGCACGTTAGCTCCYTAATTAAAGCCTTTAAAATTAAATCAGATGCATGGATTAACTCAGCTCACAATTAAACTGACAAACCAAAAGCTGTTTGCCGAAACCATTCAAGGCTTCAACACGGGAAAGAAACGAGATCTGGCTCCGYGACGCATCTGAAGAACGCCAGCTAAAATTATAACCTCCCGGCACGCTCGCCGTCGCCACCGGGGAAGCGTCTCCCCCCGACAGACATATGTTCCCCGTCGCGCTGCAGGGACGCCGGCGGCTGCGGTCCTGCCGCGCAGCGCCACGCCGCACGCGGACGCAACGTGCACAGACGCAAGAAGGCAGAAGAGAAGGCGGAGGCGAGGGGGAGCGGAGCGCGGGAGCTGCCAGACAGCGGCTCCGCGCGCTGCTGCTGCTGCTGCTCCCGCGGCCGCCGCGAAGCCTCCGGCCCCGGAGGCGCCGTCTGCAGCCGGAGCGCCCGGAGCTCAGCACCGCGGCGCCGGCCGTGCCGCTCCGGCAGGCGGGTATTCCCGCTCCGGTGCCGTTTCGGGAACGCGAGCGGCTGCCGCAGCTCCTGCAGGAGGAGGAGGAGGAGAAAAAAAAGAAAAAAGAAAAACCATTGCATTAGAGAATATACATCAAAAACGACCAAAGACGGCTGGGGCACTCGCGGAGCTAATTAGCGGCACTAACGGCTCTGCCGCAGGCTCGGGGCTGACGGCGCATCCGCGGAGCAAACGTCGTTACGCCGCGCCGTCACGTCGCCGGGGCGGTCGGCGCATCGGGCCGAGCCGGCGGCCGGCGAAGGCGGCGCCGGTGCCGCCGGCGCCCCGCGGCTCCCGCCAGTCCTTGCTTCTCCGGGCAGGAGCCGCGCTCCAGCTCAGCGGCGCGTCTCGCCGTAGCTACGGCTTACGCCGAATCGGCGCCCTCGCACGAGGCGCAGGACAGGACGAGGCCGCTCAGGTGATCTAGCGAGCGCTGAAACTAATCAGCTCACGTGGAAACTAATCATTTAATCGGAATTAAGCCAACCAGYGGGCCAGCTTCCCTTTGCAATTCCTACCGCCCTCCACCGCGGCGGGAGCACTGCTCTCTTCCAGCCCGGGAGGGTGGTTTTGCCAGCTGCCAGCTCAGTTTTTTAACAGAACAATAAAGCAGGAAATATTAGATATTTTAGGGGAAATTCAACGCCTCCTCCCCAGCAGCACAGCTGCCTCCTCGCCCGAGGCGGCCCCGGGGCAGCGCTGCCTTTCCCGCTGGGGAAAAGCCGCTGCGCTTTGGCAGATCCTTCCATTCCCTAGATAGAGAGTAAAAAAAAAAAAAAATCAAAAAAACCCACCCGCGGCAGCGGACGGACCCGCGAGCTGCAGGCAAACCTCGGTCGCTCCGCCGCCAAGCCCCGCGCTGCATTACTCACCCGCTCGATCTTTTTTTTTTCTACTTTGTAATAGAGCAGATATTTTTAAAAATATCCGTGCTCGCTTCTAAAGCGACAAAGGGGGCAGAGATGGCTCACGCAGATCCGTGCCAATACGGAGAATAAGTAACTTGGTGCTCAACGTATTTTTTTTCGTTTTCTTCATCAAGGACATACTGCACAGCAAAGCAGAACAGGGATCTTTACAGAGCATTTACTGCGATACCATTTTTCATCTACCGTGTACAGAGTGCCTGTCAATGCCGCAAGAAAGAAAAATAGCTCATCAATTAACRTCGTACAGAGACTTGTTTACTCTACCCCTGGGGGGAAATAAAACCTTGCATCAATTTTTATGCTAAAGAAGCCAGTCCCCATCAAGGTGTTCTGCTTTATTTAATGCTCCCGTTACGCCGACTCCCGGGGCGGCCGAGCCGTGCTGCCCRCAGCGTCGCCCCGGGCTTTGCACCCGCATCTTCAGCGCTTGCGGTTCGGCCTCGGCAGATCGCTGGATTTACCCCGTGCAAACCATGGGGCGGCCCCGTGCGCAAGGCTCGTCCCGCGCCCGCCTGAGCAGCCCTCGGGCATGGGAAGCAATCGGGAAGGATTAATTTTTCATGGCGTTTTACTTGGTCCGATCATTTTCCATTTAGCCTACGCCAGCCCGAACAATATTTCAAAGCGGTTTCTGAGCTACAAAGCCAGCCTTTTGCAAAGAGCCTCGCCTGACCTCAGTAAAATCTCCGCTACAAAAACATAACTTCCTTTAACCTAGTGAACTCACTTGGCCTGGATGAAGATGCCACTGAAACAGGCTCTCGAGCTCCGGCCACCAAGACCTCCGCGCTGAGCACGGTGCAGGCCWGCAGCCGCATCTGCAACGGCAGCCTGAGGCCCGGCCCGGTGGAAGCCAGGCTGGCTCGTCTCGGAGGGCTGGCACCTAAATGGAGGGAAACTTGCCCAAAGCTTCAGAGATCGTTTTGCGATCCAATTAACAAAGAAAAAAAAAATCAGGTCTGAATATCCAGCAGCAAAYATCCTAGCAGCACCTGGCAGTAACAGAGTACCTTCTGGAGACGACTTTGCAGGCAGCCTTGTTAAATAGCACTTCTCATCCCTAAAAACAATTCCCCAAAGATGTGACAAATTAATCTGTAGCTTTTTATTACAAACCCRCACAAACACACACATCCTTCACCTCCAGATGAAACGCCCGACAGCTCTAGAAAGCCGAGTTTTCTGCTTAGTGGGAGCATGTGTCACAGAATCAGTAAGGTYGGAAGGGACCCTGGAGATCATCTAGTCCAACCATCCCGCTCAGCAGGGTCACCTAGAGCATGGCAGACAGGGTTGCATCCAGGCRGGCCTTGGAGATCTCCGGAGAAGGAGACTCCACCACCTCTCTGGGCAACCTGGTCCAGTGCTCCGTCACTCTCGCAGGGAAGAAATTCCTCCTCGTGTGCAGGTGGAACTTCCCGTGCTTCAGTTTCTGCCCATGGCCTCTTGTCCTGTCACACGGGACAACCGAAAAGAGTTTGTCCCCGTCCCCTTGACACCCTCCCTTCAGGTCCTTGTCCACATTGATAAGGTCCCCCCTCAGTCTGCTCTCGCAGCCGTTCCTCCTAGGGCCGGTGCTCCAGCCCTCGGATCATCCTCGTAGCCCTGCACTGGACTCTCCCCAGTAGCTCCACGTCTCCCTTGTCCTGGGGAGCCCAGAACTGGACCCAGCACTCGAGACGAGGCCTCCCCAGGGCTGAGCAGAGGGGCAGGATCACCTCCCTCGACCTGCTGGCTCTTGGTCACTCCTCCCAGTGCAGCCCAGGASACCACCGGCCTTCCTGGCCACAAGGGCACATTGCTGGCGCGTGGCCAAGCTGAATCCTTCAGAGGAAGCATTTAGCGAAACAAACGCTGCCCCCGCGCCGCGTTGCACCCCTCCGGGATTTGGTCTCGCCCCTCGCCCGCTCCTCCTCTAAAAAAAGTCAACTTCAAAACCACCGTGCAAGCTCACCTCGCTGCTGAAAAGCTGCTGCCTTAAGTACAGACGTTCCCTAGGAAAAGTCAGATGAAAAGTTCCAGAAAATAGCAATTAGGTCTTAACGGCAGGGCCGCCGCGGAGCCGCGCAGCGCACGCGTCCCGCCGCTGCTCCGGCACGCGCCCTCGGCACGGCAGCGCGCCGAGAAAGCGCCGCAYGTGCGCTGCTTCCGAGGCACGAGGCCGGAACGATCCCAGACCAGTCAACGTCTTCCCCGGGAAGCCGCAGCTTTCCTCGCCCCGGGAGCGCGGCGCCGGGGCTGCGCCCGGGTCCGGCTGGCGGCCACGAGCCCGCGCAGGAGCTGCGCGAGGGTTTCTAAGGGCGTGCAAGTCAGCAGGAAAACATCTAATTACTCTGACGTTTGCTCAAGCCAGCTTCCTCCCACCGATGACACACGAGAGGATGCTGAGACACGGATCTCAGGAGAAGGAGCGTAATTAGGAAAACTTCCCGCTGCACTCTCCGCCGGGCTCCGAGGAGGAGGCACTTGGAAACCGTCTTGCAAATAAAACTGAACCAAACCCCACAGGCAGCTGCCTCGATTTTCTGTCCCACCAGGATCGGCCCTCGGGGGATGCAAACGCCAGCTGACGGCCCAGGAGCCGGGGTCCCCCCGGGAGCTTTGCCGCTGGCGCGGGGACCCTCGCCCCGGGCACCGGGCACCGCGAGCCGGCCGCGCTCTCGGGAGCGGCCCGACCCCACGTGCGCGTCGATCAGCAGGGAAAAACACGCGCCGTGCAGTAACGCTTGCTCGGGAACAAAGTTATTTTAGGCGCTGTCAAGCGCTTCTCACGTTAATTCGTGCCCGTTTACACACGCGGCATGTTAACGGGGTCGAGGAAGCTCTGCCTGAGCAAAACCCCGCAGCGAAGCGCRCGGGCACGTCGCAGCCCGGCGGCGGCCGCGCGGCGAGGTCCGTGCTGCTCCGCGGCACGCAAAGCCCGCTCGTCGGAAACGGAGCGCAGGCGCAGCGCCGGGGCGCTCGCCACCTAATTCCCCTTTTCTTTCCTCTTCCCCTGCACGCGCCTCCAGCAGGGAATTACACAACACGGATATATTTAAAAGCAAGGCGGCTTGGCGGAGCTGCGCTAATAACAACTTTAATGCCATAAAATGGTGCGTGTTATACAAGCTTTTCGCTTCGAGAAACCATTAGAGAGCCCGTTAGCGAGAGGGGAAAGTAGCTGAGCGGTTTCCATAGAGACGTCGGCGTAAGCAAGGCTGGAAAAGCAGAAGCCTCCCTTTCCCAAACGCGTCGCCGCGGCCAGGAGCGCCGCGGCTCGGCACCCTCCGAGCCGCCCGGCACGCCGACGCGCCGGGCCGCGGGGGCCGGGCTCGCCGCGGCGCCCGGAGGGCTGCTGGGGAAAGACGKTTTTTTACCGCCCAGCCGAACGCCTGAAAATGCAGCCTCGCTTCTGGGGCGAATCCCGAGGTTTTCCAAGCTTCGGCCCGGGGCCCCTCTCCGCAGGGAGCCGCGCGACACCGTTTCCCTCTGATCCTGCTCGAAGAGGCTTGTGCACCTGAGATCAGAGCGGAGCCACGTTCCCGCGTGCGGGTCCCTCGGGCAGCGCGGAGCCGCTGCCCCGGCCGGGAGCGCAGGCTGGAGGAAGGGGAGCGAGGCCGCTCGCCCCCCCGTCGGCTCCTCCTTGCCCGGGGACTCCTGCAGGTCGGGGCTCCCGGGGCCGCCTCCGGAGCCGGAGCAGCACCAGCTCCCAGCAGATCTTAGTTACAACCGGTGAAAGTAGTTTTTCCCAGACACGCGTAAACCCGAAACGTTCGCTGCTGGTTTTGAGAGGTTTTGCAACCCCTCAAGGTAACRACCTGGTGCTCAGCTAGGATTAAAAACACTCCGTGTCCCCATCAGGCCGGCGGAGCTGCCTGAGTCATACTGCTCGTCCGGAGAGGGCTCGCAGCGCCCTCCGGACCCCTCTCCCGCGGCGCCCGGCACGCCGGAGCGCTGCACGGCGCCCGGAGCGCCGCGGCCGCGCGGGACCCGCGTCCTCCCCGCCGCCCGCTCGGCGACGGCGCTCGCGCAATATTCACCTTCCTAACGGCAAAGCCGCTGCAGGTAAACAAGCACTCGATCCTTAAATTCCYGATTACCATAGCAACGAGTATCCCCCCCCCCGCGCCAGCCAAGGACGAGTGGACAACTGCTCAGACCCGCAACGCGCCGCCAGCGCTCTGGGTCTACGAACACGGTTCGGACGCACACGCGCGTGGGATGCTTTTTCTCGCGCGGGCACTCGCTGCTCGGGGCCCCGGCACGACGAGCGCCGGGCCAGGCTCGCCGCCGCCCGCCCCGGGGGCACCTCCGCGCTTCCTACCCCGCGCCCCTCGTCCGAGCCGCCTCCCCTCCGCGCCCGGGCAAAACGCCGGTTCCGCACGGCCCGGTTCGACGTGTTATCGCCAGTAAGAGAGGAACGCGCCGGGCCCCGCTGCTCCTCGCCCGGCGGGGAGGGAGGCCACCGCGGTCGCTGCTGCAAGCCCCGAGCCCTCGGCTCCGGCCTCCCCGCTCGCTCCCTCGCTCCCTCCCGCGACGCCCCCGTCCCCAAGGCATTCGGCAAGCTGAATAAAACAGAAGCCACCGAAGAGGCGAAGCCTGGAGCTTTTTTCGGGTGGGAAGGGACAAGCAGGCGCTGCAAAGCTGGCGACCGCGCGGCTCTAGCCGCGGGCGCCCGCGACGGATCTGYGGGATGCCATGGGCTCCGCGAGAGACGGCGCTGCGCGATGCGCCCGAGGCTCCCCCGAACCGCCAGCGCCTCTGCAAGGGGAGGCCTCGACCGCCGCGCGCGCGTCCGCGCCGCTGTGCAACTCGCCTGGAAAAAAAAAAAAAAACAGTTAACGGATTTCGAAATTAAGCCATTCTGGTCAGACGCCGAGGGGCCTCGGGAGCAAGGCGGCTTGTGTTCTCCATGCATGGAAATGAGCAGATTTGCTTCAGCCGCCCCGCGTGCAAATCGGCTGCGCTCCGCTCCAGCCCGGGGGGGGGGGAGCAGCCCCGGCGCCCCGTGCTCGCGCTCCCGCCAGCCAGACCCACGAGGTCCCGCGCTCCGGGACGGGGCTCGGCGTCCCCGAGGCCGGCCCGGCCTCTCGCTCCGGGAGCGACTCAAGAGCCTCTCTGCTTTGAGGACGTTAATCTTATTTCTTCTTGCCTTCCCTGCGGCACGGATGGAGCCCGCTGTCCATTACCAGCGGCACGCTCGTGCTTGCAGCGGGCCGGCGGGCCGCAGGACCGGCGCGCACGGAGGAGGTGCAAGAGCCAAAGGAACATGAATAAAATACCAGCAGCCGCRAGCAGGAGGGAGCCCATCCCGGGAGCAGGCAAACAGGGGCCAGCAGCGGCTGCAGGAAAGCTGCCGTCCTGGGAGCCAACRCATGAAGCGCGCGGACAGGCTAAAGGCGCGTTGCCCCGCGCAGCCTCGACGCTCCCCGAGCCCCGTGGCCGGCCCTGGCACCGCACGGGGAAAGCCAGCGTTGGGCTCGGCAGTGCAGGCGGTGCCGCGATCAACCTAAATCGACCTGATCTGAGCTTGCAGCAACCGCCCCGGATTTTGCATGGAAAGGCACGCTGGAATTAATTTCCTTCCATTTCTTTCTTCCGGCCGGAACAGACTGATCCATCACAAATTCGCCCCGCTAGTGCTCGATGCCAGCTGAGATGGAACCAGACCTCGGCTCGTGGCCACCCCRCGTCGGGCGCTTTGCTGGCAGAAGGTGCAACGCATTTACAAAAACTAAAAAAGTAAATCGAGCTGCAACAAATTTCCTAGGCAAAAATCTTATTACCTGCTACTGATACCAGCTCCAGAGAGGCGCAGSGGCTGCATGTAATCAAGAGTCCTTAAAGCACAGGTCACAAACGACAGCTTTTATTTACAGCGCTCTGCAACCGCTCCAGCGCGGACACCGACCGCGGCACAGCCGAGGCCGGAGCAGAGCGCTCCCGTTGGGAGCTCGCCCGGCTCGCCGCGGCCGCGGGGCCCCTGCTTAGTGCCCCTGGTTTATAAACCCCTTCTCCGAGGGACCTTTCTCCTTGGAGCTTCGGAAGCGTCCGGCTGAGAAAGCCGAGGCTGCAGYGTCCCTCGGCGCCGGCCTGACGGTCGGGCGAGCGCCGCGGGCGAGCGCGCCGCCGGGGCGGCTGCCTCCCGGCAATCTGCACCGGTACCCAAAACCCTCAGCTCGGCATCCCGCGGCAGCACAGAGCCGCACGAGAGCGCTGGCGCTTCGCCAGGGCAGAGCACTGATATTTCCCGAGGAGCTAAAAACGCTCCCGCAGTAAAAATCCATTCAAAAAAGGCTGAAGGGCTACRTGCTTCCAACCTGAGAAGTACACGGGTACCATTTTGATGCATTTTCTCCATAACAGAAACATCTTTATTCCCCTAATATCATGCCGTTTCATTTTCCAGATTTATTTAGAATAATATCATTTTTTTGTGTGAGAGTCTATTGCAAACAAACAACAAAACACGAGAGGTTCTCTGTAACATAAAATGATGGGAAGAGGGGGGAAAAAGGAAAAAAAAAGGGGGGGAAAAATAAAAAGAGTCCTGAGAGGCCATTAGGCATCGTAATGCCACATTAATTTTAAATGGATTTCTATTCATTTAGATTTGCTCGGGCACACATAACCCATTAGCCACAGCTCGGCGCGTACCTAATGGTTTGACACCCTGGAAAAATCAGCCGCTGACCCCCAAGCCCGCCGGGACCCCGAGGCATCCAGCCCCGCCGCAGCTCGGCGCCTCTTGCAACGGGCTCGGGCCGATTAATTAGCATCGCCCCGCACGCCGTCGCCAACGGGCTAGGTCGCTTCGGTCAGAAAATCCACCCCATCCCAAACCCTGGGATTATAGGGAAAAAAAAAAAAAAAAAAACTATGAGCTGCAAAGTGACAGTTTTATTATTGGAGATGCGGAAGTTAAGAACAGAACACGCTCCCGCAGCGCCCGTCCGTCGCTCCGGCGTCGTCCGCTCGGCGTTTCGGCCGCGGAGGGGCCAGCGACGCGGCTCCTGCCAACAGGATTAGCGGAAACGGAGACGGAGACGTACGGTCCAGAAAGGATTTACACGTGCAAAGAAGATTATTACTGCTCCACAAAGACGACAATACTAAGTTTCAGGGCACGCGTATGATCTCCTTTGCTGTGTAATCTGCCCRTTTCAAACATACGTACTACAGCAGCTCCGTTACAGAACTAAATTAACCCTAATTGGATTGCTTCTCAGTAGCAGTAGTTTCAGCACTCTAATCAATAAGTCACAGGATTTTAAGACTGCCCTTGGTATCAATCACTGCAGTCAGTAATAAAATGCTTTTCATTAAGAACAGCTGAAACACCGTGTCAGTAGCTTTGTGCAAAATTATGGCTCCGATTTAGCAACTTTACCAAGCCCTGTAACTCAGCCGGCTGTAACCCGTATGAGCGCTCTGTACCAAAAATCTATGCGCAGGAAAAGCTTTTTTTTTTTCTTTCTGAAAAGCTCTGAGCATTCCCTCATCTCTTTCACCAGCCACTGTACTACAAAGTTATTGCTCGTACACCAGCCGACAAGCAACTTAAGAGACACTGATCTCAGAAATCCTCCAAGAAAAAGGTCTGAGATACTACTGAGAAGAGTCCTGGGGGGAAAAAGAATAAATCAGAAGGCGTGCGAAGGAAAGCGCACGCTTCCCCCCGGACGAATTTCAACGCACCATGCTCACGCCGGGGATTAAGGACTCCGGGAAGCTGACGAGGTTGAATTTTCGCCTCTSTTCTGGATCAGAGGCGCAGCAACACTCAAAACCTTCACCTGCACTTGGGGAAAGGCTCTCGCGAGCTCTGAAACGAGTCGGGAGACGGAGCCGAAGCCGCCGCACCGCGGCGGGACGGAGCCGCGGGAGGCAACGGCGGTCGCTCGCAGACGGACCCCGAGCGCAGCTTTCCAACGAGTCACCCGCCGTTTCCAGGTCCCTCAYCCCCTTTAACCCCGGAGCCAGATTTCTCGCGCTGCTTCTCCCCCCGCGCGGCGACCCGAACGCGCCCGAGGGCTGAGCCTCCCCGCAGGAGGCCGCTTCGGGGTGGCAGATGGTTTGGGAGCCGCCAGCGAGGCACAGCGGGTCCCTAATCCTCGGGCCCGCGACCGCAGCCCGCCGCGCCGAAGGCCGCTGCTCCGGCAGCACGAGCTCCGAGGAGCGAGCGCGGCCTCGGCACGACGGCCTCTCCCTCTCCGCCCAGAGCTCCCTCGCCCCTCCGAAGCCTGCCAGCGGGTCTCTCCGACGGCATTTCCACAGGGGAACCCAACAGCAGCCCCGTTCCCCTTTTTCTCACGCCGCAAGCCCAGGGTGCACGCGGCAGCGCCGCAGCCCCTTCCACCGGGGCCGCCTGCGCCGTTCGGGAGGCCGCCGCGGCTCCRCGGCAGAGACACCACCCGCCGAACGGCGGCAGCCTCCCACCGCCCTGCTTTTCCCCGTCTCTCCACCCTGCGYATCTCCCCCGGGTTCCCGGCCCTGCTGTAAAACACTCCTACGTAGCAAAGGATGCTCTGCCCAGACGGCGGGATTGCGCTCCGGATCTTAACCGGGTTTCCAGCTCCAGAAAAACGAAGAGCGTGAGCTGTCTTCCCCGCCCGCCTCCTGCTCCAGGAGGTCTAGCAGGTTGCCGCCGTCTGCTGCGGCAAGGCCCCGGTGCTGCCCCGTGCCGGGGCGSGTCCCCCGGGCAGCCCCTTCCAGCGCCGCGGGCCGGGGCAGCCGCGCACGGCTCAGCACCCTTCGGAAGCGGGCTCAGCACCAGCCCCGGGCACCTAAGGGGACAGGAAGACGCCTCCAGCGACTCCGCTCCTCCCGCCCGGCTATCGCTTCAACTCAACTGCAGCTACCAACACRGTAAATTCTACAACATCCAATGGTTTTTTTACCTTCCTGCCATGAAATAGAGAAAACCTTCAAAGATTCAGGCTCCAGAGACACTAAAACTGTCCCCTCTTCAGCTCTTACAGGAGTGAAATACCATTTTTATTACCTTAGAGTCTCCTCGGTTTGGAGTACTACCCCTTAAAAATAAAATGAAACGGCACAGGCATCAGCAGGACGTTATTCTCCGCGAGCTTGCTCTCGCGGCGGGGAACGCACAGCCCCGGGCAGCGCTCACCCGAGGCTGCGCCGAGAAGGCGGCCGAGCGCCGGGCGCACCGAGGAGCGGGGCTCCCGGCTCGCTGYGCCGCCGGCGAGGCCCTTCCGTCGCCGCCAGCCAGGGCACGGCTATTCTTTCAGCTCAGAGAAGTCTCATCACAAACGTGCCCCCAGGAAAAGGGAGCAAAAGGCAAACGTGCTGCTATCTGCCCTGCCCGCAGCTGGGCCTTCTGCTGCAGATCCAGGGAGCCCAGAGGCTTGGAGCAGCTGCCTGGCTCCCAGGGATGGCTTCCCTTAGATAAAAGCAGAAATGTAAAGCACCTGGACACCCTCCAGTGCCGTTGCTCGTTTAGCAACGGCTCAGGGACAACCGCAGGACCCCAGCTCCTGGGGCTGCTCCCACGGAAACAGCAGTACCCGATCGCTGCTGCAGGTCCCCTGAGCCAGGGGTGCACAAGCATCGAGACACGAGCCCGGTTCCTCCAGCTGTCGCAGCGCCGGGTCCGCTCAAACTGCAAAAGCTGCCGAACGCTATCGTTGCTGGGCGCTGCCTCCCCCCGCCTGCTCGAGGGCTCGCACGCGTCTCCCCTAATGCAAGATCTCCCTCTTCTCTCGAGAGGGGCCAGCGAGCCGCCCCCATCTCACCCCTTCGCGGCTCAAAACGCCGGGGCCGCGGGCGCCCGCGCTGCAGCAGCGGCRCCCAGCCTTCCCCTCGCTGCAGAAAGGGAGCTGGGTTTGCACATCTCGCTGGGGCRACGAGTCCTGGACAACAGATAGCACGATGCTGCTAGGTTTGGGGGTTTGTTTTGTTTTGTTTTTTWAAAAAAACCCAGCAACTCTCATCCTGAAACACACAGTCTCCACAGCCCTCAAATGACAGGATCTATGAGCAGAAGCAAAGCAGCTCTGAGAGGCAGGAGACAGCGTTCTCCATTTCCTAAGCACACGGAAGTCCCTCTGTTCCATCTTCTCAGTTTGTCAGAACTTTTCCCCACATTTTGTGTTTTCATTTCACATCTCAGATGAGAAAAGGATTCTGCTTTTGTTGACAGCCGGGYTTTGCACATCACTACAGTCTGGCGCCACGCACCAGTATCACAACACTGCAAAGTTTTGCTTGCAAGATGTTTCACAGAGATTTTGTTTTATGTCTTTTTTTTTTTTTTAGACTGAAAAGAATTAAAACTACTAGTGGAAATATTTTAACCAGTCATCTTCTCAGTCTGTCAGAACTTATTCCCACATTTTGTGTTTTCATTTCACATCTCAGATG
>NW_028185939.1:77164-79425 GCF_003343005.1 Rhea americana
GGAGCAGAACATGGAGTATCTGTATACGCAGGAGGAGATGGCACACATCTGTGCACATCCTCAGAAAGTGGTGTACAGTGCATTTCTGCACACACAGGGAATCATGCATAGTGCATTTGCACACACAGGTGCAGCACACCTTTGCATGCATGTGCAGGGAGCAGTGCACCATGCATTTGCGGACACAAGGAGAGCAGCAAACGGTGCACTTGCATATGTGCATAGGGAGCATTTGTGCTTGCATGAAGGGAGCTGTGCACAATGCACTTGCATGTGCCTGACGGGCAGTGCCGTGGCATTTCTGCACTTGCAGAGGAAGCGCCCAGAGCTGAGCCCACGAGTCATGGGGCTACAGGAAGGCAGCACGGGGCGATGGGCCCAGCATAGCACCTCGGCCGGACAGCAAGAGCCGGCTACGGCAGGGCTAGCGGCACGCGTGGTTTATTCGAGAACAGGAACCTGCAGCAGCTCCGCTCCGTCTCAGCAGCTGGGTTCGGGGAGCGGCGCTTTGCCTCTCTCTGACTGCAAATGGCACCTGAGGCACTCGAGATCTTCTCAGCTGAAATTAAAGCATTCAGCTGCGTTACACATTTGCAGCGGCATGGCCTGATCCTGACTGGAAAAGGAGGCTTGAGCAGTCACACCTAAGCAAGAGCAGAGAATAAATTACCACGGTGGGAAGGCAGCCAGGCACCCAGCCAGGCTGCGAACAGGCACCGGCGCTCGCCGCAGGCGCACGGAGGGGAGCGGAGCAGGAGCGGGYGCGAGCAGCCCACGCCGTGCCATGCCACACTGGCAAGCGTTCCTCCTGCGGGTCCGGGAGCTGTTCGGGTATCTGCYGCCGGGCTCCGTGCCAGGCTCTCGTGCGCCCGTGCTGCCGTTGCCCCCGCAGGCTCCAAGCTGCCGCCTGCAGCTTCGCCCGGGCTCCCAAGTCGCCATGCTCTGCCCCGGCCCGTGCAGGCCCGGAGCTGGGAGCACCTGGGAGCCTTGCAGAGCTCACACCGTTGCTCCATATTTGTTTCTTGGCATTAAACCCCATAATTTATTTGCAAGGTGAGTTCTAGTCAATAAGCAGCAATGTGCTGCTTCCACCAGAGAACAAGCAGCTCCGGTCCGACGGGCTCCAGCCACAGCGAGCCACTGCGGCGAGCACCATGTGCCGGGGGCGGCTCGCTCCACCGGCGCTCACCGCGGCTCACCGGGGCCCCTGTTCAGTGCACAACCTTGCAAACCCACTGGAGGCAGGATCGCGCTTTAAAATGCACCGCCTTTGGCTGTCTCTGCCTCCTGGGGTGCTGCTTTTCTTTGCTTCCTGCAGGCCCTCGCGTCTGCACTGTGCCTTCAGGCACGGCCTTCCCTGCCCGACGCTGCCGAGCCCCAGAGGCCGCTGGTGCCACGCGGGGGAGCAGCCCGGCCCCATCGGACACGGCCGGCTCCCCGCATCCTCGGGGGCTGCGGGGCTGGGCCAAGCAGAGCAAGTTGCCCAGGGGAAAGTGCTCTACTTGCACACTGCAGTAACCCCAAAGGCTCGATGCAGGGTCCTGCAGGGGAGCAGGGCAAGGAGGTGGCCACAGGAGGCCGCGCAAGCTCCAGCCTTTGCCCACCCTTCCCATGCATCACGTCCTGATGCATCACGTCCTGGTGCATCGCCTCCCCATGCATCACCTCCCCATGTATCACCTCCCCATGCATCGCCTCCCTGTGCAGTGCTTCCCTGTGCATCGCCTTCCTGCGCATCACCTMCCTGTGCAGTGCTTCCCTGTGCACTCCCTCCCCATGCACCCTCTCCCAGTGCAACGCTTCCCCATGCATCTCCAGCTGGTGCAGCGTGTCCCGGTGCATCACATCCCGGTGCATCGCCTCCCCATGCACCATCGCCCGGTGCATCATCTCCYGGCGCATCCCCTCCCCATGCGTCCCCTCCCCGTGCATTACTGCACCAAAGGCACGCAGTGACCCAGGGGAGGCCGTGCTCACACAGCCTGCTCATGACAGCAAGGGCTACGCCCGCCCGCGAGCATCGGCAAACTGCTCCCTGCAGAACCCTCTGCGCAGCAGCGGGAGACAGGAGCCGCTCCGCCGGGCAGCCGAAGGGACGGACACATTCGCCATCTCCTGGAGCTGCTGCACCACGACCAGGTCTGTCCTGCCAGGAGCTCACGCAGCAAACAGGGCTCRCTGCGCGGGGCGCAGCCCCGCGGCCCTCGGCGAGGAAGCCGGCGGGCGCTGCAGCACGCTTTCCTCCCCTCTCTGCACCCCGG
>NW_028185939.1:80045-81486 GCF_003343005.1 Rhea americana
GGGCGCCCGCAGCCGGCCGCGGCTCCGCCGCCGCTCGGATGTGCTGGGCCCGCGCCGCTGCCGGGGCGCAGAGAGCTAGCACCCGCTCCGCTGGCGGCTCATCCTCCTCGGGGGAAGCAGCACCGCGAAGCTCCCYGCTTGCTCGCCAGTAGGAGGAAGCAGAAGAGCCCCGTCCCCGCAGCAAGGCATCCCCTGCCTCCGGGGGAGCAATCGCCTCCCAGCCCCGAGCACGTTTTCCGCTGCCATCATTTTCTGCAGTTTGCATTTCAAAATCTGTTCCGGCTCAGCACTGAGACCTTCCTCCAAGCCCCCAGATAACCGCTCAGCGTGAGGCAGTTACCTCCGCAGCCCGGCGGAGCCGCGCCGCGGGCTCTCCCACCGGCTTGGCGGCCCGGCTGGCTGGGGCMGCGCGCTCAACGTCGCTGCAGTTTCGCCCGGCGGATTACACTGGTGATCTACCCCGCTGACCATGATCCACACAGAGAATATTTTCTCCTTGTTGTTATCTCAATAAATATGGATCTCAGTACAGAAGATCGGGAAAAAAARTTTTACAACAGAGGGAGCGGAAATAAATACATCGTAGTCACACGAGGGAGCAGTAACCGCTGAGCTATTTTGGGCGCAATACATCATGCAAAAAATAATGTGTCTTTCRAGCAGATTTCAAGTCCAAAAGGTACAAAATGTTTTCAGAAAGYAAATTCTCACATACATTAAGTGCCGTGCCCCGGAGTGAGACCAGCTGCTAAAAGGCTTCTTACTTGAGCTTTGTGGAGCGTTTTGCACCAGCAGAGCCGGGAGCTCGGCTAGCACAAACCGACACCGCTCCGCTGGTGTCAGGCACAATTTGCGTAGCTAGAGCGGAGCAGGTGCTTCYGCGCCGGGCTGAACCAGGACCGTCCCGGATGGGGGACGGGAGGCAGAGCGTTAGTCAGCCAGCGGGGCTGCAGGGGCGGCGCAGGCTTTGCAGCGCCCCCGGCTGCACCGCCAGCGCCCGCGCTCTGTGCCCACTTCCTCCGAGTCGCCAGCGCCCCAAAGGCACAAGCGGCTTAAAAAAATCCAGCGCGATTCGGGAGCAAATAAACACACTGTCACCTTCCGTCTCCTGGGCTTTTGGAGGTTACGGTGTGCAGGAGGCAGCTGGAGCTCAGAAATAACCAGCTATTTTATTAAAGGAAAGGGCAAGATCCGCCTAAGTAACTGCAGCAGTGGAGGCTTTCGGGGAGACAGCGGCTGGCCTCAAACCAAGCGTGTGCACGCAGACACCCGCGCGAGACGGCTCGGAGCGGGCGTCGTGCACGCAGACGCCCGTGCGGGGACGGCTCGGAGCGGGCGTCGTGCACGCAGACGCCCGCGCGGGGACGGCTCGGAGCGGGCGTCGTGCAGGCAGACGCCCGCGCGGGGACGGCTCGGAGCGGGCGTCGTGCAGGCAGACGCC
>NW_028185939.1:81616-84497 GCF_003343005.1 Rhea americana
GACGCCCGCGCGGGGACGGCTCGGAGCGGGCGTCGTGCACGCGGACGCCCGCGCGGGGACGGCTCGGAGCGGGCGTCGTGCACGCGGACGCCCGCGCGAGACGGCTCGGAGCGGGCGTCGTGCACGCAGACACCGGCGCGGAGATGGCTCGGAGTGAGCATCTCAGAGCCTGCTTCTCCACCGGAGAGATTTTCCGTGGGCACGGCCAGCTGCAGCGAGCTCCTGGCACGCTCGCCACCAGCACCGCAGCGCGCGGCAGAGCACGGGGAACCCTTGCACGCCAGACGCCGAGGCATTTAAACCAGTGTGAGCGGCAGCAAGAGTTAACRGAAGGTACAAGCTGCTCTTGTTCTTATTTAGCAGCAACCCACCAAAAGTTACGTCCGGATCAACAAATTTCCCAAGGTGCAAGTGCTTTTGGTTTGCACGTCAGTCRTCAGACCCTACGGAGCTCAACAGCACTTGTCCCTGGAGGATGGGCAGGATTTGTCCTGAGGACCGAACTGCCGGGCCAGAGGGAGCTCCTCTGGACACAGACTGATCACCCCCCTCCTGTGGCTCCTCAAGTGGCTTTCGCAGAAGCTCTTTCCTCTGGAAAGGACTTGGCCAGCTGCAGGGAAGTAATGCCGAGTTCCTGAGCGCCAGAGGAAGTTCCTCGGGGGCCAGGTAGGAACACCAGGACTCTAACGTAGCTCCTGCCATTCCCAATTTCCTGGAGGCCTGGGGGGCCTTGGGGCTCAGGAGCTACGTAAGCCCCGTCCAGGATCTCTTGGAAACGGCCCTGCATTTCCCTCCCCACAACAACAAGGCGCCATGGTCACCCCATGCCTGAAGCAGGGCTTGAGTGCAGCTCCCGTGACTAYGGAATATTTGGAACGTGATTTTTCTTTCCTGGCTCTCCGTAAGACGCACTTATCCTCCTCGCTTTACTTCTTCCTCAGAACACTTTGCTCCGGCAGTGCACGTTCAGCTGGGTTCAGGCCTTCCTGTGCAGTGGACGTGCAGACCTCGGACCAGGCCTGCGCATCCTGGGGAAAGGACRGATGGGAGCCAGGTCTGAAAGCAGCACCTTGGGTCCGTGCCTCCCAGGCTTCCCTTCCCAGGCCGCTGGCCCCGGGTGAGCGTTGTGCCCCAGGGCAGAGGTCCACTGCTTCTCCCCAGGTCTCCTCTGTCCTTCTCTCGCCCAGCYGGCCTCCAGCAGCTTGCGCTCTGGTGCCACGTTTTAACCTCCCTCGAGCCTGCGACGCACGAACACATTCGCTGTGTTTACGATGAGAAACCCAGGCTGGGCTGGACAGGACCCAGGGCCTCCAGCTTCCGGAGTAAGTGCTCTGGCCCTGAACAAGACGACCAGTTCCAAAAGCGGGAATTTCTTCTATGTTTTATTTGGGCTTCCTTGTACTCTCCCCTCGGCTGACGGCTGGGGCCATGTTCTGTGGACACCATCATACAGTAACATGGTGAAAAAGGCACCTATTACTCACTAATCACGTCCCCCATACGGTCATCRGCTACCACACTTTCCCTTCCACTGCTTTTGAGTGGGGCTGGGTTTGGAGCAACCTCTGGAGAGAGATACCCTTCATAAGGGCAGAGGAATTCTGTCTCCTTCACCCTTCTAGAGACTTATCTTAGGAATATTCCTTGCTCGTTTTTAAACTAGCAACAGTTCAGATCACCGAAGAGCCACCGGACCACGGAGGCTCCTCAGACAGTGGCAGGATGATGGCAGCAGGCCCCCCCCGGGCCTCTGCCCAGCAGAGCTCCTGCCCCAAGAGGAGGGTGGACAGGGCTGGAGGCCAGCAAGCCGCTCTCCTCCCAGCTTTGGCCAAAGCAGGTTTTGTCATGGATGCTGCTGAGGCGGGAGCCCCGGACCCTCGGCCTGCTGCCGGCTCTCCAGGATGCCCCCTCTCCCCCGAATGTCCCCAGTCCCTCAGGATGCCCCCCAGTCCCTCCTGGGATGCCCCCTGTCCTGGGATACCCTGTTCCCTGGGATGCCCTGTTCCCTGGGATACCCTGTTCCCCAGGATGCCCCCCCCAATCCCTGGGATGTCCTCCATCCCCAGGATGCCCTGTTCCTCGGGATGTCCCCTATCCCTGGGATGCCCTGTTCCCCAGGACACCCTGTTCCCTGGGATGCTCCCCAATCCCGGGATGCCCCTCGTCCCTGGGATACCCTGTTCCCCAGGATGCCCCCCCCCAATCCCTGGGATGTCCTCCATCCCCAGGATGCCCTGTTCCTCGGGATGTCCCCTATCCCTGGGACGCCCTGTTCCCCAGGACGCCCTGTTCCCCGGGATGCCCCCCAATCCCGGGATGCCCCTCGTCTCTGGGATACTCTGTTCCCTGGGATGCCCTGTTCCCTGGGATGCCCCTGTTCCCCGGGATGCCCCCCAATCCCGGGATGCCCCTCGTCCCTGGGATGCGCTGTTCCCCGGGATGCCCCCATCCCTGGGATGCGCTGTTCCCCKGGATGCCCCCCATCCTCGGGATGCCCCTATCCCTGGGATGCCCTGTTCCCCAGGACGCCCTGTTCCCCGGGATGCCCCCCAATCCCGGGATGCCCCTCGTCCCTGGGATACTCTGTTCCCCGGGATGCCCTGTTCCCCGGGATGCCCTGTTCCCTGGGATGCCCCTCGTCCCTGGGATGCGCTGTTCCCCGGGATGCGCTGTTCCCCGGGATGCCCCCCATCCTCGGGATGCCCCTATCCCCGGGATGCCCTGTTCCCCAGGATGCCCCTCGTCCCTGGGATGCGCTGTTCCCCGGGATGCCCCCCATCCTCGGGATGCCCCTATCCCCGGGATGCCCCTATCCCCGGGATGCCCCTCGTCCCTGGGATGCCCCTCGTCCCTGGGATGCGCTGTTCCCCGCGCCACCCCC
>NW_028185939.1:85480-262150 GCF_003343005.1 Rhea americana
GGAGATCGGGCGCCGTGACAGCAGGGACAAACATGGAGACGTCTGTGAGCGCTTGCCGTGTGGCCGCCGCGGGGTTAGACATGTGCAAGAAGCGGCCCGAGCCAAGCAAGAGGGAAAACAGCGTCAGTATGCGAAAAATGCAGGGCCAGCCTGGCAGCGCAGCGCTGGTTCGGCCGGCCCGGCCAGAGCGGGGCTAACGCAGCCCCTGCGTGGCGGCCGCCGGGACGCGTGCCCGCGCTCGACGCTCGCCCCGAGAGAGCGTTTTCAGCCTCCGGCCCCAACGGGGTGATCCTCGGGCACCCAGCCAGTCTGGCTCGGGTCTTGCCAAAACGCAGCCGCCCGCGGGGCGCGTAAGTCTGCGGGATCGGAAACATCCCCTCGGCCACGCTGAGCAAACCTGCAGACGCGCCCTGGGGGCGCGCGGAGGAGAGCCGGGGGCGGCTGCTGCGCTCCGAGGGAGGTGACCGGAGGAGAATTGCATCCAGAAATGCACTGCGTTAACCACAACAACAAACAGTTAGCAAGTTGAATCGACGTATCTTGATGAAAGTGGTAAAATGGGTGGCAGTTATGCTTGGGGCTAGATCTTGACTGTGTTGATTTGGTAAAATTAGTCAGAAAGAGACGTTTCTTGGGAGAGCGCAGGGATAGTCCATGTGCTCGGTCGCTTAAATGAAGTTACTGCTTGACATGAAAAGCAGGCTGGGGGCAGAAGTGTTTGATTTGTTTTTAGAACCTAAATGCGTGCTCTTCGGGGAGTAACTTTTCTGTTTTTGGAGAGACAAAAGCAGCTAGTGATTCATGTTCAAGAGATGACGTGGGGCCCGGYGCAGTAGGAGAATCTCACACGAACTCACTTCTGCTGGTATTTTAATAAGCTAACGGTCTGCTTTGTTAGCCCAATGATCTCTCTTAAGTTTCCACTTTTAGTGAGAGTGTAGATCTAAAAATTTTGCAGAAGTTTCAAAATACCTYGGTACACATTAAATTGTAGATCAGCAAGATGCATCTATGTTAACTTTGGGAATAAGTGTGCTTCTCTAAATCCAGAAGATGAGGTGTTTTCCAAATATTTTCTTAAAAAACACTTCTAAACTTTTCAAAACAAACTGGCCACCGTTTTTTTTACAGAATTTCCCTAACTGGGAAATACTGTTTTTTATTTAATGGCTTCTGATGTTGCATTAGACAGTTGGATCTATGGCTCTGGAAATTGAATGTGCCACTGGGACAAAGAGGTAGAAGATCCAAACGCTTTCCTGATCACTTATAGAAAAGCCTTCAGAAGACTGATGATAAGTAGTTTGTTTGGTTTTTTTTAGGATTCAGGTTATTAMAGTGTGGATTATTACAGTTCTAGGATTAGTAATTTTGGTAATAAGTCTTTGAGACGGTTTATATTATTGTTGTTTAGAGGTGTGGAGTTGTAAAAGCTCCCAGAATATTTTGGATTATTTCCTATTATGCAATGAGAAATTCAGATTAGACGTATAGCTCTGGCAGGTCCACAAAACAAAGCAYCCAGAATGTGGGAATAGGGCATCTGCTAAAGTAAATCTACTGAAACCGCTGGATAGTATTGCTGATGTTTTTTTCTGATTTCAATGGAGAAATATTTGTTTGCAACACTGTTAATAGCAGTGCTATAAGAGGAACAATTTTGCTCTACTGAGGAATTACAGYCTTTGGAATTCAGACTTGAGTGAATTGTAAAATCATCTTTGTCAGCCAACAGGTCGTCTTGTGCGTATAGACTCAGCTGAAAAAGTGTGAGCTGGTAGTATTCTGATTACTGGGACATGATGTGCTGAAATGGTCTGCTGTGGCACATGAATTTCCTTTGGGAAAAAGTTTACTGCTCTGTTTGACCTCCTGACAATGCGAAAGGAGACATGTTTGCTTACATTGTCGTTATAGCCGCAGAAGATTTATAGATGAGTTCTTTCAGGGATGAGAGAAACTCAGCTCATGACACAGCAAAGTTATGCAAGTAGTTTTGTCTATTCATTTCATGTTGCCATTGTTGAACACAGTTAAAATAAATAATATTTTTAATAATCTGATATYTTTCTCTTGAGAATGTATTTTGTATCTCTACAACCTTTTTATGTTAATCTGAAATGAAATGGAGACAGCCTTTGGGAAGGCAGAGTTCAGAAAATACCAGCACTGAGGCTCCCCGGTTCTGCAGCAAGCGGGTATTAGCAGCTCCTCTAGGCGAATGCAATTCCGTATGTCTAACTGTAGAATTAAGGCCTAGGAAATGAATTCCTCTTGTATCCAACATTACAGACGTAGCAACTTGAAGTAAGAAAATGCCAACTTCGGCAGAACAGTTTCCATGAGTACAGAAGAAATGCCACATCCAAAGAATCACTAAGGAAATAAGCTCTGCTGCTTGCAGACGCTACATACCTAGCTGAAGGCAGTCTCCAGGCAGACAGAGTAGGAATATTGGCCCTGTCCCATCCCTAGAATCAGGTTCTTGAAGAAGTGAAATGCACAGTCTCCCTGGAAGAGCAAGGCTGTTACTCCAAATAATCTTGTGTGCGACATAAAAATTACACTTCAAGAGCAGCACATTTTGCRTATCAGCATTTGCACTTCTGAGTTYCTCCATCTGAGRTGTTCTGATCTGATCTCTCTTCAAGTGCTCTGCTCTCAGCGCTACTGGGTTTTGTTCACATTTACTTTGAGACTTTGCTGTTTTGTGAGATGGTATCACCTCTTTTATTCCTTAACTGGAARTAATCCTCCTAAAGATTTTCCGATTTTCCCTTGCAAATGTTGATTATTTCTGACACATCTTTAGTATAGTGGTAGTTTTGAAGTGGAGATTAGAATCTCAGTTTGTAACACACTGTAGCATTAATACTTACTTATTTTTCTTCATTTATGTTGAGTAGTACGTGAAAGAGTAAGAAGCCGAAGGTGAAAATATATGATGAGCTCTTCTATCACCACACTTCTGCAGAGTAGCAGCTTTACAGGTTTGGGGGTCATAACTTTTATCCAAAACCCAGCAGGGTGGATTTGGCAGTGAGCCCAGGGGTTATGCTGCCTAGCCAGTGACTTCACCTAAGCAAACCTTCTCAAAATAAACACATTTTATGATTCAGAAACCTACAGTCTGCAATATTTTAAATTGCAAAAGTTTGTAATTATTAGTAGATTTTAGCATTGTCATGTGATATAGAAACAGCCTTTTCAAGGCTCAAGGAGTCTTCAAAAGATAYTAGAAAAGAAAATCCAATTAAAATTAAAATCCAGTTTTTTTAAAAAAACATAAAGAATGGAGTGTCCATACAGTAGTGGTCTGTCTAAARTTCAAAATAGCTTTACTTCTGTTTCCGGAATAAAAATAAGATAATCCAGAACATTGTTCTAGTAAGAGTCCATGTCCTCAGCTAAAATAARGTTGTGTTTCTTTTTTGTGAGAAATTTTGGAGGGGGGAATAAGGCCCAAATGAGGTGCTGGATAAATACTTTGTAAACAAGATCCATTCAGCCAGTGGAAGGGACTAACCACATAAGCAAATTGTAACTGTGGTTAAAGGCCGAACAAGGCAATTCTGTATTACTCTGCCAGAGCATAATAGTCTCTGGTGTTAGTGAAGTGTCACCATAATGGCATTGCACTGATGGCACTATCCATGAGGAAGCGGTTTTTGGGTCGCTTATTGTGCTCCTTCCTCAAGTTTTGGAGAAGTTTGAGCTCTAGTTCCATGAGTGAGAAGCTTACCTTTTTAAAATTTAAACTATGGCTTTTTTGTTTTTGACAATGTACTAACAAAAATGTACTGCTAGGGAAGAAAAGACATCTGTCACAAAGGTACCGTTTGAAGGGTTTTTYGCTCTTTGTCAAATGTTGTAAGTAAAGTAAAGGTGTCTTACTTCCTTGATGCTGGCCCAGCATTTAAAGACTTTGCACTTTGTAATTTGGTGCAGTTAACACTATGAACCCTAGTAGTGATTGAAAATGACTCATTAAGAAACCACAGCTAAACATCTCCCATCCCACCTGGGCAGAGGGAAGACTTGCAGYGTGAAGGCCTGCTCCTGACCCTTGGAAGAAAATGCTTGATTCTGCTTCCTAAATACCYATCAGAGAGTAGCCAAAAGGTTTGGATGGCACTAAGGTACTCTTGGTTTTAGTTTGCAGAAATAATTTTTWAAAATTATTATCCCACCTGCCCTTTGCTTCTTTTGTCTCCTTCATCTCTACCCTCCAGAATAAATCTGGGGGATTTACTACATGATCTCAGAGTGRTTATAGGGCCCTACCTTGGAGAATCTAAGAGAGCTTTTGGAACAGTTATTTCCTTCCCATATTTAACCTGGTGAGGTTATGGGGATGTGATAGCGTCCAGTGTTAGTGGAAAGGAAGACCTTGTCGTTGCTCAGCTTATGTTTCTAGGTTCCTTTGAAATCCAGTTTATTTTTAGCAAGTACCGCTTTTATATCTTTTTTTTCCTCCTGTCTCCTGCAATTTGTAGATTTACTGTGACTTTCTCATTCTCCAGAGTATTTCCCTTTCTGTTTCCCTTTCCCTGTTGGAGAGGAAGTGTGGGCCCAATCCTGCTTTTTTCCTCTGGCTGGCAAGCCCCTTCCAGGTTTCTCCGTGCACCGAGGCAGGCTGGTTTCACCCAGCTGCTTTCCTTCTGCTCTCACATAGAGGGATTTTAAAAAGAAAATCTCTTGATTAGAAGTTAGAGTGAAACAGGCTCATCTGGGGTTGGTAATGCTTTGCTCCGTTTGCCATTTAATGGAATTCCCTGTTTAATCTCTTTTGATGCCTCAGTTTCCACGCTGTGGTTTCCATACTGCATTTCTGCATCGTTCTTTCTTCATTTCCTCAAGCTTTGTTGTACTTTGATCACTGCAGTTCATCTTGATTTGGTATCAT
This sequence comes from Rhea americana, assembly GCF_003343005.1. Taxonomy (NCBI): domain Eukaryota; kingdom Metazoa; phylum Chordata; class Aves; order Rheiformes; family Rheidae; genus Rhea; species Rhea americana. The sequence continues at coordinate 90,387 of NW_028185939.1, forward strand.
GTCTCTTATTTACCCCATATGTCCCTGAACACTCTCAGGGCTGCAGTAAGTGAGTAAGAGCAGAGACGGGGTGAAGAGGGACAGCTTGGGCGAAGATGTGCGAGACTGCTGCTGGCGTGGGGAAGGGTGGCAGCTGCATGGAGAGACATTCTTGCTGTGACAGCGAGGGCAGAGGAGGGGACATGAAGCTTGTGAAACCGCAGTCCTTATTTCTTAACCTGCCTTTCCATTAAAGAATTAGTTTGTTTTTCATATTAAAGGACTGGTTACTTAGACACTGAAGCTAAGCTGAAATGTCTATTTGCCAAAAACAAGAATGTCAAATTGAAATATAACATTAGTTTTTGATTTGCGRAGAGCACAGAAAGCAAAAAGCATGCAGTTACAGCCATTTCCATTTTTTAAAGGATAACCATAATCAGGAGAAGCATCAAAAACATGCGAGTTGGCCATCTGTAGCGTTTGTGGTAAATTATAGGAACTGTGACCAGTAAACAGATTCTGTCTTCACTTTCCCACTCCTCCTTTTCCCCAAAAGATTGCATCAGTTTTAATGATGTGCTACCACTGGACTTAGCAGAAATAATCAAAACAAAGTTATGCATGTTCTTCAGTGAGCTGTTTCTTGCCAGTCCTGCTAACAGTAAAAGTAGTTCCCCTTAGTTTAGGAACCAGCAGATCTCTCTGGCTTCTTGGCATCAGGCCTAGTAAAAACTTTAATAAATTAGGATCAGAGAGAAAGTTTCAGATGTGGCACCCTATGTTATGTTTAATCCAGTGTCATTTTTAATTTAATTAGCAGCCTATGGTAAGATACTGTGACATGCTGGTTTGGTACCAGTGCCTGATGGAGGAGAAATGGAGATGTTCGCTTATGGTAATGCCAGTGGCATTTTTCAATCAGAGTGCATGGATGTTAACCGTGAGGCCCTGCTGTACCTCTAGTCTGGGGTCTCCAGGCTGCCCACCAACAGTCCAGGGTTGAAAGGTGATGGGATTCCCTCCTCCCCATGCAGAAACACATACCAAGAAATACATTTGGTTCTACATGATACCATTTTGCATGTCTGTGGTCAAATCGTGGAAGTCTAATTGCTGGTTTGAAAATTACATTTGCAGGGTCCTGTTAGTAGCCCTGGCTAGAACCTGTGTCCTTTTCTTGGATAGGCATCCCTAATGATGCTTGCAGGTCCCCAGCAGTGGCCTCTTCCAACTCCCTTGCAACATCCTCTGGCAGCGCCTCAGCCCTGGCTCCCGCAGGATCCATGCTGCTGCGGGCTCCTCCGTCTGGGAGGCGAGCTTCTGCAGATCACCAGAGCAAAACAGCAGTTCTTGCTGCAGCTTTGGTGGAAACGGGAACTGCAGCCTCTCCTTCCCCTCCCTTGTGTGGGGGCTTGCAATGGGAGCCTGTAAGCACCCGTCCCTGTCCTGTGCAGGGCACCGATCCTGCTGGGAATGGGTTAACTAGGCTCTGCTACAGCAAATGCTTCATGGTTAGGAGAGGTAGGAGTGGCTCTCTAAAAAGAGGATCTAGGGTGTGGGTTGAGTCCTCCTGAGGGAGGAACGGAGGAACAGCTAAGCCTGGGAAAGGCAGAGCCGAGTTGTTCTGTTGGCCAAGTTGCTAGCTTCTCTCTCAAAGCCCCGCCTCGGGAAGGGGTGGAGTGAGGCCAGCCTGAAGCATGTGGATTTTGTTTTAGATCAGGTCCGTAARCGCATCAGTGTCCAGTTCTGGTAGGGGCTGCATGTGGAAGTTGCATGCTGTTGCGCAGTGGGAATTGGTGTCCTGTGCTTAGGTAGCTGCATACTGGTACCCAGTGCACACAGAATGGCAGGTCGAAGGCATGTGTCCTTTTACCACATTGCAGCATGTGAGCACATGGATCCCTCTAATAGCTGAAAAAAAGATTGTTCTGTTTTGTGTATTTACTTCTGTGTAGCTGCCTTGTGTTCCTTGAAAGAACATTATAAAAGTGGCTATTTTTGTACCTCTCTGTTCATCTGTTGCCTCACAGCTGGGCTGGTTGTGTTAAGGGTGGAACACTTTAGCCTTTTCAAGTGTGGCTCGGATAAAGCAGATGTCTCCACCACTGATGTGCACATAAGCCACATTTCCAACAGCAGGACATCAGCRTTGGCCCACGGGCTGTGGACAGTGCTCTGGGAAGGCACCATGGGGCTCTGTGCTCTCCAGTGTCTGCCTGCTGTGGTGGAGCTGTCAGAAGAGCTGGCCGTACGGGCATTAACTGCGAAGAGAAGCATACGGCCCCTTGTCAGCACCATTGCACAGCCCAGTGCAGCACCCCTGCATGGTGCTGGCAGCAAGGACCAGTCAGTATGGGATTGCTCACAGGTTTTGCCTCGTGGGTTGCTTCTGTGCTGCTGCTAATGGCTTTCGCATGCAGAGGCTGCATAGCTGTTTRTGAGCGGAGGGAAGCGTCTGAGCCAAACTTTGACCAGTACCAGGCAGGCCCATGGGGTGATGAGAATAATTATCACGGTCCCCATCCTGCAACACATGCTCCCAGCACACAGCATATGTGCAGCATTTCCTCTCCTGAGACKTGGAGAACGAAGGGAACAGTTAGAAGCCACAGTGAGATGCAGAGCAGAGTCTCCAAGAAAAGCGTTGCAGCCACATTCCCTTCTCTCAGCTCTGCTTTTCACTCCCCCAGATACTTCTCTTCAAGCTGACTTTCTTCATCAGAAAGAGGAGATGGACAGGGGTTTTGGGACAGTTTCTTGCCTTGTCAWCCCCAGACAAATCCTTGTGGGGGAGCATCATGGAAACCTTGTGAAACGATCTGTGCTCTGCCTGAGCCTGTGCAAGCGGCTTTGCGTGCTGCCTGGAGTGTGGAGCTGGCTCTCAGAAGAGTTGTGTTTCACCCCTGTTTGGATGAAAAAGGCTGGAAAGCCATGTGGAAAGAGCGACTTTTTGAATATGGAAAGAGCAATCAACTGGYACCTTTATTATTTTGTATTGCTGTACTACCTCTTAGGTCTCATGGCTCAGGTGCTGTATGGACACAGCGAAGAGACAGTTCTTACCCAAGACTCGCAGATGGTCCAGGCAATCCTGCAAAAGTAGAAGCTTGGGATATGCACAGTTGCCTTTGAGATGTTAGCAGTGTTGCTGTCATTCCAGTCTCGTAAGTGATTCCAGCAGGCCCTACAGTGACTCTGCACTGATCTGTGTTATAAAACTGCCCTTGTATTTAAACATAGTACGATTAAAAAATAAATTTTCTCCTATATCTTAAAACAAAACAGTTCTGAAATATGGTACAGGATGATTCCCTGGGAGAAGAGTTGGCATTGGAAAATATCTTGGCTCTTGACCAACCCTGTATTAAAGCCGTTCTAGAGAGCAGCTCATTATTGCTACTTCAGTGATTTTCTAGAAGAGGACTGTTACATAAGCAACAAGTTGGTGAGTCTATTAGTTAGGATCACTTCTCAGCTCTTCCACTATATGGAAGGAAAAGGCTTCCGTGTCCTCACAGACGCAGAAGATGACTGCAAGTAGAGAGCCACTGAAATGAACAGTGACGTTGGCCAGAGATTCATAAGTAATGAATTAAATCTGTGCAGACCAAAGGTTTCTATCAGCGTGTGGGAACATTATTTTACTCCTACAGAGGGAAAACATGAAGTCATTGGCTTTATGGACTGAATTCTGCGTAGATTTGCAACCTCTGATTGTAAAGATCAGTGCAAAGTTTRTATCACAAGTCTTAAAAAAAATCAGACAAAACTGAGATAGTAAGACAAAAGCTGTAAGAGGCCAAAGGTTAGACTGTGTTGGTCTTTAGTTGCATTATGAGAATTCACTGTAGCTGATATATGTGGTGAATTAATAGCTTTACTAAAGAAAAAAAAAAGTGGGGGTATGCTCCCCCATTGCTGAAATGCACTTCTCCTCCTTGTGCCATAGAGCCGTTATAGTGCACAGCATGTTTCACAATAGTGCCATGGAAACGAAGCTTAAGCTATCTGGATGGTACTTCAGGCTCTGCTAGACTGGCAGAACACAATTCTCAAGTTTTAATTTAGAAAGAAAATGCACCCTATTTTTCGCAAAGAGTGCAAAGAGCATCACTTGTTCTTTTTTCTGTTTCATACAAGACAAAATAGCTACAGTAGCATAACAGCCGAACTCTGAACTCTGACACTCTTTGCCATCATCTCTGCCCCCACTGTTATTCATTGTATCTAGTAATTAGCCATTTCTTGAAAAGCTTTCATCATTTCCAGTGCTTGCAGGAAAGTAAACTGTAAAAGTAGCAGTGTCACTGTTCTTGGACAGCTTAGTTTTCTGTTCACGTGATCAGATTGCATCTGATACAATCACCAATTAATGTTGCATTACTTTGGATTTACTTTGCACTGAGTGTAGTGACCCATGTTATGCAGCCAGTCAGATCAGAGGATTACCTTCTGGCGTAATTTAGAACTTGCAGCATCTAAAAGGTTAACTTTGAGCTAGCCATCAGATCTCAAAAAGAAGGCAACAAAGCCCACAGCTGCATTCCATTTTCCTGTGGATTAGCTGTGACACCTCTGAGTCTGTAGTTTGATCTTGTAACTTTGGAGAGAATTGGGAGAGGAATCTACATTTGGATACTGATCTCCAAAACCCCTGCTCCCACAGGGCACAGAATTTCCCCCAAAGTAGAAGCACATGCTAGTTGCTTGGGAAAGACATTTCACAWTTGGTTGAGAGTCTTGGATCTTTGAAGCATATACATCCCTACTCCAAATCCTCTCCTCTTGCAGGTGGTTGGTCTGATCAGCAACATGGAGCACCCTTTTCTCCTGGTGCACACAAACACAGCTCCAGCTCAGTGCCAGGCAGAAGTGAGGTGGAAGTGGAGCCTGTGTGGTGTTTGCTGGTTTGCCATGCCATTCCTTGAGGTTGCCAACTTCTGCAGCAACCATGGAGGCTGTGTGTGGCATGTCCAGGGACAGGATTTGCTTTCCCCTCTGTCCTTCTCCCATCCACAATCAGGGCACCGAAGTGAATACTAAGGAGTTTGGGAAAGGAGCCGGGCTACTGGGGGCAGTGTTGTCTAATAACTAGAAGAGAGGGGAAGGCAGATGTCTTGGTTTTGTTTTCGGTTCTGACCCTGGTTGCGTGGGCTGGCCTGTCACTGATTCATCTGCACTCAGTCTCCTCTGTCTGAGCAGTGGGGCTGGTGCTTACTTGTTTCCTGGGAGTATTGTGGTGGTTATTTATAGGAATTAAATGATCGTGGAGGGCTTGAACGCTTGGCTGCTGGATAAATGCCCTGGACTGCTAATTCACATGTGCCTGGTACTCTGCCATCCTGGTGAGAAAGGAGCAAAGTGTTGCCCTGTACCAGCTCACTGGAAACTGAATCTCAGCCCAAGCAAGGTAAAGGATTTTGCCCTTTGGCAGCAATGTGCACACACTTACCCATCTTTACAGGCTCACTTGTAGCCTCGGTCCTGCCTTCCAGCCCTGGCTCTTGCTTCACCTCTTCCTGCCGTCGTCCCCGAGCTAATCACATACCACTTGCTTTGCTGGTACCTGCTGTGCGGCGGGTCCCAGTGCCTCTTGGATCTCACTGTGCCATTGCAGCCAGAGAACCACTTGTTTTTCTTTTAATGCATCTGAAAAAAAAAGAAAAGTTTTATTTTCTGCCCAGTTTTATTTTTTATCTCAAGGCAGCGCTGTTAGCTTCTCACGTGGAAATGTCCCAGCCCTCGTTGTGAGGCCAGCGTTGACTCCGGCACAGGGTCTCAGCTCCTAGGAGCAACGCGGCTGCTGCCTGCGGGCTCCTCAGGGGCTGACGGATGCAGGGCCAGCAGGGCTTCCCCWGCTGCGAGGAGACACCACAGCCTGCGAGCGCAGGGATGGGCGAGCAAGGCYCAGCATGGCTGCCAGCCTCACTGTGGAGAAGGACAGCCGGTGCTGCCGTGGCAGCCTGTGGCCACCAGCCTGCTTACCCTCTGAGGAGGGCAAGGCCTGGGGTGACCCTCCAGTACTGCCAGCACCTCCACTCATTCTCCTCAAAGCATCTCCCCTCAGCCGGGCGCCACCTCGCCTCAGCCGGGCGCCATCTCGCCTCAGCCGGGCGCCATCTCACCTCAGCCGGGCGCCATCTCGCCTCAGCCAGGCGCCATCTCCCCTCAGCCCGGCGCCATCTCCCCTCAGCCCGGCGCCATCTCGCCTCAGCCGGGCGCCATCTTGCCTCAGCCCGGYGCCATCTTGCCTCRGTTGCAGGCAGCTCTGGTGCGGCTCCTGCTCTGTTTTGCCATCCCTCCCCAGGTAAGCTAGCTTGTACCTCAGGGAATGTGGAAGGGGGGGATGTCTCTGTGGTGTAAATAACCTGACCCTGTCACCRTCCTTGTTGCCCTTGGCCAGCTGGCCTGGGCCAGTCAGCCTGCCAGAGTCACTGCGGCACTGTGAGGCGGGTAGTGGCGCTGGAGTGAGGTGGTAGCAGCATGGTCCCACAGGTACACCCTCCAGAAACGTGAGGTTTCCTCCCTGCCTGTCCTCGGTGCTTGGGCAAATGGCTCTGCCTCCRTTTCCTTTCCTGCCTTTCCCCTCTCCTGCTGCTGCGGGCGCAGCCACGTGCGTGTGGCTCGCGGCGAGGACTCGGTCGTGGTGAGGGAGCACCCTGAGACACCCCGCGGGCCGGGCCGGGCCGGGCTCCCCGCGGGGCTGAGCAGGCTCCTCTGCCTCAGGCTTTGCTGCCACCACCACAAACGCTGTGTGGGTTCGGGATCAGGCAGGCAGTAGCTCTTGGCTGTAGTGCGTACTACAGGATCCCTGCTGTTAGCTGTTTGTTTAATGATGGCTGATTAAAGTGCGAGGAGACTGCCCCTTTCCTCGTCCTTAGGGGGTGCGTTTCAGTATTCCCGCCGGCAGCTGGAGGACGACTTGATCCTCTGCCTAATCCCACGTACTGCAGGGTGCGAAAAGCAGCGCCTCTGCTGCACTGCTGCCGCTGCAGCCCGGAGCGTGGCCTTCCTGAGGGAGGGGCTTGTTTGACAATATGAAACACATTTTAGCAGCAGCATTTTTTTTCCATTTTCTTTAYTGAATATAGAGCAAAAAAGCCCTCAGCAGGGGCCTTGAGCTTACTGCTGAGATGTGATAAAAGCCAGCGGCACTGATGGGTCTCAATTCTCCTCCTGGCTGCAACTCAACTTTTACACTTGTTTCTTTTAACGTTGTGGGGTCCTAATTCTTCCCAGCTCATGGGCTAGCTGGTAGTAGCAAAGCTGCCATTGGCAGTCTGTGAGGCAGATAAGCATTTGCAGGAAAGGACTGTGTAGGAGTCGGGGAGTCAGCACAGGGGCAAGTGTGCATATGTGGTGTGACAATGACAATCTGTTCCATCAGATTTAAGTTAAAAAATTAATCTACAGAATTAAACAGCAGAGAAGATTGTTGTGATCTTTCAGTAGTTTCTGCACAGTCTACAGACAAATGAGAGTCTTGGCCTTGACAGCATCAAGTCTTGGCTTCTGCAGAGGAGTGTGTTAATCTTTCCCACCCACCCTTCCATGGTGTACCATGTGGTTCTGAGCAAAGCATGCTCATTTTATTCCTGCTTGGCCATCAGTATGAATGGCCTTGAAATACTGTGGTTCTCATACCCCAGAGACAGGTTCCTGGGTCTTGGGATACTGAGAATCCTCCTATTTCAGCTCTCCATATGCAGTTTTGGTTGGTGTTTCCTGCCCTGAGTGGACACCACAGGGGTTCATGTGTTGGACAGGTTAAACAGAGCAGGATTTTCAGGCATCTTACCTACTACTTGTCTTTGGGTGATGAGGAAGAAGCTGATGGARTAAATTCTGGACACATCAACAGTGCTGGTTTTTCTTTGTAAAGGTACAAGAAAGCCCAATTTAAAATGCCCACATTCAGCTGTGTCTATTATGTGGTACCGTGGTTTACGTGAGCTTGCAGAGAAACCCAGAGCTCTGGGAACTGTTACTTGTATGGGTTGCACGAAGAGCCTTGGGCAGGATTAAGATGTGGTGCTAGGTGCTGTACACAAGCATGGTAAATAACAGACCTTATCCTCAGGATCTGGCAGTAGAAATGGAAGAGGCAAAAGAAAAAGGAAATGTTCCTGTTTTACGGCTGGGTAAGGCTGTAAAAGCTTTATGCACATGGAGAATAAGGGACTTGCCTGAGGTCATACAAGGAGTTTGTGTCAGGGCCAGAGACTGGGCCCTCCCAGTCTTCTGAGGTGCAGTTGAGTRTGATAAACCTGTGGGCTTGCGTGTGCACATGTGGCCACGAATACCTTGTAGTGTGAGATGGYTTACTAGGAGGGTACATGCATCTGCTGTGAAGTAGTTGGTGGACTAGGTTGGTTGAAATTGTGATTCCTTTCTGAAAGAATTCCCCAGACTTTGTCAGTCAAGAAAAAGCAGCAGTGCACCATATTTTTAGGGCAATGCAACATGATACATGAATTGCGGGACTGGAGTCTATGAGTAATGGATTTAAAAAGCCACRGGTCATCTTGTGGGGTAGGAAGAGCTTGGTAAATTCTGTATTGACCTGCACTGCCATGCATATGCTTGCTGAGACTTGTGTGTTCAGCTAGAGGTTCCTTACAGCTACTACTGGTCTGTAGCATCTTCAAACCAGTAAAGCTGCATTCTCTTTCTTGTCTTAGTCCCAAACACATCACAGCATAGCACAGAGGTGGTTCATTTTGAGGTAGGTGGAGCAATACCTAGTCGTTATATCTATTTGCTATCTTGCACTAGACCCTGTTTCTTGTACGCATGGAGGTCTTGCCTCTGCAGGACTGTGTAGAGACAGTTCCCCCATGGTGACTTCCAAGAAGCAGGATCCATTTAAATGAATATGCTGTGACAAAAGTAACAGCATTTCATCATGAACTTGTGCTGGGGTTCTATGTGCTGGATTAATCATTACTGAACTTAATGGGTTTTAGCTCAAAGCCAGAACCATCTGCATCACCTGATCACTCTACGGGTAAAACCAATGTGATATCAGATTTTGGCATAGTTTTGCYACCCGGAAGTGGGGTTTCTGCAAGGCATGAGGGAATGGAGAGCAATGGTTAATAGGTAGGATGAAGTTAATCATTCACTGAATTCCTTAGGTACAAATTCTCTCCTCAGTCATTTTTCTGGTGCATTTGTGGAAAGGAAATAAGGGTATGTGAAGCAAAACCGTACTTAACAAGTCACAGTAGCCCTGGTGTGTTTAGGATTTCTTGCCTTTTGCTAAGGGTGGAGCTCTCCTGTGGGAGGAGATGCTTGAATGATCTGATAGAGCTTAGCAGTGCTGGGAAATTTGATATATCTGCACCTTTCACTTTAGATACACGTGCCAGGAGTTGAAAAAGGAAGTATCTAGGCTTGCACCTGTCTGACACACAAGGCAAAGATCTGTGTTTTTCTCACAACAGTCAATGGCATCACCAACACCTCARACAGAAGTGGGAAAACTTATCTTAATTAAATAGCTAGAATGTAATTACTTACAAGAGTCCAGCTATGTCAGCCAAACCGTGAGTCAGCCACTGCTCCCATAAATGCTGAAATTAAAATAAGCCAAAAAAGGCCAAATGTTGTTACCTTCTGGGTTCTGAGCCTTATGTCCTATGCTGGAGATCTTTGGAAGCATCTCTTACCGCTCGGTACGGAGATATAGAGAAAAATCATTTCAACAACAAAAAAAAAAGTGAAGAAAGTATAGATTATCATTCAATGTCAAGATTCCAGGAGACAGATTTAGGGAACCTTCCACTTCCCTAGTGGCAAGGCTGAATACATCTTCTAATTCCCCTTTTTGTGTAGAACTGGACAGGGAAGGGTTATTTAGAGCTACATACCAGGGGAGCTCCAGATACAAGAGCTGATTAGGATTCAGACAAGGTTGGTAAAGCTTTGAGGTTGGTAAAGGTGCAGTTGAAATCTTGAGTGTCATTTTCAGAGGGTTTATCCTGTGATCAGATGGATGATACGGTATTTCTGCAGTTTAGAGGTAAGTATTTAATCTGTGGATAACCCAAAGCTGATTTGAGTACTTTGGCAGCTAGAGATAGCCTTGGATTCAGGAATCTGACTTCCTGAAGGAATGCACCTCCCAAACACCACCCAAATCTTGGAAAACTTTATCGCTGAGCTTCTGACTTCTGCCTTCTTCTGCACAGACAGAGTGATTGAGGAGTTGGGGATGTGATGTGTCCAACTGTGACAGCCYTGCTGTCTTCTTCAGGAGCACTGACTGGACTCGAGATGTGTGACTGTAAGCAAGCAACCTGTAGGTTCAAGATATATTTTGTGGGTAGTACCAAATTCAAGTACTATGAAGCATGTAATTGGAATGGCAAGTAACACCAGGGTTACTGAAAAGGATATTTTATCAATATTTCTCTCATACCTTCTCAGGAATGCTGTGAAAAATTATGATTTGAAGCCTGATTCTAATTTGTCTTGTAACAGGAAGTTCACAGTGTTGTTCAGCTGGGTACTGTAAACTCGCATCAGAAGTACATAGGTGGGAGAACAGATGTGGGCTTTTCCTGTGCCAGTTGAGTTTGTGAGCCTTTGAATGCCAGATCCTACAGCTCATGCCATCCCTGGGGGTATGTGTGCACATAACGGACAGTGACTGATTGGTTGTGTTGCTGGTCGTTTCCAATTTGAAACTACAAAGCCTAATTGCTTGCTATAAGTTAGCAGGGCTTCCTTCGTGGAATCTGATTAAACAGTGTAGCTAATGGGGGAGCAGAGGGAGCATTTTAAAGTGCATTTGACGGGATGTTGAACTGAAGGAAGATTTATCTAAGATCACAGATGCCATTAGATGTGGAAATTTTGCTGTACTTACATTCAGTGTAACTCCCCAGTTCTGAGCTACCAGCTGTGGGGCTTGGGCTTTCTCCACATTCAGAAAGGTAGGTTATTCCAAGAAGAGGGTGGATTTAATTTGCTGGCAGTTTCTTGTGTTCTTGGTTTTGGTTTTGTGTTCGGCCTGATGGCTTGATACAGCTACAGTGTCAGGGAGAGGTTGCAGCACTGGGGTTTATGGATGATACTGTTAATGGGAGCCCTGCTCCGCTCATGTATCTGCTTTTATTTTTTAGGATGGGAGCCAAATGTACTCAGTGCCTCTGAAGAGGCTTTCATTGAATCTTTATGTTCAATGTCTGAAAAGCATCAGACAGAATCTTCAAGGGAGGAGATTTCTTGCTTCATCTTCCTTTCTTATTCCAAGTTCTCCACAGTTCACCTTTTTCCAGAAGCCTCTTCATGGAGTGGCTGGTTGGGTTGCCAGCTGTCTGACTGTGGAAGTCACAGTGCTTGGGCTGTGACAGTGCTCATATTCCAGGTATGATGASTATGCTGACTGTTTCCAGGATCTTGGAGCCCTGGTGTGCAGGGWGACACTCCTGGAACTAGCTCTGTGATTGCATTTCTTCGGAAGTCTCTCTCATTCCTTTCTATGCCATCAGTGATGTTCCCAATCAGTTTGTCTCCTGCATTAATACGAAACCACAGTCTGGCAAGAAAGGATAGCGGACACAGAGGGAGAGTTCTGAAATCACTCTAATCCACAGTTTGGAAATGTCCATTTGCCAAAGACTTTTCCTTGTAGGGAAACGTTGGTTCCASAGGGTATTTCATAAAACACTGCCTGCATCCTGCTCCCTGGGCCTGTCTCTGTCCCTTCTRCCAGACTCCAGTCAGTTAAATGTGTGCAGTCAACCAGAATCTGCAGGYTGATTTTCAGAAAAAAGAAGGGAGAGGGAGGAAAATCTCCAAGCCTTCTGGAAGAACAAGGCAAAGTCTAGCTCTCAGGGAGCTTGGTGTGAGTGTGGAAGAGCAAGGCTAGGGCAGCTTAGGGCTGAGGCCTGCCTCTTGGAGAGAGTCACTTTCCTCCTTTAATTTCTGTAGTAGCAACTTGTAGTTAGTTCTTCATCTTTTCCTCCTGCTGTTCTTTATTATGCTTCCATACCAATTGCGCTTGCCCTTTATGTGGAAGAAAGCCATATTTGCACATCCATTTTACTCACTGTGAAACAGAGAAGGCAGAGCTTGTCCCTACATCTCCAGTCACAGAGTAGCTGTCGAACTCTTACCCCTGCTCTGTGAATACCCAGCACACTGTCATTCATCTGTTATTCTGCTGCTCTGTTCTGCTGTCCTGTCCGCTGTGGCAGGAAGATGGAGCCAAAAAAGCCAAATGAGASTGCAAAACAAGTCAGTTGGTATTAGTCACTCTGCAGAATGTGTTAGCAGGTCAACAATGGCCTTTAAACACCTAGTGGGATCCAGTTTAAGCCCATAAAAGTAAGGAAGTCCAGTCTTGGAGCCCGTTCTTYTATATGTGTGAGAAGCAATGCTTAGAGTAACTGTGGCAGACCAGTGAGGAGTTTCTTTTCTTTTTTTTCTTTCTTTTTTTTTTAACTCTTAGCAATTATCATTTGTTTCCACAGATTTGATTTTATTGCTATTTCACACAGCAGGAAATTAAAAAAACCGTATAAGACACCTCAGGTGCAAATTTTTATTTGCTCAAATTGTGCTGAATGTAGGAGTTGGAACTTCAAGTGGCTTCAGAAAAATGTCATAATATTTGACGATTCCAAATGTAATAAAATATATGAAATTTATGCACATTGCTTTGACAGAAAAATATTCACCAACCCAGAGCCTGTCAGGTGCAGGAGGTGCACTCTTTGTGGGCCCTGTTTAGGTGTGTTTTAAGTTTAGGATGGTAAGGATGGCAGAAAAGGTCTCCAGCTGTCAGCCAGGGGTTTGCTTTGCTCCAGTTCCTCAYGGTCCCTCTCTGTGTTCTGTGCTGCTGCCTGTGGAGAGCATGTACCCGTTCCTGGACCCTGGTTGAGAGAAGCTGTGCTCATTTTTCTCGTGATTTCTCCCTCCTGAGGGGGGTCCACTGGGGCTGTGCCTGCCCCCTCCTGCGAAGCTGGCTGCTCACGTGCTTGTGCTCTTTTTCCCACGTGTGGGCAATGGGAGTACAGCTAGTCTCTTAGCCAAATAGCTTGTGTTGTCTTGCTCTCCTGCCCTTCCCGTTACGTGCCTATTTGTACCTGGGAGTAGGGACTCATCCTGGGCATAAGGGACTGGAGGCCTAAAGGGACTGCAAGAGCCAGGCTTTTGAGAATAAGGAACTAAATAACTGAGCACATGAGTGTGGCAGCAGCAATAATCAGGTGCTTGCCCAGCTTTGTGGAAGGGTTCTTTAGAGCAAACCACTGATTTTGACTGGAATTGGAGGGCTTTGAAATTCTGCAGGAAGATGCCAGGTGTGGAACAGAGATGGCTTCTCCACTCTGCTGGTTATCAGACTGAATGATGTTTTGGCCTAACTTGAACACATGGTTTGAGCTGCTCTGGCAAAGGGCAACAAAATCTATTCCCCAGTGCCTTCTTCATAGGAAAAGCACAGACACCTGAGATGAGATCTGTCTTTGTGTGATCCATGAGAACATTAGTCACCAGTACTATTCCCCTTCCACCTTTACAGCCCAGGCCTGAGCGTGTGCAAGTAATGGTTGTCTTGCTTCCAGCACATTCCCTTCTCTATTCTCTTAACCTGTTGTAAACCTCTGTGTGATTCTGCCCCCCCACCCCCATCACAGAAGGTTTCCAAAGCTCATGGGAGCTGGTCTGCCTGGAAAGGACCCAAAATGCCTAATGTATTTCAGAGTCATCCTCCACTATCCCTGAATCTTCCCTTTCTAAAGATACTGGCAGCATCTCAGCCCCTTGGTGTGGAGTGAGAGCAGAGCTTTGCAAATGTCCTGCAGCCTCTGAGTGGTGCAGCAGCAGCCAGCTCTGCTGCAGGTTTCTCCTTGTGTGCGCGTGTGTGCTAACTGGGGGGACTGTGCAGTAAGAAATGTTTGCCAGACATGGCAGGCAGCTCTCAGAGTTTTCTTGGCAGGATGGTGTGGAAAATGTTGGAACGGAAAAATGGAGCAAAGGCAGTCTGCAGCTCAGTCTGCCTCAAGACCAGAAGTGTGTGCAAGGCTGGGAAGCTGCAGCACATACTCTTCAGTCCCTTTGCCTGTATGAAATCCCTCTTCATTCACTGCTCTACTTAGGATGCCAACATGTTCTTCGTTTTGTTTTATTTTRTTTTAGTTTTATTGTCAGGGAAACAAGTCTTTGACACCCTTCCAAGGTATAAGAAGGGGCAGACTATTTATCTGGAAAAGCCTTGGGGTCTCTGCCTTCCTGAACCTACCAACTAATACAAAACACAACTCGCAGGGAGTCTAAGCTGCTTTTGTGCTGAGAGAAAGACAGAGGGGTGCAGTCGGTGTGGATTGTCACTGTTTGAATAGACATGACTGGGCAGTGGTTCCAGCATGGCTTCACTGAACAAGGTACTGGGTTTGCCTTCTGGTATATGACCCGGGAAGTTTGCTGATCGCYGGTGCCAGGGCTGTGGTTTCACATCCTGCGGGAAAGCAGCGTTACCAGCAGCTCCAGTCTCCTGGACACACACAAGGTAGCAGCCCTCAGCCGAACGGAGGACTATACAGCTGTGCTGCCCTGTGGGCTGGCACTAATGGGGTGCTTCAGCACTTGTCCTTGTCCCAGAGATCTGTGCTTAGTCTTGTCCTCATATAGCAGCATCTCTCATCTGACAGATTGGCAGAGAGCATCTTACAGACCATGTATCTAAGTCCACCTTTCCTCACATCAGCAGGATGAGAGAGAATTCAGGGCTTGATTGGTGGCATCACTTTCCTAGTGCACTGGTAATTCTTTTTTCCACCTTAAATTCTCCTTTAATGCTAGACTGTGCCATTAAATTATGGCTGTATTTCAGTGGTGGTTTACATAATTGCTGTGTACAAAGTGTACTTCAGTAAGTTAAGTTTGTAATGTCCTTTTGGACCTGAGAGGAAGAGAGGTGCTATGGAAACGTAACTTGTTGTTATTATATGGGAATGAAATTTATTTCCCTGTTCTGCCTCAATTTTTGATTACACCACAGAGTAATTTTTAGCCTTGGCAAGAAGATGATTTAACATAAGACCAAAGATACTGCTTAACTCAGTGTCTACCATAAATCCTGAGAAACGATGATGCTGTCTGAGGCTTAGTGCTCCTTGAGATCCGGGCGGATGTTCTTTTCTGCCAGCAGAGCTGATGTAAGGTCTGATTTATTATTCTGATACTTCTTGACACTGCTGTGGTGTCCAAAGATTACCAGGGATGTTTACTGAAGCCCTCCAAGGTCTCTGTATGAAGCTGTAACAGGGAGCCTGAGAAGAGATCAGACTGAATTTACATGTCCCACCGTGCCAAGCCTGCTCTTGGTACCCTTCCAGCCTCTGTGGTGCTGGGAGCAGAGATGATGGATGGTGCGAGCAGGGCACAGGGCAGGCTCGTGCCCCCTTTGCCTGCCATGCAGCCTGGGAGTGCAGGCTGCCTGTCTCTGCTTCTTTGGGGGCACTCTGCCCTCAGTATTTTGTTGGACTTGGCATTGCTTGGACTTGTGCTCTTCTTTCCATTTTAAACCAAGCAAATTTACTGACAGTTTGGATTTACTGCTAACACCCTCTTACAAAATCATGGTCATAGTTTTGTATCTTCAGCTTATGAAGAATAAGGTAGAGTCACTTTTTTTTTAATTGTTAAATAGTGAGACAGTCCAAGGCAGTTGCATAGACCTGAAGCAAAGCATCAGGTTCCGCAAAGACCACCAGTACTGCCAGTGTTTCAGTTATAGTAGTGCTGTGTCAGAGAGGGAATTCACTTTAATTTTCAGCTTTACTCAATAGAAAATTAAACAAAACAAAAYAAAAAAGTTTGTCTACAGTAGAATAACATGTGAAGTAGAATAGATGTGATTTTTTTATTTTTCTTAAATTGTCTGTCTGCTGCAGGGACACCTGCCCTGTTGGCTCTTTCCTGGTGCGTACTTTGAGAATGGTGTACAGTGTAATGGCTGTGGGTGTTAGACAGCAGTAAATGCCTGTAGCTAAGCTGAGTCGTCAGAGGAGCTGTTTCAGGGAACATCAGAGAAAAACTGAATTGGGGAAGATTTAAGCTGAACAATCAAGAGTTTCTGAGAGCAAGCAGCAGCTCCTGAGGGAAAGCCCCTTTGCTGCAGCCATTTGAAATGGGGAGTGTACCAGATGAAGCAGGGCTGTGCTGGGACAGGTATAGCTGCCTTCTCTGGCCCCAGGGCGCCTTTGGACATGCGGATTTGGTCCTGGGTTGCTCCAGGGAGGGAAGGCAGGTGGGCAACACCCACGGGATACTGAGCCCCGGAGTCACAGAATCAGCTCTAGTGAATGCTTGCATGGGGCATAGAGAATAATTTAACAAATTTTACAATATGATATGCCTGTAAATATTGACCTGGGAAAGAAGTGGCCCTTGGCTTTGCATATGAAAAGAAAAGAAAAAAAAGGAGTATTGGTGAGGTTCACCCCTAGGCACAGAGCCAGCACAAACAAGGCCCCTGAAACCGCTTAAGCCTTATTCTGAGGTCTAGAGGGGAACTGGAGTGTTTCACAGGCCTTGTTCTGGTCTTGTACGCTGGGGAAGGCTTAACCGTGACTAGCTAAACCACAGCAGTCTGTCACCCGTGACTTAGCACCAGTGCTTAGGCACACTGTGCCTGTTGAGCAGATGCAGAAATCAAACTGCGGACTCTAGATGTCCCCTGCCTGTTCTTCCCAATATGATTAAGAAATTGGGGGGGGGAAGCATTGCAAAAACTACAGGGAAGGGATGCTTGCCAGAAAGAAAAAAAAAATAAAAAGGGTGGCTATAGTAGAAGAAAAAATGCTGATTGTGAATCATCAACTGTCCGTGACTTTCCCGCTGTAAAAGGTTGAACGGTCCAGTCTGTGTATTTGTGCTGGCAGTGAGTGATCTCTACAATAACAGCCGTACCCTGTTTAGCTTTGCTACTATTTGGAGAATCTGTGCCAGGACTTATTGGAATCCCCCAGATAGGCATTTAGAAGGTCTTCAAAAACTGGGGTGGGGATAATGGGGGGGGGGAAGCAAAAACYCCTACCTGGTCTCTGGAGAAATGGGCTTTGTTTAAAAAACATCCACAGCAGGATGCTGAAGTGTAGTGAGATGTTTAATATGACAGCTTTTAATGCGATCAGGAAAGGAATACCTCCCAGCAGTAGTTGCAGGTATTAAATCATCAGGAAGATTAGCACAATGCATGGCTGTTTTTTTTCCTAGACAGTTTATTTCACATAATGATGATTAAAAAAGAGGGTTGTAGGCATCACTCCTGTGGGAGAAAGGAACAGACGTTGTAGCAATCCTCCCTTTATCAGAGCACTAACATAATTTATGATCTGAAGTGAATGAAATTATCCTCTTTACAATTCTCTTAAAACAAAATCAGACCAGCTGTGTTTCCATAATGTATTTAATTTTGAGGGACAGACATCACTTTTCCAAACTTCATCAAATAAAACAGTTTGCAAAAACGGACACCTCCTTCTGGCTGGCTAGAAGCTCATTTTGAATGCGCTCTGTGACGTGGTCACTCTGGGGCCTGCACCACGGGGCTCCTGTGTGCAGGCAGGCTCCCAGAAGCTGCAGGAGTCCCACTGTGCAGCGGTGCCAGTGGTGCTGGTGGCCCTGGGGCATGGGTGGCTGTGAGGGCAGAGTGTTTCAGGCGTGCGTGCCAGCCAGCAAGACCCCTCAGTGGGAGCAGCCACACTGCTAGCTGCACGGGGAGCCCCTCCGCAGGCATCCTACCTCACTGAGAACAGAAACACATCCCATTGCACTGGCTGGTGGGGCCACTGCGGTTGCCATGATGGGATCTCCATGCCTCTTTCATGTAGGATGTTGAATAGCAATTGTGACTTCCTCCTATTTATTACTTTCTGGGCTGAGTGGAAGCAGATAGTCTAGAGGTAACGTATTCATCACCTGAGGGTGTTGAGATTTGTGTACACGTGACTCACATGTATGCCAGGACTGGGGGTGATGCCTGGCACTGAGCTGTCGAAGTTGTGAAGGATYTGAGCCTTCTGTGACTTTCCCCAAGGAAGCATGAAAATTCTTAAGCAAAGTGCGTCTTCTGCTTTTTCAGCAAGTGGTGGTTTTTGAACAAAGCCCCAGCTTTTCCACTTTGGGACTACAGCATGAGGCCTTTTAGGCAGCAGGTAGTAGGAAGAGCTTGCAGTTGCTGAAAGTCTCATGGGCTTCGGTTAAACAGCACAGAAGCTGTGTTACAGCCAGCAGAGGCAAGGCCCAAGAGGGTCTTTGGCTAAGTGAGAGGTCAGAGGCAAATTGTTTTCCTTGCTCTGGACAGGTGGAGGTCAGCCCATGTCAAGGGGGAGAGTTGAGCAGGGGGAGCGATGTAAGAGCAGGTTATCTGGATGCGCTGCATCTTTCCAGGGTACGTTGATGACTCGACTGGAGAGTTCTTCCAGAGCTCCTTCCAGGGATCTGTCCTTTGGTCTCCACCCCGTACTCCCAGATATGTTGAACAGTGGATTTATCAGCCATTAATATTTGGCAGAAGTGTGGACAGTTACTCTTCTCAGGCAGATCATGTTAAAGTTTTGGCTCCCTCCTATCTGGAGTTTAAATTTTCTAAGAAATGGGTAGAAAGTTAGATGCAACTCCTGTTTAACCCTTTTTGCAGCATTAGGCACTCCTTGTTCCAGCTGTAGCACAGCTAATGTGCCAGTTGTGCCATCTACACCCTTTGGACATAGAGGAGCTGGTGACGTCTYTTAATAATACTGGAGTGTATGGAAACAAATGGATCCCTGGGGTTCATCTGTTGGCTTCAGGGCTGAATTTGGCCCATCACTGCTTGATGAGTTTTCTTCTATAATTCCCTGTAAGTCTTGTGTTTTTGTGATCCGCCCTTCTTACCAGGAACATTTGTCAGCTCTGTTGATGGGTTGAGCAGAGAAAGGTCCATCTCCTTGGATAAGGGAGAGGTAGCTAAAAATTCAGAATTTAGCTGATACTGATGCAAAGAATGCTAAAACCAGATGGGTTCAGAGGAGGACACTTAGCAGACTGTTATGCATAGTGGTCCAGAAAATATCCAGAAATGTTCATCACCTACACCGAGGCCAGGCACATGATTTGACTTGGTGATGACCTCCACTGTACCAGCAGCAACATCTGCAGACACCAAGCCTGATTGTTCACTGAAGAAGTGCAGAGCACAGCCAACAGCCAGGACAAACATCCTCAAATTGCTTCTGGGTGATGAGTCTGACTTGACTGCTGGAGGAGCCTCAAGGGAAAGGAGATTTCCATCTTCATGCTTTTCCTTGAAGACTTTCCTTAAAACTCCCAAGGCAGGGGAGGGTGAACAGGTGCTGTGGGGTGTGGGGCAGCTCTCTGCTGAAGCCTCTGTACTCATTCCTAAATCTAGAATGGCTCTCAGGATCAGCCTGAACTTAAGTTGAGGTACATCTGTGCAGGGACCAGTCTGTGGATTTCCCCTCCTTTAAAACCTTCTRTATTTTCCTTTTAGTTACAAATCCATCTGCTTATTCTCCCCTAATCTTCTTCCTGTGATATCCTCCTGATTTCTTTTTGACTTCAGTTTGGCTTCTTGCTTGTCCTGACAGACACTTCTGCCTGGATTCCTATCCTCAAATCCTCATTTATTAGGCCTGGGAGGTGTAGACTACTGGTAGAATAAAATGCCTTTCATTAAATTCTGCTTTGCATAGGAATCTGTAAAGATTTACTAACARAGGGTATATTCCACTGCCTTAGCCTTTGGTGTGAATTTGCAAATGCTGATGGCAAGAGAGGAGAGCAGGCGGCCGGAAGGCATCCTGTATAGAATAGCTGCTGCTAGTTTGGGTTCTTCTCCGTGTTACTTATCTGGAGATAAATAAGTTTCACATCTCGGAGGAACTCAAAAGAATGACTAAGGCTAAGGAGAATAGCGGGGGGGTCCTTAGCCCTTACGCTCTCCCATCAAGGCAGTGGAGGTAGTGCTGGAGAGAGGAGCRCTCGGCAGAACTCTGTCATTTCCATCGTACACGCGCAGCCTCTGGTGGCAGTGTCCCTTTTTGTCAGAGGAGCCCAAGGAACTGTAAGCACTTCACTGCAGTGGCAGAGCCGTCCTTCCTGAGAGCTTGTACCAGAAACAAATCTGTTAGTTTCCCACACCTGCTCACAGGATCTTCTAAAGGGGGCGGCCCTGCCTCTGAGCTCAAGGCTCTGCAGAGGCCWGACCAGGCTGCTAATTTCCCTTTGCTTTGTACCTACTTTGGGGGCTCTGAACATCAGCATTTTTTGGAGCTGAAATGTTCTGACTGCATCACAGAAGACTTTCTAATGCTAAAAGGAAGCAACCCAACCATACAGATTATTAATGCCAGAAACATGCAAATTCATTTTGTCCTGGAAACAGAGGATCTATATTGGGTTCTAATTGTTTTTTGTTTTCAGGAGGAAGGTATTTAAGGATCTATAGTGAACATATTCCAAAAATATTCAGAGTAGAGCCCTCCAACCCAAACAACCACATTAAAAAGTACARGGGGAGCTCATATCAGTAACAGCACCGGAACACAGGGATTAGAAGAAGGCCTGTCCTTTGGTGTTTTGTAAACAGTGTTTTCTTTCTTTCTGTTTTTCCAAACTTACTTCATAGTTCCAGAGCAGACTGGTTCTGGGTCTTTACCATGCCTTGTGCTTTATGGCAAATAATATGAACCAAAGTTGCTGCTGTTTAATTCCTTGAACAGTTCTAGGCCAATAGGAATTCATGGGTCTGACTTTGAATTACTATGCTGTTGGGCTAGAGAGATGTTTAAGGGGAAGAAATAGATGGGAAGCCCTCTCCCCAAAAGGCTTGGGGCAGTGATGTTATCTGCAAGCTACAGAAGGAACTGTGATACAAGGAGATCACCTGCAGTGGACACCACTGTCATGTGGTCAGTGTTTAAATCTCTGTTTGGTTTAGGCTGTTTAATCAATTTTGCTTTTTTTTTTTTTTTTTCTTAAATAGAATTGACCCCAGAGGTTTTCTCTAAAATCTGTTCTTTGCCCCAAAGACCAGAATGTTAATGGCATATTTAGACAGTTTTGGACAAACGTGTTTTATTTAATGGAAAGACACAGTAACTCCTGCAAAACTGCTGCTTTGATCTTTTAATGAAACACCCATTTAGGTATTTAAAACAACACTTCGAGATTCATTTCTTTTTGTTTCTGATGGAATGTATAAGGTCCCTTTGGGGGCACAGTATCTGTCCAGCTACCTGTCTGCTGTCTGTCTGTCTATCTACATCAATTCAAAATCTGAATATTGTAACAGCGAGGGATCCAAGGATCATGGAAAAAGAGTCCCCAAAGTGTTTAACCAGCTGACCTAAGTGCTGGAAAAACTGGCAGCTTTGACCTCTCCCACACCCAGGACTGACCATTCCTCTRCAGGGCAGATGGTGGGAACCAGCCAGCTGAGCCTCCATCTAGCTCTTCTAGTGTTTATTTTCCTGTGGAGAGTTGTGGCAAATGCTGCTTTTCAAGGGTGATTATGGTGAGTATCAGCCCTTGYCATTGTCTCTCCTGGGGGTCTTTTTAATTAAGAAGGAATTGGGTACCTGGAAGAAGTACTGACCTGAGGCCTGGCTGAAACCTCTTGAAAGAGGCCTCTTTGAAAGGGAATGTGCTTCCCGTGCCAGGCTGCAGTGTGGCACAGCGAGGGGGTGTCGTGTGCAACCTGCACAGGGTCTTTTGGTTTCTCCTAGTGCTCATTGTGGGAAGGAGAGAAATGAACCACAAAGTGGGGCAGAGAGAGGAGCTGTTCGCTAAACTGGAGGTGGGTGAATGTTACATAACGCACCGCTCTGCTCCAAAGACACATTCTAATGATTAATTTGAGGCTCTGGCAGCCGCTTCCCTGTAATAATATTTTAAACATTACTTTTCCACTGCTGCTTGCCAGCAATCGTTATTTTGTGCTGTGGAGGCTGTAAAATTTCACTTCAAGGATGGGTTTCACTCCCGTTACAAAATGTGTCTGGAATGTGCAGATGTTTCCTTCGGGGAATAGAGAGCCAATCCGCTGTAACACATCATCCCTGCGGGGAGGACTCAACGTGCTAAGCAGCCCTATTCACAAAATCACAAACAAACACACACACACACAGAGCCCTGTAGAGCTGTACCAGGGCTGGGAATGTCGCTCAGACCCCGCTGATGTAAAAAGCCCAGTGTCCCTGCTGGAGCTGCAGAAGGCTTTGGTCTGGGCTGCTGCTGGGCTGCAGGGAGATGCGTGTGCTGGTCGCAGAGAGGTTCTGCACTGCAGCTGTGTGAGCCATGCGTGTTGTTAGTGCAATTCCGTTTTTACACGATGCTACATATTACTGTTTTCTGAGGAAAGATTGAAAGAACTATGAAAACTTCGGCTTAATTGGGTGCAAAATAACATCCTGCAGGTAGCCAAAGAGTGTATGTGCCAAGGACAAAGAGGAGTTGCAGATGGGCCAGAGTTGGAGAAAATGGAGAGACAGGATTTAAGGGAGCAAGAAAGTTTGAGTGGACTGGGGAGAACACTGAAAACTTTTTTCTTTTTTTTTTTAATGGAACCACCTTTCTCCATTGGCGCAAAGTAGCCCCAACACTTTGGAATTCAAATTAAGGCTGTGACCGTCCCTAAAGAATATATTATGGGGCTGGCCCTATTTTTTAGGAGGATTCAGGACATCTCTCATTTTTTCACTTGTGTCATTTTTTTATCAGGATCATGTTCACTGCATGGGACTGGAGAGCACAGCTGTTAGGGGTGTTAGGCCTTTGGCGCTCTTAAACAGTTGACCATAATGTAGACAGTGATAGTGCCTGGAGCAGACTGCACTGGGGCCACGGGAACGCTGTGAAGGCTCCTGGAGGCCTTTCTCCCAGCCCGGCTGCTCCCCTCAGCTCCAAGCGTTTGTGYCTTCTGCACAGCTGTTCTCCTGTCTGCAGGTCAGCAAAGCCAGTCTTTGAGAGCCACGTGCAGTTCTTCTGCAGCTACAGATGATAGATCCGAACTGTGTTAAACCGCGTCTGGATATGGAGCTTAGCTTCCCCACTCCAGCACTGGTGATTCTTTCTCACTTGTTTGTGTTGTTTTTATAAATTCATTGCTACTGAAAGGCACCTCTGAAGTGTGATGATTTTCAGATGCACAAAAGTGGTTTAATGACAGAGTGGGGAGCTGTTGCTTGACTCTCTGCCCCTAGCAGTGTGAGAGCAATCTGGGCCCTTAGCTTTTCTAGGAAGAAATTCATTTGAGATGATAGATAAATTTTTGTGATGAGGATCTGCCTTGATCCTGCTGTGTACTACTATATTAATTATTAGAGAGCTATATTGACTTTATACCCTGAATAAAAACCGAGCTGAGCTTAGAGAAGTGAAGACGGTTATGGAAAATAAATAAATATGTAATATACAGTACTGGGAAACAGAAACATTGGTAGCAATGAGTATGGTCTGAGAGATGGGCTCAGGCGCATCAGACACGGATAAGTAAAAGAACACAAGTTAAAATCTATGGTCAGCAAAGTTGCGAACAATAAAGTATACTGGGAACTACAGGAATTAAAATATGATATCGGTCCATTACTAGATAGATATAGTCAAATTGTCAATGGAAATAGAGAAAAGGTAGGACTGTTTAGTAAATATTTCTGTTTTCTATTTGAAAAAAAGCCAGACGATATGTTTATATCATATGAGGATGATGAAACACTTTCCACTCCAACAGTAACTGATGAGGATGTTAAACAGCTGCTATTAATGTTAGACCTTCTTAAACTAGCAAATTCAGATATTTTGCATCCAAGAATTTAAAAAGATATGGCTGAGAAGCTCTGTGGACTAATAATGTACACTTTTGGTGGACTCCTGAGCATCAGGGAATTTTGCAAAGACCAGAGCAGAATGTATGTGGTGCCAGCATGAAGAGAAGGTAAATGGGATGGTACAAGTATATATTAGCCTCGTGTCCTGATTATCTAGCSCAAGGAGAAGTAATACAGTACATAGCGTGCACATTAGCTGAAAGTTAAAGGGGATAGTGTAATTAGTGGCAATCAACATGGAAAATTCACTTATGGAAAACAGATCTCATGAATGTAGCTCTGCCTTTTAAGTAAGTTTACAGATGTAGTAGATGAGAGATGATGATGTTGATGTAATACACATATGACTTCTGTAAGGTGTGAGGTATTTGACTCAGTGTCACATATATTTGTCAGAGACTGGAATGAAAAAAATCAACACTGCATATATGAAAGGGATTACATTACTGGCTAAATATTATGCCTTAAATGTAAGAATAAACTGGAGTCATCACAAAGAGTTGTGTTGCAATGAAGTCTCAAGGATTCATTGCTGACTGCCTCTGAAGTGTATTTGTCAACAAACTGGAAGAAAACAAAAAAACATTACTAATACCGTGCTGAGAATGCAGAAGTGCAGAGGAGGAAACAGAGCTCTGTTTTGATTGGAGAGCTGACTGCAAAAAAGCAGAAAGAGCAATGATGCTGTCAAGTGTAAGATCATGCACATGGGAGCAAGGAAGACAGGCTAACATATAGGATGGGAAACTTCTTGAAGGCAAGGACTTGAAGGAAGGTGTAATAGTTAATTGAACATGAGGTGAAAGAAGATTTGTGCAACCCTGAGATATGCAAGCAGGGAACTATGGAGTAGAGATGTCACRTTTCCTGGTGTCCTCATTTCAGGAAGATGGTGATGCCCTGAAGGACTCAGCCAAAAGCGTATCTACAGGACTGTCTCCTGATAGACAGCAGGAGCCTCCTGCTTACTGCACTAGAGAGAAAGTAGAAGGTAATAGCAGCATGGARAGTATCTATGATGAAGACTAGAGAGCTAGGAATAGGAAGTCTCTCYGTTTAGCAGACAGGCAGAATGAGTACTGTACTTGGGAACTCAAGCAGGACAATTTCAGACCAGAAATAAGCTTAACTGAGTAATTGTGGAACAGCTTACCAAACCATGGTGGCTGCTCCATCACTGGAAATCTGCAAGTGAAGTCTGGGACTTTCTTTAGCTGAATGGTCAGTTTCTTTCTCAGACTGGATGTTGGAATTGATTGTGAGAAACCCTATGGCTTGCAGTATGTGAGTTGTTAGGTTAAATGATCACCTTAAAAATCTGTGAGTCGTTCTCATTGCTCTTTGTTAGGGCAAGAAGCAGATTGCCAAAGAAGAGGAAGGGTTAGTAGTTTTGTGTCGTGTCCCTGCCCCCTTCCCCTACTTTCCCCAAACCAACTAAGGTATTGGGTAGGTCCCAGGGCTTCAGAACATCTGGAGAGCTTGTCCCTCACTAGACCACAGAAAGCAGACCTAACATCAGCGTTGCATGGAAAACACAAACTGGACTGCACTGCAGCCGTGGTTTGGCCAGGTCTCAGGTCCTGAACATGCTGTGCTTCTCTTTTTGCTTGAGGCTCCCCTGGTTTGTGGATTTTCTGTCACAGGCAGTGGGCTGCAAACTCTGGTTGTGCTCAGCATCATTGTTTTCACAGAACAGCGCCATTTACTTTATACTATTTTTAGATGTATCGAGTGCTAATGTGACTGCCTCACATCCCAGAGTTTTCTTTCAGGAGAGCAAGAAGAAAATAGAGGTTCTGCATCTTTCCAGCACAAACTGTGCTGCAAAATGTTGCTGCAGTTTGTTCTCAGTCACTATCAACGCATTGCCAGGTCTGGACCTTGCTGAATGTTCCCGGTCTTTACTTCTTGTCCTTTTCACCGTCTCAGTTATTTTTAGTTTGTGGCCTGTGCTTTTAACTGAAGGATGTTAGTGAGAGCCTGGAACGGGGAATCTTTTAAATGAGAAGAAATGTTGTTGGTAAAACATCRAAAGTGAAAATCAATTGATAGACATGGTTAAAATACACACAAAAATGATTTTCTTAAACAACCACCCAGAAACTTGGAAAACTGCTTGTCTGTTAGAGACTGTCATTAGCTGAAGGCCAAACAAATCTATACTGTCAACTATAAAAGGGAAAGCATTTGAAAGAGTGTTAACGCCTGTGGGAAGTGATTGTAGAGATTTGGCTACTGGACCAGTGTTATCACGGATGGGTAGAAAGTCAGATCTGTTCATGCACAGATGCCAGATGACTGCAGATCTTGTTGAGGCCTGCGGAGAGCACTGGTGAGAGTGATGACAACAAGGATAGTTTCTGTTGCCAAGTGCCCTACAGGAGGCAAGGGGGTGATTTTGGAGCAGGACTTGGATGACTCTGACACTCATGCTTGGCAAGTGACTGATAAAGAAATTGCCATAAAATCTTTATATTAAGTCTGCTTCTCCTTTATACTTTCTGCTGCTCTGGCAGTAGAAAAAGGTCCCAAGCTGGGCATGCAATATGCTTATGCAAGGCTGTTCATGCAGCCAGAGGTGGTTAGATAGTGCTGCAGTAAATGGAAATGGTGGCTTTGCCTGCTGGCCAGCTTAATGGCATGTGGCCCTAAGACTTTCCTTATCCTTTCCTCACAGTATTTAGATCCAAGGTGCCCTCTTCTTGTCCACCTTTCTGATATATCTAGGTGACTTTGGCCAGTACCTGATGCTGCTACTAAATTCTCCTTCCTCCTTGGACCCCCGAAAGGCTCTGCCTTGCTGCTTCATGGCTTTGTTGTCCTCTTGTTTATAGACTGCTGTTGTGGAGCAGCACCTTGCAACGTACTGACTGTTCTCCCATGTGAAGAAATGAGAAAAGTATTTCCTAATATTTGAAGAAATTGCTTTTGATCTGATACTGCCTTATCGGGCTCACTTTTTCTCAGCTGGCTTCTAGTCTGAATTCAWCTAGGGAAAGTGTTTTTAACTTCTTAAAAGTCTCATCAGTACTTTTCAGATGACCAGACAATCCCAGTAAAGCCACAGCAGAGTGCCCTGGTGCAGAGCTTTTACGCTGTATTGGTGCCCAGGTTGTTTTGCTGTTCTTCTTGGGATATAAAACATGGATGCCCCAGACGGTTTCAAAAGAACAGGCTATGCAAATATTTTCTCATATGGTGTCAGTGTTTGCAAATTGAATGTGTGCTTTTGAGAAGAGTTGCTTGGAGCGCTCCTCATCTCTTGGCTCAGCTATGCGGTGAATTGTTGCTCTCTGTTCAATAGTGTCCAAAGCCTCGTGCATCCAGGGGGGATTTACCTGTGTCTCTCATGTGTTATRTGTAGCAGAACTCACAGTAGTGAGGGGAAAATGACATTATGTTTAATTATTTCTTACAGAGAAATAATAGCTAATATTCCTAGAGGATAGCTATTCAGGCAAAGCCCTCACATCAAAATCAATACCAATAGAATAATAAAAAACAGGACCTGAAGGTCATCTACTTCATCCCTTGTCCCAAGGGAGAATTCATGTCAACAAAAACTAAACTTTCATTWAAAAACTTCACTTTCTGTGAGGCAGATTAAGCACCTGGTAGCTCATGTGTGTGACTCCTAAATTTCAGTTTACAGAGGGCTGACTTTACATGGTAAGACAAATTATCACTGGGCTCTGAACATGCTGACTTGGAARTGCTCGGGGTTCCCAGGAGAGCAGAGCTGGGCGCTGAGAGCCGTGTGTCGGCGTGCGACGCTGCGCGCCGTGCGGGCCACCCCGGATGGATGCCGTTTCAGGGAAGCAGCGGCTGTCTGCTCGGCAGGCGGTTGGGTTTGGGGTACAGGCTTCTCCCATTGCCTCCTTTCTTGAACTCTGCTGTGTGTGCTGGGAAGATACTTTGTTCTGATGCATCTCTGGTTTCTTTACAAACTTTCARTGGAACAAATGTGTATTTGCAGGGCTGACATTTGGCTGGATGAAACTCCAGACAGCTTGTTTATGTGCAACTGTAATTTATGCAACTTTATTTAAATATTTGGGTTGCTGCTTTCCCAAACTTAAGATCTTCTCTGTTCCAATCTTTTAGCAAAATATTACAGAAGCAGAACAGGGCTGCTGTATCTTCTGCTGCATGGTGTTTCAAACCTATTTTATGCCAGTTTAAGTCTCCTTACAGCAGTGAAGAGAAGCCCTTTCAGCACCGGTTCTGGTCACTGATAGCATCTAGGCACTCAGGTGGCTCAGAAGGTGACAACTGGCTTGAAAAGCTTCTCTCGTAATGGTGACCCAAACGAGAGCCAGCGCCTCATCCCAGCAAAGCGCCTCGAAGCTCTTGTTGACCCCAACAAGTGCCCGAGGCCCGTGGTGCCTCTCCACTGCCTCCGCTGCGTTTGCTTCTATTGAGTAAACGTTGGGAGTGAGGAGCTGAAGCCAGTCGCAGTCTAAAAATAACTTGTAAAATGAGCTGTGCTGTGGGTCCCCGTGCAGCCGGCAGTGCTGCGGTTCCTGGGAGCCCGCTGGTGTGGAAGGGCCCCCACCCAGCCCTCCGGAGTCGGGAGGAGAGGGCTGACTGCACGCCGATGCCTTGCGCGCGAGCAGACCCTGCCAGAACATGACGTCGCCTCAGGAGGTAGCGCGTCGCCGCTGTTCGGGGGCTTCGTCCCCGGGCCCGCGCGTAACCATATTTGGGAAAGTCTGAGAAAAGCTCCCTGGCTGCAGGGATCCCAGGAGCCGCTCTTTACGTCTCAGCTGCGCTTCAGACAGCTCCCACCTGGAGGCTCGGGGGTGCCGTCGCTGTGCTCTCAGCAGCCGCCTGGGCCCCGCGYGTGCTGCGGCGTCGGGACTGGCCGTGCGAGCAGACAAGGGCAGGGAGGGAGCGTGGGTGCGCAGCGGCTGGAGCGGGGACGGCCAGTCCGGACTGCTCCGAATTGCTGTGTAACCTTCGTATCCTGACCCTCAGCCAGGTCTTGTGCAGGACTCAGGAATCGGTCTTACCCGTGCTGCCTGAAGCACAGGTTCTCACARCCCCTTTTCCTAGGCCATCCCACCGCCCGGCTTCAACCCGGCACTCGCCCGCTCTGCTGAGCCGAGGGGAGCGTTTCCTGCAGCCCCCGCCAGCGGTCGGCTGCGTCTCGGGGAACCTGCGGCCCCAGAGCAGAAAGGCACGTGGGATTTACTCCAGCCGATCTGGCCGACCCGTCGTGCCGGCTGCTCCGGAAAGGCTTGCAGCAGGGCAGCGAGGCAGGCTGAGACGGGGCAGGCGCGTGGCCTCCGTCCCGCTCCGCAGAGGGGCGACAGGAGCGCTCGGAGGCAGAGCAGCCTGCTCCTGGTCCTGCAGCAGGGCTGGGGCAAAGCTGGGAACTACGTGTGGATCTCTGTGTGTCAACCCAGCGGTCTCGGGGCACGGCAGCCTTTCAAGGGCATGTGTGAGAGTTTTGCAGTCCTCCCAGGAGAGCACAGAGTGTACAAGCATTTTTGTAATGTTCTGTATCTTTGCCTTACATTTTCGTATCAACAGTTATGATTTCTGTTGTGGGAAGAAAAACATTTCTTTTCTAGATGAATGTTTGTGAAAAAGTCTTTTGGGGCAAATTCCTTAAGAGAGAGCTGAGATTTGGGCCAGCATTTGAAACTCATAAATTCAAAATGAACAAACAAATTGTCCTCGTGCTGCGGCAGCCTCAGGGAGCGGAGAGTGCTCTGCTCTGTCGCAGCCTGCGGCGCTCTGCTCGGGGCTTGCTCTCAGCAGTTGCCCGTGTCCCCCCTTCAGCCGTTCCTGGGACAGTGCTCCATCTAGGGCATTTTCTCCCTGACAGCTTTACTCTTCCTTAGAAACTGGTCTCTGAGGCGGAGTCCTGGGCACGCAGATGAAATGCAGCAACCTCTGGGATGGTATGTGTTGATTCACAGTAACCTTCTGTTAAATGGCTCTGGGAAAAATAGGTGAAACCCCCAGTGAAAGGCCCTTTTTTTCCTGTTATATTTCAGTTATCGGAGGTGATGTGCAGTGGAACTGGAGAACAGGAATCCCTTAGCCCTTAGCTTCAGTGTGGTTGAAGCCAATAGCTGGTGACAAAAACCTCCTAAGCTATTGCCCTCCTGTCTGCCTGCTGAAATACTGAGAGCTTTATTGTGCAGGGAAACTTCTGAGACGACGTTGCCTCCAGCCTGAGAGCTGAGATGTCCCTAGCATTTCTCCCCAGGTGCCYAGCTCTAAACCTAAGTTAGACTGTATATTTTTTTTTTCAAATTTCCATAGCCACTGTGGCATAAATCTCCTTCCCCACTCTGCACACAATCACAATTACTTCCACTGTGCTTCTTAGGAAAGGTGTAAGCCAAAAGAAGAAGAAAAAAAGGAATCAGATCAGCAAAAACCCACAATTTTCCTGGCTCAAGCAAGCGAAAACACCTAGGGTTTTTCCTCCTTTTTCTGGAAAGTCTATTATGTTAGTCAGGCAGTACGAGCAGAGACCACTGTTGCATGGGGTACCGTGTTGCCTTTTATTCCTGGAGACTGGAAAAGCATTTGCCATGGTAACACCTAAGACCGCTTTTCTGCTATGTGGGCAACCTCTTGTGGCGCTTTGCTGCTCTGTCAGCTGCTCCGGGTGCGAGGGAGGTCTGCAAGGTGCGAAGGTGTGTGTTTCGGTGGTTACAAGCCCTCTTCTCGCTGTGCCCCGCAGACGCTGGGATCGCGAGGGGTGCAGTGGTGCAGCCTGGCCTTTGGGAAGAAGGTGCTCCAGCAGCGGGAGCCGCCGGGCGGCAGGGGAGGCATTCGGAGTGCTGCTGGTCGGCTGCTGCATCTGTGACTGATGCTTTCCGTGGCTCAGTTTGCCACTCCGGWCATTGCCTCCCCTCCCAGGTTACAGCAAAGCTTTAGCCACAGGGACTGGAAGGCACTGAGAGCCCTTGGAATTCAGCAGGTGAAATTTGGTGAAGTTTGGTGAAGTTTGGGTGAAGTGTGAGGAATTTGATGAGATCAGAGAGAGGGAACTGTTTCCACTGGGGATGCACTTGGGAAAGAGAGGCCTGAAGCAATTTGGGAAAGATTGCTGAAATCAGGAGTGGGGCAGGGCAGGTAAATAGGGGCAGTTGTTCAGTGTCCACAGTGCAAAAAACTAGGCAGTATACGGTGAAGTGATACCTCCAGCAGGTTTAAACAAATGAAGTATTTTTTCACAGAGCACATAATTACATTGTGGAACTTGTTGCCAGTGGCTCTTGTGGAGCCCAGACTTGTTTAGGAAGGGGTTAGGTAGCRTCGTGGAATATAGGCCTGTCGGTGGCTGTTAAATGTGATAGTGCAGATACAGTCTCTGGCTCGGAAGGCTCTCTGTAGCAGGTTGCCAAAAGCTGGGAGGTATATGGGGGAAGCATTGCTCTCGGATCACTTTGCTTTTGCGTCTCCCTGAACACTCGGTGCTGACTACAGTTGGGGACAGGATATGAGGCAAGATGGACCTTTCATCCCATGGGCACAGCTGTTCCTACATCCTTGCAACCATTCCTGCTGTTAAAACACAGTATCTGGACCAAAATGGGGCTCTGTCCCCATAACTTTTGCCTCAGTCACACAAACATGAAGCCAGCTCCAGATCTGTGCTGTCCACGAGCAGCCAGRGGTGCAGGCAGGTGTGTGGGGGTGGGCAGGGGGGAAGCGTGCGAAGGCCTGGAGCGCTGGGAGGGTGCTCCGGTGGGGGGCAGGAGCTTTCGGTCAGGGGAGACTTGCTCATTGGGGGATGCTTCTGGGGAGAGCCCAGTCTTGCAGATCTCCAGGGAAGAGTGGTTTTTTGTGAAGGGCAGGGTCTCTGTGTTGCAGATGGTTCATTTGTTCACCCTGGGTGTCCTGTAGGGCCAGCCTGGCTTGGGAAGCYGGCAAGCTCCTCTGCAGATTCTGGATGGACATATGAATGTGTGCAAGCCCCCTTCCTTCCCTAAGACCTCTGGAGCTTCACTGACCTCCAAGATTCTTAGCTTTTATTGTGGCTTGTAGACCTGGGGCGTCTTTTTTAATGAATTGCTGCAGCTTTCCCTAGGCTGCACACAGGCTCCCCTCTGCACAGACACTTCTCTCTGTCTGTGGATGCTTTTCCCATTACTGTTTTGGCTGGGCTCCACGCACCAAAAGGGCTGGGAAAGGCACAAGCCAACACTGCCCCCCCTTCCCTCCCTTTTTTGTGAAATGAAGGCAGAGCGGGCCCACAAATGACATAATGAGAGCATGACATCAGGCTTGGCAGGCAGAGGCGTGCTATACTCTGCTCAACATTATATGTTCTGTGGAATTAAAAAAAAAAGCCAGCAGCGCACCAAAAAAAGCTTGTCCACCACAGCGCTGCAGAAGTAAACACAGCGGCCGCCCTGGGCCTGCTGAGCCTTTACTGCCGTGGGGATGTGGAGCTGGTTTTCCCTGGCGACCCCGGGCCTGTCTGAGCGTTGTGAATGGACAGAGCAAGCGGCAGGCCCCAARCCCTGCTCCTGGCTTCTGTCAGCAGCTGCTCAAGGGCAGCACCCACGAAGTGGCACATCAGTGCTAGAAACTGTTCACCCCAGGAGGTTACTGACCCCAGCCCCAGGGGTCTCACTGGCAGGGCTTGGGTGGGATGTATCCTCACCCTCTCTGCGTGAGGTGGGGTGCTGTTGTCCCTGCTGTACACACAGGCCTAGAGCAGTTACCTGGCTCAGCCAGCATCACCCAGGGAGTTGGTAGCAGAGCTGGGATAGAGCTCCAGGCTCCCAGGGTTCAGGTTGGTGCCTTCATTACCAACTGTTCCCTTATCCAAAACTTCACCTTGCCCACAGGAGCAACTCCATTTCCAGAGACTTTTTTTTTCCCMAAAATTTTCTTTACTAGGCATGTTTATATCTAAGTTAAATGTCTCTATATTATCTGGGGCACGTAGGGAGCTGCAAGGGAGTGCTCTTCTTAAAGCATCTTTCACTCAGTTCTCATTCCTCAGCAGTAGTTGTTGGTCTTTCATGGTGCCTCTCATCTCCGAGAATTTTGCGGAGAAATGGACCAGTCCTTCCAGCTTCCTTCAGCGTTACACAGCTCCATTTTACAGGTGGGAAACAGAGGCAGCATCAAGCTGTTACTTGCCCATAGCTTCTTCCAGGCAGCACAGCTTGCTCGCAGTATCGCCCATGGCACAGTTTAGCTGGCCCTTGCCGTTTCTTTCTCGTGAGGGAGAGGGGCAGTCTGTGCTCAGTGCATTTCAGTGGAGAGTCTTGTTTTCTGCTGGCTTCAGCTCTGCTTTGAACCTGTTCCGAATTTTCTCCAGCCTGGCAATGGGCTGGGAAAACACAGTCGTGGCAGTTTGTGGCACCAAAAGGCTGAGCTCTGTCCCACAGCCTTTGTGTTGGGTTTTATTGCTCAGTAGTTCTTTCCTGAATGTTTTTTCTTTTTTAATTCTGCAGCTTAGTTTGGTTCATAGCCATCTTTCACATGCCAGAAAGGCATAATATAATTTTCCATGCAAGTTGGAGAGAGAACAGTGGGAGAAGACAAGCAGGCGGTAGGAAGCACAGCTAATGGAAAGTGCCCCGCGGCTAGAGGTGGCAGGCGTTGGTGCCTGCCGCTGCTCCACACTCGTCCAAGACTGTCCTGCCACCAACATCTTTGCCTCCCTTGCAGGCGCTGCACCGAGGAGGGCTGGGGAGGTTGAAAGATGGGAGATTTATACCGGTTCCTTGTCAGATGGCAAAAGCAAGGGTAGAAAATAGCCAGAGAGAGAGTTAGGCCTTGGTTTGTACATAACAGTGTGTTGCCCTCTAGTGACTGCTCTGCATGGAGAATAACGGCTTTTCTGCTGGTGCTGGATGTCAACTCCAGCTGGGGAAGGCAGGGTCTGGAGCCGAGGTCTTGGGATCTCTCRCAAAAGCGAGTTGCAGTTAAACAGCAAGGTGACTGGGCACATACGCAGAGCATGGGTTAGTTACAATCTGCAGGAGTTCAGAGCTTCTCAGAAGCAGCCTAGTTTGGAGACTGAGCCCCAGCGTTTGCCTTTGAAGCCTGCTGGTAGAGCTGTCTGTTCCGTGTGGRTCAGTGTTAGCTTTGGACAGTAGCAGAGGATGCAGAATAGAGGACTGGGTGAGCTCAAATGATAGTAGCTGGCAGTATGATGGAGAAACAGTCTGGTGATGACGTGTGCAGCCAGACAGCCAAGCTGTAACTAGCAGGAGAGGAAGAGGAAAAAGGCGAAGGAGGCCCCCTCCAGCYGCTTCCACAGTAACCTGCGTGCAGTGGAGCGGAGGCTCGCGGGACAGCTGGCAGTGCCGATAACCCAGAGACATGTAGCTGAGTGGCCTGACGCCCGCACACATTATCCTGGCAATACGAAGCAGCACGGTCCCTTGATCAGAGAATTCAGGCAAAAGTCTCTCTTAGTTTATGGGACACAGCTGCCCCCAGCGCTTCTTGAGCAAAAGCCACCCACTGGCTGCAGACACAGCAAACAGGCTTCTTCCCCCCTCGAGTCCCCTTGGTCACTCTTGTTCACCAGGGAACCCCTTCTCCCCCTTCGTATGCAGTTCAGTATGCAGTGACATCTAGTGTCAGTCCCATACACTGTGCCGGAGCAGCACTGAGGTGGGGATTACTGCCTATATTTGTGTTTTACCTGTTTGCTAAGACTAGTGTGAGTAGCCTCTGCCACTGTGCTTTTTCCTGGAACAGGTCCCATATGGTAGTCATTTCTTGTCCTGATCGAGGGTAGGAATGAAGCTGTCTCCTTGTTATTGCCAGGAAGCTAACTGCCCGGTGTGTGTGCACCCCTCACAGAGGAAACGCTGAGCTTGCTAAAGCCTTGGCCCGTGCTTGCCTGAAGGGTAGCTTGCACTTCTGTGCAGAAGACCCTGCCAGTCCAGCCATTCTGCTGGAGGCTAGCTGGAGTCTTTTAGCAGAGAGGCAGAGGTGTGGAAGACAGGCAGGAGTATCCCGTGCTAGCAGTGGTTTTAGCAAGAGGCCAACGGGAAAGCGATCACGGAGGTTGTTTTGTTGCAAGTACCTGGAGTGACTGGTGGCTTGTCACCAGCTCGTGACTCTGGGAGGAGCTGAGGATGTTGAAATGTTTGAGTGCTGTGGATGAACGTGTTTTTAAAATGTATTTGAGGGCCAGAAGGAAGGCAAGAGTCCTRCGTGTGAGCCAGCCCTACTGCAGCTGGGCACTAGAGGGGATACGATGCTTGGCTGACGGTGGTGGTATTTTGGTCCTTTTCCAAACTGGTCAAATAATGGAAAGAGGTGAAGAGGCAGAGGGGGAGTAAAATGTATCCCTGTGCAGAGGAGACAACGAAACCCACTTAACACAGAGCTGAATTAAGTCAAGGGCTGATGAGTACATTGCCAGGAAATACCGTCTGAGTATCTTTGCTTTCACACGTTTGTGCTTGCTTTCAGCTCCATGAATGCATGGAGCCTTCATCTCTCTCTCTGCTGCAGCAGAGTCAGCACCTCTCACCTTGCCAATGCCTGTGCTTTTTTTCAGAGGATTCATGCTACAAAGTGAACCTCTCCTTTCATTTAAAGCTTTTAGTATCCCCAATTACAGAGGACAGTGAGGACAGCAGATCCCCAGGGCTCTGAAAACACAAGGGAATGTTTTGCCGTGAAGAAGTACTGTGCAGGACCTCCTGATTTTTAAGTCAGACTTATTTTGGGAGTGATAGTAAGAGGCAGAAGGGTAAAGCTCAAATCCAGTTGAGAGCCTCTTTTCACTTAATCATCTTAAGTCTCCTGCTGATGCTTCATAAATATTAGAAATACATGTATTTTGGATTTTCTGTCTGAGGAGTCTCTGCCACAGTGGRTAGCAGACCTTCTGAACCAGACTGCAGTACAGTAATAGTAGGCTAACAGGATTCTAGGTAGAGAGCAGAGAGCAGGGAAAATACAAAAGGAGAAGTGAAGCAGGAGGCTACCTGAGGAAGGAATCTGACTCATCAGGCTGGCAGTCGTTGGGATTGCAACCCAAAGCTGTCTTGTTTGTTTGCCTTGCACGTAGAAGTTGAAAACAGTTGTGGAGGTAACCTTCATAGTTAGATGTCTCCTATGCAGAATGTGGCTCACATGTAGTTTGTGACATGCCAGCAAAGGTGCTTTGTGTTCTTTAGCTATTGTTCCAGCTACCCTGAGCAAAAAAGAACACAGTGTCTTGGTCAGRTATTTTTGATAGCATCTTTCTTTTTTTTGGTATATGTTGAATGTTCTGCACATTTCTTAGACTTCTCTGTTGGTATTGATGGTGAGCTCTTCAGAATCCAATTTTAGCTTGGCAAAGAACTCCTGCACAGCAAAATCAGGAAAAATGAACTCCAACCTTGCAAAGAAACATCCATTCTTGTTGCTTATTCTCMTAGTTTCCCAGAATCATAAGTAATCTTTCTGCTAGTTTGACATAATTCTTTACATTCAGCTGAATTAGGGTTTAAATGTCAGATCAAAACAAAAATGAATTGATTAGGGTAAAAATAAAAGATGAGACGGCAAGGAGAAATWACAGGAGATGCACCTAACAAGAAAGGTGGGAAAGGAAGCTGGATGAAGTATAGGAGAATGCCTGTCTTCACCCAGCGTGTCTGTAATCATGGGAGGCGGCATAGTGAATYCAGCCCTGTCCGCTTCCCTAGAGCTCTTCCAGAAATCCTTGAAGGGTAATAACCATTGCATGGACTTGGAATAAGTGTTTTGGGGCTGCTAAAAGAAGGGTTTGAGCAGCAGAGATTCTTCTGAAACCAAAGAGTGAAGTTTATTGGGAACAAGTGGAGACAGATCTGCTAGACTGTCACTACTTAACTGAATGACATTTTAAAATTGGAAAAGAGWACATGAGATGAAAAGAAAGAACTGAACTGGAGGAGAAGAATAATTTTGATTTGGATGAGCTGAAGGCTGTTAGCGTTACAAGGAATGATTAAATTTTTTTTTAAGCAGTGTTCCTTATATAGGAAAAATCTGTCCTGATTTTAAACAGAAAAYATTCTTTGTTACTTCTTTTCTTTTAAGCTTTTTCAAAGAGAGACAAAAAGATGCTTAAAAATTAGAAGTTGAGTACATCGGTTCTATAGTTAATTATCAGTTCTTCAGCACTAGAAATGGACTTGAAAGTTCCTTAGAAAAATTTCTCTATAAGTTAATTACTACTTTAGTCTAAATTGTCTCTTAATTACTTTTTTGAATGTATATTAGACTTGAATAATTTTTTAAAAGGATGCCTGAAATTTAGTGATACATTTGTCATGTCTGTAATTATTCTAAATATGCTRCAGAATGGTAGGCATATAACGACAGTCCTAACCTGTATCTACACATTATGAAAGCTTTGAGCAGCAAATGCTTGGAAGRGTGTTTTCTTTGGCTAGAAGAACTGTTCCACTTTCATACACCAAGAACTTTCTGTCTGGAGCCTGGATAGAGTTTGGAGAGAAGCTCTTCTAAGCCTCAGCAATGAAGAAATGACAAAATGAAATTGAATGATAAGTGAAAACTTTGTTTTCTTTCTCTAGGGATCTTTCCAGTAACAAGATCAGCATTTTAGATGTTCAGATGTTTAAAAACCTGACTTCTCTGGCAAAACTGTAAGTACATGCTGCAGACCTCTAGTCCTCCAGCTAACAATGCACATTTGAGCTGGTACCTAAAACACACACTTGTGTTTCATGAGTTAGCCTTGTTCTTGCCTAATCTGATCTGTCGAGCCCCATGCATATGTTTGTGTAGATTCCTTCCTCAAGGCATTTAGCTGCACAGTCCAGTGAATGGCGCATTCACACACTGGCATTCAGAGAATTGGACAGAGCTTGCATGACTGTACTGCTAGGTAGGGGGGGAGATTGGGGCAAAAGAGTGAAGAACTAAATTTGTCATAAGACGTGTGTCTGGATATGGAGAAGGATGATAAAGCTGTGGTGTCAAAATGCCACTGAACTTCAGAGGAAACTGGGTGCTGAGTTCTGAGGGTCCTTTGAGGAGCCCAACAGTAGTGGTGAAAAGCCTTGTGTGTCCCATACCTCCRCACACTGTGAGTTGTCCCCTTTCATAAAGATGTCTGAACTGTGTGTGGGCAGGGAGGAGAGCATGGCCATGGGTTCGGTTACTGGTCGGGTAGCTTTGCATTGTTGCTTGTTGGCAATTCCTAGAGAAGGTCAGGTGTCTTTTAAGAATTGCACGATCAGATCCAAAGAGGCACCAGCAGAGCTAGCACTAAAACCCAAGTTGATGGTTTTAGCAGAATAGCTGACAGCCCAGACAGCCCGCCCTCTTCACATCTCAAAATCTGGAAGGAGAAGTCCTTACGGAAGGACTCAGTGCCTAGCTGGAAATTTTTCTATCATATGCAAGTGGCCTTTGTGACTCAAGGTATCCAGAAGGTAACCAGTCCCCAAGCAGAGCCYGGGACAGAGGTTGATCCTGTATGTTGACCGGGAGGTTGTTACGAGCATGATGAACAGTTGCTAAACTCTCCGTTTCATTTTCCCTCTTTTACAGAGATATAAGCCACAACAAGATTTCTACATTAGAAGATGGAATATTTGATAACTTATTTAATTTAAGTGAAATGTAAGTTCTCTATGTCTTCTAGTTCTCTGTTCAGAGCTTTCCCTGAAGTAGCTCTTCCTTTTGTGGGGTGAGATGCAGCCATTGTCTGCAGGACGTCTCGGGTACTTACCCAAGGCAAGCACTTTCCCGTCATGGGAATGGAAGCCCTCAGTCCCCATTAAYTCTTCTTGTGGCTCTGCCTGCTTGCTGGCTGCTTCCTTGGTGAATTTGTGACAACATGAACCTCATCCTTCTCTCTGACATTTTCAAAGCCTATGAGCCTTAGGGAACACAACACTGGCAGAGGGAGGCKGAATCTGTGCTTGACTGGTCCTCTGCTGTAAAGGGATGAGTGGATAYAGTGACTTCCACTTTTTTGTTACCAGGCTGCTCTGATGTTCTCTCTCCAACTGCTGCTTCCTTTACCCTCCCACAGTCCCTGCAGCTGCCTTTTGGACTCTTTCTAGCTGCCTCTTCCAGCTGTGTGCTCCTCTTGGGTCCAGTTGGTGCCCTTCAAGCCTAACCTCTTCCTAGACTTCGCTTCTGTCTCCTGAATATATCCAGCTTGTGCTGCTACCTTCTTGGCTTCCCACTTCTCTCCCACACTAGCTCTACAGAGGTTACTGTTTGGCCATGCTCCAGGTCACGCTTATTCCTGTTTCTATGGTCGCTTTTCGGGACAGGAGATCTAGTGAAAAGGGTACTGACCGACAACACAGGAGAGCCTTACTGAGGTGTCTGAAGCACTTGAAGGCACTTGAAGATGTTCACTCTAAGTGATTCCATTCTTATAATGGTTTTCAACTGAAGTAATTAAAATCTGGGCTGATGATATGTGCAGGGAAGTGAGGGAATGCCACACATTTCCAGGAGAACTACGTGAAAGCACAGTACAGGGTGACAGTTCTGTATCTGAATGTGCCAAAGGATGAACCCTTCGAAACGAGCAAGAAAAGAGYTCAGCTACGTGTTCTCCTGAAGACAAAGCGCAAGGGGTGTTTTCTGCTATGCATTTTCATTTATAAAGGGCATTGAAAAGAGAAGGRATCCATGTTAGGTGCAA
This sequence comes from Rhea americana, assembly GCF_003343005.1. Classification (NCBI taxonomy): domain Eukaryota; kingdom Metazoa; phylum Chordata; class Aves; order Rheiformes; family Rheidae; genus Rhea; species Rhea americana. The sequence goes on from NW_028185939.1 coordinate 129,834, forward strand.
GTGAATCTGTCCCTTCTAAGGCCGGCCTGCAGAGTAATGCTTTTAGTGGTAAAAGGCTTGGGTTCAACCCCTGCAGCAGCCCAGGCGGCGTCAGCTAAACAAACATCTTTCCATCTCTGTCCTGTTCACAGCTGAATGCCAAAGGCTGCAATTTGGATCAAACTTGGCTGCAATTAACGTTTCCATCTTTTCAGTAAACTGCGACATGGAAAGATTATCATTGACTTTGCATTTCTTTTTTGACAGATCAATTTTATCCTCTTAGCTATTTTTTAATGGAGCTGTAAATAGTCTCCCTTAGCTATAGAGGCTGCCATTACATCCAATGGCTGTTAGATGGCAGACTATTTTAAATATAAGATTATGTCTGTAATTTGCTTCTAATTGCAACAATTATTTGTGGAGAGAAAAAAGTACTTGGAGTATTTGCCTCATTCTAGCCTCTAGAAAAWTTGTGTTAATTATTGCTTGATTCCCTATTCATTAACTCCCCTAGCAGCTCTCTCTCAAGCATTTCACTGGAGTGGTGCAGATGGGAACAGTGAGGGATCTGCACGTAGGTGTAATTAACACTTAGCACATGCTTCCCGTTGTCAAGTTAATGCATAACTCTTCTCTGATCTCCCTGTTACAGAAACTTAAGTTTGAATCCATTTTTTTGTGACTGCAAGCTTTCCTGGTTGCCCCGTTGGGTGGAAGACAGAAAAGTTAAAGTTATTCAGGCATCAGATACAAGATGTGCCCACCCTCCTGAAGTGGCAAACCTTTCTCTCTTCAGTGTTTCATTCATCAGTGCAACTTGTGGTAAGGAACTGCAGAGGGCTCTGGTGGGTGAGATGACTAAGCTAGTGGGAACAGTGAGCCCAAGGGTGATGAGCCTGTTTAGACCTCTTTATCCCTTAAGTCACTAGTTCTAATCTAATTGAACAAGTAATGGTAGTGTATGACTGTTGTGATGCTCTGAGGACACAGTTAGTCACAGCAGGGCTGAGATCAGCAAACTCATTACATACAGCTTCAAGCAAGCATCAGATGGTTCTCACTCCCTGACCTCTAGCCTTAAGCTGTCATTCCCAAGCATTTCAGAACTCGTCAGACCTTAAGCAGGTTCTTGAAATCTCATTGGAAYTGATGAGACCTGAACACGTGCTACTTTGAATCTTTGCAGGTGACAGCACTCCATGTCAGGAGTGTTGAATGAACGCTGCCCCTGATCTAAAGACCTTCTGCTTGTGGTGCATGTTTTTGACTGCCTTGCTAGTATAAACATGGGGCAGTGTTTGCTTGGCAGGAGGGGAGTGGAAGCCTAAGAAAACTAACCACACTGAATGCTCAACTGTCTCTGAGTGAGAGGGGAAGAGAGCACTCCCCTCAAAGGCAGAAGTCATCTCCTTTAATGCATGGCAGGAAGGCACAGTGATGAAGGATGAGAGAGTAGGAGTTAATGGGAATCCATGGAGCCACCTAGTGAACTGCAGTTCTTTCCCACAACCAAAACCCAGGTTGTGGCTGCTCTGCTTTCCCCAGCAAAGTTACTACAGCCTTGCAGCACCCTATAGCGTGCTGTTCACTGGCACAGGAGTCACTGRAACTGTTATTTCCCTTGATAATGAGTTGCTCCCTTCTTTAAGTAATGTGGTTAGTATGGAAATGCAAATTTCTTCTGGAGTTGTTCAGTCTAGTGGGAGTGGGCTGGGGAAAGGGGGCCAGCTACTGACAGTTGTCAATAACCAGCAGCGGGTAAGGAGTACGACCAGGCTGGTGTTAAAAGGAAGGTAGTTCCCAGGCCACAGCCCTCCTTGCAGGGGACTTTTCTTAAGAAAAGTCGGTCAGCATYTGCAGGAAGGCCATGGAGAAAGCTGGAGAGTTGGACAGATTTGATATGGGAAAATCATGCAAGGCCAGAGCTGTTGAGATGTTTGGGGGAAATGTTGTAGCAACGAACAGAAACAGACAAGCAAACATGGCTCGGTTGCGTGGGCAGGGTTGGACAGGAGGCAAGGCAGTCCCAGCTGGCCTGCGGCTGTGTGCAGGGCAGAGGCAGTGCATGTGTGCTTGTGGCAGAGAGATGTCCCACCCCTTGCAAGCCAGTGAGGGGGAAGCAAACTCAAGCGAATGAGCTGTTGCTCTGGGAATGAGTGTTTTGTGCATCTTTCCTATGAATGCCTGTATGTGTATCCTTTTGCCACRTACACAAGCAGGCCTGTGTGTGCAGGCTCTGTGGCAACATCTTTTTTTTCTAGCACCAGACTGTATCTGCAAGTAACTGAGAAGTTCTTGACTCTCTCCAAGGAGGAAGGTGGCTGTACTCTCTGCCCACCTCCTGCATAGGCCTGGTGGAGAGTCCAGCAGGCACTTCCCCCCATGTGTTGCCCTCAGCATAACRCTCTGTCCAACTATATTTGATCATGGGCTTGCTGCTGGAAACCCCAGGCACCATACAATGCCAAGCCAAGGTGCAGCCAGGAGACAATCTATTCTCCTGGTCTTACTTGGTCACTAGTCCTCTGGGCTCCTTTGGAAGGGTCACAGTCTCAGTGGCTCCATATCCTGTGGGACTGGCAGGCTCTCCAAATGCCCTTTTTATTTGCTGAGTGTTGCTTCTCCATAAATCTGTGTGACTGGCTTGTGATTTCTGTCAYTGCTAGCCTCAAGAGACTAGAAAACATTTCTGAGGGATCAAAAACTTACTAGGCAAGATTGAAAAAGGAAATGCTTGGACTAKAAACTGTCCAGAAGTCCATTCACAGAGGCGGAGTGGTGTCTCTTGGAAGGTTTCACCAAGTAATGTCTTTGCAGTGTTGTTTTGCAAGAGGATCTTCTGTTCTCTCCCCCAGGAGCTCAATATATAGCGTGTCTGACGAGCAACCACACAGAAGAGACTGAATTCATCATCCTCTTCACATCAGTTTTCCCTGGGAACCTCACTGAGGAGACCTGCAGTGCCCTCTGCTATGCTGAAGACCAAGAGTATGGAGGCTTCAGCGCCCAGGGGCAGTGTTTGTGTGGTACTGCCCATGAACCAAACTCTTCCTCTGGTTGTTTGCCATTTTGCACTGAGCACTTGTCTGGGCAGGCCTGTGGTGGACCCTCACATGTCCGCTCTCCCTTCCAGGCACAGCTGCCTGTGTCTTTCACAGGACTCCAGCCCCGGTACAGCCTTCACCAGGCTGTGCTCTTCAATATCAGTATTCCCATTGCTGTCAGCACTTTACAGTGGGAATTTGGGGACCAGTCGGAGGTTCTCAACACCACTGGGAGTACAGCTATCCACACCTATGTCTTACCTGGACAGTACAATGTCACTGCCACTCTCTTTGTGGGCACCAAGGTCTCCTATGTACAGGCAGAAATTGAGGTGGTAGCTTCACCCCAAGAGATAGAGCTACAGTGTCCTTCCTTGCTCAAGACAAATGAGAGTCTGGATATACAGATCCGCAACAGAGGTGGCACTGGCCTTGCAGTGTTGTACAGTATCACTGCAGAGTCCGGAGAGCTAGGCAGAGGTAAGCAAGGTTAGCTGGGAGGCCAATGGGTGTTGGGCGAAGAGGGGGGATGGCACTGAGCTCTGGGTCTTCTAAACCTCTTCCTTCCTGTGAGGAGTAAGGGAAGATTCCTCTGTGCAGTCCGTACACGCTTGCGCTTTAGCCTAGCTGATCAGGCAATGTTTTGCTCTGTACTGTGCCAAGTACATGACTGTACGGAGTGCCGTTCAACACTGAATTGAATTTACTGCCTTCAGAATGATCAGGACATTCCAGGCACCTTGCACCCCTGTTCCTTTCATTCCCTGGATCAGTTTCATGGTATATTTTTGCTCCCTGGAGCCAGTGTGGGTTGGATTTGCCCTGCATCCATGCTCATTTGTGTGCATGGGGGCCATCAGCATATTAACAGCTCAATGTCTTATGTCTTTGTGGCATTCCTCATATCTCTCTCTCCCTCTGAATTAGTCTGTTTTTATGATGAAAGGATCCTATGCAATCAGGTAAAAGATTCCAAATAGTGTGATGTGTGTGAGGTAAGGACAGCCAGAACCATGCATTCAACCCTGTATCACAAGCTAATGGGTTAATTACTGATCAGGCAGCAGCAGGATGAGCCTTGTCTTCGATGGGAGCCATCCCGTGGCAATGATGAGCATACAGGCTTAGCTGGTATCTTAGGACTTCTCTGGGGGCCTTGTGATTGGGTTAGGATGTGTGGCTCCATAGAATGACATCACGTCTGTAATTTTCTTTCTCATGCAGCAGTTCACCCCATGTGTCCTCTGGATGGCTTGGTTTTCCCGGGCAATAACCACTGCTATCAGCTAGTGGTGGAGAAGGCCGAGTGGCTGGAGGCACAGCAGCGCTGCCAGGAGCATGGCAACGGAGAGCTGGCTTTTGTGAGCAGCCCTGAGATCCAGAGTTTTTTGGTCACTCATGTGATCAGGTAAGTGATGGGGGTAAAGGCTAAGATTTCCCAGAGAATGGTCATGTGTTCCTTTAGTCACATCTGCAGAGGTGTCCAGGGGATGGCCTGTGTGTACAGAGACTGGCAGCCCACAACCCACTGCTGTCAGTCGGGTTGGAGAGACATGTGGATCCAGGCAGAATGCAATACAGTACAGGGAGATGCAGGGAAAAGGCTGCTGAGTGAAGAGGAGGAATGAACAGAGCTGGGCTTTTTTTGTTTATGGAGGGAAGAAGTGGAAAGGGGCAGAAAGATTAGAGGTTGGAACTGTGAATTGTGGGTTTGCTGCAGGTGAGCATTTTTGTGCTCTGTGTTTGTATCTGTGGGTGCATCTGAAATGCTGCAGAGAGCTGCAGCCAGGAACAAGCAGCTCTGGGCTGCGCTGACCCTGCACTCAGGTGTTCAGCAAAATTTACAAACTCAGATTGGACAGTGGATGAGGTCAGGTGCTGGTGTCTGGAGGCTGTTTGGCTTCCATGGCGGAGCCTGAATATGACCTTACAACCAGCTACCTTGATCAGCAGAATCTCAGCTGGATTTTGTAGTGAGTAGAGTGGTTTGTGTCACTGTGACATCAAGCAGCTGCTGTCGCAAGGCACCAGCCCATGCTGTAATCCTTCCTCTCAGCTGGGAATCCCACGTCCTCCCAGACACACGGCTGCAGCCTGAAGTGCAGACCCCTTCCCTTCTTTTTTTCGATCCTGAGAAGGAGCAGCACTCCTTCCTGATGTCAGGCTCCAGCAACATCTGTTCCACCTCAGGACTCGGGCTTTATAAACAGGCAGCACTAAAAGCGTCAGCTTTTGATTACATCTGCCCTTCTACGTGCCCTTTCTGCCACCAGCCATCTCCAGAGRAAGATGACCAGCAGAGTTTTCAGAGGCCTGACAGCTCTTGTCAGCACTCCCAGATGGAAATGTTGGAGATGTCTTCTTAATAAACATGGCCCAGAAAGCACATGAGAGGAGGACAGCTGCATGTGATGCAGTCTTTGAACATGCCTGCTCTAGGCCTGACAGCTCTTCTCCCCAGACTTATATTCTTGCCCTGTTCTCTTCATACTGGGATTTATCCTGAGATAACAAACATGGTCCCTGCTCTGGAGAAAAGGATTCTGTCTCTTCTAGTGGGTTAGGAACGGGTCACTTGGTTCACTGATTTGTCAGGCATTGCGTGCAGGGCTTTTGATGAACTGCAGTGCAAGCAGATCATAAGACCTCAGAGGAGAATGAGCTGCCCAAGCTGTTTCCCAGCTGCTGCTCCACATTGTTCTCCTTTTCGGCCCCCCTTTATTTCATGTATTTATTTTATTAATCCATTCAGATAAACATGAATGAGATGGTTCCAGGATGCGATTTCCCTAGCGATAAAAGACAAATCAACCAAGCCACGGGTTTTTGGAACATGCAGCTTCCATAGTTTCTTGTGGGAAAATGACAGAAGCAAAAATCTGTTTCCCATTAGAGCATGCAGCAGCAAGGACCTCTCTCTTTTCTCCTTTGGCGCTATCATCTGATCACCTTCCCAGGAGTAATACATGCTGAAATGGTCCCTTTCCCTCTTCCAGAAGCAGTGTGCGCCAACCCACTCTCTTCAGGGGACCCATTTTCCCCCTCTGAGCCACCGCAGAGCCCTTCTCCCCTTCAGCCTCCTCAGACTTTGTTCTCTTGTTGCTGCAAGCACAGCAACTCATTCATTCCTCAGAGGCAGAGAAAAACCCACATTTTGCTTCAGAGGGTGACTAGGGCCCTCCTGTTCCTCTTTGCAAGGTAATGGATCAAGCAGTGAAGCAGGGGTGTGGAGCAATCCAATCAACCTTTTTCTTTTTTCTTCTTTTTTGATGACTTGCAATTAGATCATAGCTGGAATTAGAAAAGGAAAAACTATCAGATTTTACTGATGGCAGCAAACAGGCAGTTTCCTAGCCCATTCTGCCTAATCCCTGCCAGTGTTTCAGGAGCAGAGCACAGCGGTTATTTATTCTTTAATCTTATTTGCAGTGAAAACTACTGATTCACAGAACAGTTATTTTCATCGTTGTTTTTCAGCATGACCTCATTAATCATTTCATCTGGCGTGAGCCTAGTGGTGGAGAGGCACCAATTATATCTGTCTGCTTTTTGCAGAGCAATTGTACCATCCTGCGAGTATATAGGAGCTGAGGGGCAGTGCCATAGCAGAATCGATTGCAGCCTGAAGGAGAAACTGCAGAGAGGAAGCTGGGGGTTTTGAAGGGTGCATGTTAAGGCTGTTCCCTCTAGAAGTTAATATGGAACAAATACCTCACTTTCTGTTGGGTGCGATTAAAAACAGTTGTCTAGGCTGTTCGTAGCTATAAAAGACCGTTCAACACTTTCCACCTGAATCCCTACTGAAATTCAGCCAGTTTCCAAATGTTGAAGGGACATTTCACTTTCCTAAAATGATCCTGGCAGATTCTCATGTTTGTGGGGTTCATCTCCCTGCAGTGCTTTAGCCTCTGCTGCTGGTGTCTTTGTACCCTAGAGTTCACTGCATTTCAGTGGTGGCTGAAGAATGTTTATTATCTTCCAGCAGCTGCCTCAAAGACCTGCCAATTTGGACAGGAGATCCCATGACTGACACAGTCTGAGATTTGACCCTGCCCAGGTGCTAGTCCCATTTGTATTAGAGAAGTGACTAGTGGCAAATTTCCAGGTCTCCAGAGATGAAGCATGAGTTTTCTAGAAGACACAACTTCTTCAGACAATTTGTATAACTGCATTATGCCTCTTCAGTCTTGACTCAATGTGGACTTAAATGTATGCATGAGGGTCATTTAAACTCAAATGCAATCAGGCCATTTTAACACACAGCTCTCCTAAGTGGGATCTAAGGTTCAAGGCAACCTGCTGGTACTTTTTTGTTTGCATATCATCCTGTTTCTCTATATTATATAAGTTAACAGCTTGATCCAAGTGTAGTTAGCCACAGCAGAACTGGTCTCAGGCTTTTCAGCACCTGTGAGTYGCTGTCGGCCCTCCGTGCCCACTGGAAAGGGAGACAGGGCTGCTTGATGGTATTAGTAAACAGAGCCTTTTGAAGGAAGTGACTCCAACTTGGGGAAGCAGAAGACCTGGAGTTTCAGAGAGTTCTGGGAGATGTGAAAAACAAGATGAAACTCAATGAATCTTCTCTCCAGCCAGTTTCATCTTGTGCTTGTATTTCATGAGCCTCTCAGATATCTTTGTACTGTACCAGTTGAGGTTCCATTGCAGCTGGATCAGTGCTTGACAGTATGTCATGAGCTCTGTGGCACTCACAATGCCTTTAACTGGGTTCTGCTGTAACCTGAGTGAGAGATCTGCATTTTGGAATGGGGTGATTCAAGTTGTAGGCCAGCGGTACCGAGAGTCCAAATCAGCTGCACGCAGTGATCCCTGTGAGCTTTTTCTCCCTCCCAGCTCCATTACACTGTACTGTTTGCATCAACTGCTCTGTCCAGATTCTTTTGGCTCAGCTGTCTCCATAGTATGTCACAGGGCAGATGACTTTCTGTAATCCTTAGGACAATGATTTGAATGGCTGGTAGACAGCAGCATGTTGTGCCAGGAAGGAGACCGTTATTAAAGAGACAGGTCCCRGTGGTAGAATGAATATTGAAATCCGTTAGTAATTGACAATTTAAATGTAGCCAGTGGCACCCGGATGGAGCTGTTGTTGTTAAGGTTATTATTTTCATTGAGAACTATAGATGGCATTTGTCCCAGACCTTTCTAATACTCGTGATTTCCTGACATACTCCCCCCCCTTTTTTTGAAGGAGCCTCGATGTCTGGATTGGATTCAATGATTTTGCAAGCACTGGAGCACAACAGAGTGGTGAAGGATTTAATCTGGAGAGCTGTCAGAATTGGCTGCCAGGAGAACCACATCCATCAAATGCTGACCACTGTGTCCGGATGGGCCCAACAGGCCAGTGTAATACAGACCTGTGCATGGCCAAGCACAGCTATGTGTGCGAGTACAAGCCAAAAGGTGGGCCATGCTTCTCTCCTGCTGTCAGCTGGGATGGGTAGGTGGGTGTCATATGCCAAGAAAAAACAGGACTGCATGGAGAATGTCATCCAGACCAAGTGGGGCTAGAAACCCCCACAATATTACCAACAGATAYTTGACTGACCTACTTCAGAAACTTTCACTGTTGGCAATTCTGCTTTCCTGGGCAACCTCAGGGTCCCCCTCAAGAAGGCCTCCAAATCTCCCTTTCTGCAATTTAAGCTCTTTTCTGTCCCCAGAGGACAAAGAGAAGAGTTTGTTCCCCTCTTCCCTGTTTCCTGTCTCCCCTGTCTTTTCCCTTGGCCTCAGCCCAAAGGACAAATTCAGCCCACTACAGTCTTTGCCATTAATAGAAGCAGAGAGAAGAGGGAAGCTCTTGAGAAGATAAGAGCCAGTTYCTGCATCTTGGGTAGCCCCCTCCCCCCAGACAAAGGTGCTGGGAGAGGGAATTAACTGGGAAAATACGTTCCCATCTTCTAAACAGGATTAGAAAGCAGCACGGGGAGGGTAAGGAGTAAGAAAGAGAAGTGAGAAGGTCAGCAAATATTGGGTGATTCAAATAAAATGGAAAGGACAGAGCTGATAAAAGGGCTCCCTCCCTCTGGAAGGAGGGACAGCATCAACTAGTTGTGTTCAGTCCCCAGAACTTGACATGGATGTGAACAAGCAGAGCTATTCAGTATTGATGAAAATCATTTGCTGTGGAGTCCAGGGGGAACAGGGAAGACAGGAGTGCATCTCATGCTCAAAAATTCAAAGCAAATCTTGGGGTACTGGAAGGAAGAAGTATTTGCAGCATTCCTAGAAGTCAAATGAAGTTTCATTTTCACTGAGAATTGCACTAATTCTGCAAGCATTGATTATGCAGGTTGGGAAAGAAATTAAAACGTCTGTAAGAGGAAGGAAGTGGCTAGAGTGTTAGAGCAGCTGCTTCTCCAGTAAAGCTGTAGTTACAGATTCTTGAGTGGGCCAAAACAGTTAATGCTCTGCTGTGTGAGCAAGCATGAGCAGGGTGGGGAAACAGCTGCAGGCCTCGCTGAGTCTCACAGGCTTTGTTCAAATGTGTCCCTTGTAAACAGGAATTGTCTTAAATGCTGAAAACTTTTATGTGGGAGACCCTGTGTTTGACACACATGAGGCTGTGAAAAACGTGACGGAAGATGTGTTGTCAGCTGCTTCACAAGTCRTGGAGGTAAGAGAGGTTTAGGCATCCTGCTGTTGCAGATGGAGCCCAGAGAAGCTCAGGTATGTGAGAGCCTTGGGTTTCATTTTGCAGGTGATGGTGTTTCCTGAGCTGGCATTCAGGCATGAGGGGGTTTTGACTGCCCTGGAATTTGTGACACAGGAACTGCATCAGCCTGTTCAAGTGAAGTTCCAGGTGCATAGACCGATACACAGAGAAGGTGAGACATTTCCTCTCAACACTTTCAGTAATTCTACTGCTGATGCCACCACGGCCATGTCAAACTGAGTGTGTGTGACATTCTCGCTCTTTAAAGCAGAAGCTCTAAACTGACTTTAAAGGCTCAGAGGTTTGGTTCTGTTTTTGAGGAGTCTCAAATACAAAGTCTGTGAGTCTGAAGTTGAATAGCCTGAGGTTGCCTTGGAGAATTGAGTGTCCTGGAGAAGTGTATAGAGGGAAAAACTGAGTGGATGAACTTTACCTCAACCAATCTGTTCAGAAAGGAGCAGAGCACAACTGTGTTGATCAAAGCCAGAGTAAAAATGGTCTTACTKGAGCCAACCAGAACAACTGTGAAATTGAAAGAGACATTTCTAAGTGAAGGGACGGTTGCAGAGGAGCAATGAGTAGAGGACAGCTGTGCAACTCAGTAATAGCTCTTCATCAGCTGTGGAAAGAAGAATAGTGGAGGACTGACATGGGGACTGCAGATTCTGGACCTGCAGCTGTAACTGGGATGGTACAAACCCTCTTTGACTGCCCAGGTGACTGCATTGCTGAGAAAGTCACATCACTCATCACTTCAGCGACAGAAGTCCCAAAACAAAGAAGCATTTTTGTTTCCTTAGACACCCTGAGGAATTTCCAGATTTTCCTGTGACCATCTCTGTTTAAACAAGAGATCTTTCTTGCACTCATGAATCTTCATTTAAGGACAGTTCCGGACAATTTTGTTTCTCAGCTCTGAGTTAAAGCAGAATCTGCAAATTGGGCGTTGCAGAGTGGTAGTTACAGAAATGTACAGGCCTCTGTTTCCATTTAGTTTGAGCTGACCAGCAGCTGCAACTTAGGGACAATATTTCTTCCCCACAAGTATCCCGAAYGCTTTCTTACAGCTTTGTTACCTGTCTTAATGCATGAAGTCCAACTGGAACGTAAGGAATGTGTAGAAGTGAATACCTCTTCTAAGCTATACTTTTCATTTTACTGGAGAAGTCTGGACACATCAAATTGGAATGCATTCTGGTCCATCTGGCCCCATAGGTTAACAAGGAAGAACATTTTCCTGAGCCCATTTCTTCCTGATGGATGAGATAATCTAATAAGCCTTTGATTCCTTGTACAACAGCTCAATAGTCACAGTTTTGGCAACAATTAATTTTGCAGCAATAATGTTTGCTATAGCCATACGGTTGGCTGGTTACAAAAGGATAGTTTTGACACTAAAAAAATGATATTTTGACATGGAAACATTAACTTAAGTAAAGTAACTTAATGTGTTTTCAGTGTCAGAGCCAGCTCTGCTTTTTCTGGGGCCAGTTTTCACTTGAACATAGATCTCTTAGATTGCAAATTGGCTCATTTTCACTGGAAAAGTAACTAACTTAGTTTTTTAATAATCTTCACACCTTTGTGAAATTTTCCATTAGAACAGACACTTTTCTCTTAAATAGCACCAGGATGCAGTTACAGCTCTTGCTAAGACTGGAGCCATCTTCAGTCAAAATCACTAGAAGTGTTGTTTGTCAGAATGGTGAGCTTTGCTTTCTCTTTCATTTCTTCCAGACTACCAGAAGGGGAACGATACGTACCCATTCCACACGTCTCAGGATGATGGGAACTGGACTCTACTTGAATGTCCTGCTGGTTTCCAGTGGTGTCATTTGACTGATTTGTGCTTGTTGCTGAACAACTGCTGCAACACGACAGAGTGCACCAACAGTTCTCTTGCCAACAGTCCCATCCCTGTTTCCTTTCAGCACAATGAAAGCCAACTTAATTATGAACTCATCAAGGAATTTGTCTTTGCAGTACCAGCTGGCCCTTCTTCCCCRTATCTGGTCAGTGTTTATTAGCTGCCGTAACCGGTAATAGGTGGAGCAGTTTTCTCTGAGTGCTTTGGGTACAATAAGAATCATTCCCAATTTGCACATGGAGAAACTCAAGTCCATTCAAATGAAGTGATTTGCCCAATGTCACACAGAGAATACATGGCAAGCCTGGCAGAGAGCTCAGGCCACTACCTCCTCTCTTCCCCTCTCTAAGCCAGGAACTACCCCCCAGTAATATGTTGCAATAGTACAGTTGGCCAAAAGGTTCTGTTTCAGGTTTTGTGCAAATTCCCTGGGCTATTCTCATTGCATTTAAGGAGTGGAGAGGTAGCATAAAGCTGACTTGCATGTTAGTACATTTGATTCAGAGTAGCTAAGGAGAATACAGTAAATCCAGCTGTCTTGTCCAAGCAACAATTGGGTTCTGAGTGATCAAAACTGGATGTGTCAATCCACGAATGTCTCCTCTCTTTGCAGGTCACATTCAAAGAAGAAAATATCTTTGTCAGGACCAATGATATCTTCAGTATTCAGCATAATGCAGGCTTGGGCTTACTTCTCCAGTGCCAGCCAGGTACCAGCTCCTCTTACAGACTCAACTTCCTAAGCACTAACTCTTCAGATTGGGCACATGGCCTATCTGCCAGTTTCACCAGTGCCACCTGGACAAACAACACCATTTGCTCTCTCAGAGTTCGCTATGCTGAGGAACAGCTGGTCCCAATGATCAGCCCCCACAATGCAGGACTGGAGCATCCAGGACGCTACACAGTCAGAGCCAATGTGGACAATGGGGTCTTCAGTGCCAATCTGTCCTGCAGTTTCTGGGTCACTTCCTTGGTGTCAGGCCTGCGTGTCATCCACCCCCCTCCACAAGGCGGCAAGGTCTATGTACCATCCAACCACACTACCCTGGTTGTCAAACTGTCCTCAGGGATGAATGCGACAGCCAGCTGGCTGGGAGACAATCATTCCTTCCCCTTCAAAGGGTCCTGCCCAGCAGCGATTCTGTCACTGACCGCAGACTGTGCTAGAGAGACCAACGATACCTGGTTTGCTGTGGTCAGCCTGAGCAGCCTCAGGGAGGGGCTGAGCACCCACGTGCTTATTGCAGAGAATACTGTGAGCTCCCAGAACATCACTGTTACAGTGAAGGTGGAGGAGCCTATCCGTGGGCTAAAAGCCACCCCTGACCCTGAGAGCAGAGTCCTGCTAAACACACGAGTGGTGAGTCACTACTGCTGTTTTTAATTCATTGGTACTGTTTTCAGCCTTGAAGGCTGATGACGTGGGTTTGACTGATAAGGAGCATCAGGGCTCTGTTCCACACTTGTCAAGATGGAGCACTGCTTGCTGCTAAAGGCTAGCTCACATGCCCACACAGTCAGCACCACTGCAGATACATGCATGTGCCAGAAAACATTGATGCTTTCAAGAAGGAAGGCAGCTCTGCTGTTTGCTCATTTTAATCCTCTCCAGGGGAAGGCAGTGCTTCCTGCTAGGGGAATACTGACTTTCCATTTGCTCAGGGGGTTGCTCAGAAAAACAGATGCATTATCAAAGGCCAGTATTCACCTACCATTGACTTGTCAGGGTAGTTACTCCCTTGGCATTTTGATTTACTCAACTGAAATCTTCTACCAGCTGGCTGAAGCTGTAAACATATTTCATCCATCCATCAAAGTCTTGGACGTGTTCTGGTGTCTGTGGGTTTTTTTTCCTCAAAACCCTATCCCCAGGGCCACAGCCAAGCCCTAGGACCTGTTTGATAACTATCCATTTTATCTGTCARATGCTCTGTTCAGTCTTTCGCTGCTTATGGCAGAACCCTGTGCCTGCAATACCTTTTAGTCTCAGCCTCCCTGGCTGGCATGATCTATGTAGGAGACCCTGTAGGAGTGAGGAGGGGCCTGCCCTGTTCAGTGTAGATCAGCCATCTTAGCCTTTGGGTCAAGCATCATCAAGGGACCAGGATCAGAGACACAGCTTAGTATAGATAAAGCTGAGTTACTTCTCCAAGGATATCAGATTTTTTTTAGCCTGTGAGAAAAAGACCTGATCACAAGAGCAGAAAACTGTGTGAAGTAGGTGGTGTGGGTTCTGCTCCCAGCTCTGTTGTTGATTTATAGAGTTTGGGTCTGCATTTCTCTATCAGAAGACAAATCCAGAGAGGATCATGTGTCTCAGAGTTATGCTCTGAGAGCTCTGCCCTATAGGTGCTTGATGCTACTCCTTGCAATATGACACAGAAATACAGAAATAATAGACTTTCTGGAGTAACCTGCAGACTGTCACATTTCTGAGTAGAATAGTGATATGGAGAGAATGAACGGCAAAATGCAGCAGAATCGTGATCAGAATGGGAAGTTTTATATCCTTTACATATGCTTTTATAAAACCTCACACTACAGCAGTAGTGAGGAGGTAAAGGAAGTTTTTTCCCTACATAGTAAAGGAGGTGGGAAATTTTTCTCTTTGCATAGACTCAGCCACAGAATACTACTCAGTCTGGCTCTGTTCCCTCTCTGATTCAGCTGGAGATCTTCTGAGAAGCGCTGTGCATGCTTTTCTCCTGCACTGGTATAAAGTGTCCTCATGCCTTTCAGAGCTACGTCCCCGTGATGGAAGCCGGGTCAGATGTGACTTTCCGATGGACAGTAGATGATAAGCCATCTTTCACTTTTTACAACGTTGTCTTCAACGTTATCTACCAAAGCCCGGCTGTGTACAAGCTTTCGGTAAGCCAAGGCCTTTCCCATAACACCATTTCAATTCTGGGTTTCCATTTCATCCCACAAACTGAGCAGGAAGATTAGAAGGTAGAAAAGAGGTTTCTTCAGCTGTCCTGCCCTACTCAGGAGCTGTCAGTAGTGGAGGTTTATGCTGGATGCTGCAGATGACTTGAGAAAGTTTTCAGTGTGCTACTAAGGAGTGCTTGTCTGTTGTTTCTCACTGGGCTGCTATTGCAAACAAAAATAGCAAGAGTTTCTTCTTGTGGCCTCCTTTACTGCTGGCTTGATTCTCTTCCTCATCTGGCCTTTCTCCTCCTTTCTCCATGTTCATCATTCTGTCCACAGAGTCTCTCCCTTTGTTGCTCTCCAGTAGAACAGAGGCAGTGAGCCCCACTGCAGGATGCCCAAGTACCACTTTGCTATGCAGGAAATGTGGGTTTAGAACCAGGCAGAGGCAGTATGCAAACATAAGCCTTTCACAGCCATGGCAGAGCTTCTGCTACAAGCTCTTCTGGTCTCTGACTTGTTCTCTTTCTGCTGGTGCAGACAGGAACACTAGGTTTTGTCATGACCCCAAAAGAARGATAGAGCAGAGACCCTGTGAAAAGGGAGGTATCTGTTGTGGAATAGGAACTTATTTCTAGCTAGAACATCCTTCTGTATCATACCCTGTACTGTGGTGCACAAAGTCCTACTCTGGCTCCAAGCTGCTTGGTTATGTTTGCAGGGTAACTACTGGCTTCCTGAAGAGAAAGACACTGAGTGCAGGGTAGCACTAATTTGCTGAGTGCAGCATTATGCCAGTGAGTCTAGATTGCTTCTGCAGAACCAACAAGGTGGTGTTAGCGTGGGGTTGCCTGGTTTCAGTGTAACAGATCCACAGAAATTTAGGCACAAACCTCTTACTTCTGTTTTCTGGAGTGTGAGGATTCTACTCCACTGGGTGTGGAGCTGCTGTCAGCCGCTGAACTCTCCTGCAGGAGAGGAGGTGTTAAGATGCCTTGTCATTAGGTGCTGCATCAGTGTTACGTGCCTAGGTAACCTTGACTATCCCGCTCTATTTCTGTCAGGTCCCTTCARTCTCTTGTCTGTCTATACTTGCTTTCCCTCCACTTCCAAACTTTCTTCTCCCTGTCTGTGCTGCTAACCTGGGCTGTTGGAGCTGCTCTTGGCATGCTTGGTTTTGTGAAGTCCCTCCCATCCCCATTCTCTGTGGCTGGAGCCATGCACCTGCCACTATCTCAAAGAATCCAGGTGACTGCTGCTCCCTCAATGTCAGCGATTGCCTGTGCATAGCAGCTGGAGACAGTGTGTAGGGTACACATAGAGCAGGCAAAAGGATGATTGGCAAGTTCAGGGCCAGGGGAGTATGAGGACAAGAAGTTCTCCCTGTCTTCTTGTGGGTAGAATCAATCATGTCTTGGACTAATTTAGCAGTGGAGCTGTGATGGTTTCAACAGGAGGTGGCTTCTCCAGGTAGGTGAGCTTCCAATCTGTGCTGCTTTCCAGTGCGATTCAGGCTATTGCTTCTGCCTTCCTGTCCCACAGGCTACTCTGCTCTGACCTAACCTGCTCACCTCCATGGGGGGACATCTTCAGTACAGTGAAGCCCCACTCTCAGGAGAGGGCAGCACGGCAAGGTGATCCCAAATGCATTCTTTGTCCCACTGTCCTTCCCAGCTCACCGCCTCCAACCACGTCAGTAACTTTACGGTCAATTACAATGTCACGGTGGAGATGATGAATAAGATGAAGAACCTGACTGTGTTGGGTATCCTGCCGGTCCTCCCTCAGAACAGCACTGTGGAGCTTACAGCACGAGTTCAGATTGATTCAGCTGTGGATGCTATGTTTCTGTGAGTCCTTTGCAAGTTGTTCAAACTTAGGGTCTTGCTGTGCATGGCTTACCAGTCTTGCCTGCATTATTTCTCTCCTGGGGGCCAACTGTTTTCAAATAGCCAATTTTTCAGATACTGTCTTGTTCAGTTGAAATTCCTGGAAGTGTGGTTTAGCTACACTGGGATCTATACTTCAGGCCTGAAAGAATCCTCTTTTGTAGGATTGCAACACTGATTTAATATTGAATTCTTCTGTTTCTTACCAGTGATATACTGGTAAGCGTGGAGTGGAGTGATATACTCCTCTCTGTCACACTTCTGCGGGGCTAGCACAGCTATTGCTTTGATACTTTGCATTATACTTCCCCACAGTGCTCCTGATAACCCCAGCCCTGAGCCTGAAGGACAGCTCTGAAACCAGGAAAGGATTCCTTTGGGATTTCCTTTGTTCTCCCGTTGTGCAGCATAACATGGTTTGTGTGTTTCTCCAGGTGGGATTTTGGAGATGGTGTCCAGGAGACATACCAGTTCAAACCTCCTTACAACAAGTCTTTCCTCGTTCCTGATCCCAGCGTCCATGAGGTTGTAATAGAGCACAATGTATCACACACCTATCAAGACCCAGGTATGCTCAAGACCGGTTCTTTGGAGAGGAAGGGGCTCAGATACTTTTGTTGTATGAGGTTACAAGGCCAAGAACTTCAGAGGTGTCTGGGCACCTTCAAATGAAAGAATGACATGAAAATCATTGTCTCGTTCCTGAGCAAACTGCCAGCAGAGCGACTGGAAGTCACTACCAGTTGCCGTCGTCTGTAGCTCTGTTTCCAGCACAAGTTTGTCCACACTGTAAGATGAAAGTCTACAGCATGCAGTCCCCTTTCTGGACAGTCTCAGCAGATAGACCAAGTGGTTGGAGAGCTCTTAGTTTCCGTGCTGATGGCAGGTGGGCTAGGGAGCGCTACTAGAGGGAGCAAGAGCAGGTGCATGTGTCAGACTGGCTTATTACTGGTATTTGGTCCTCACATGCATAGCTTAGCTGTAATTCCTGCTGGTCCTGGAATGGAAGAGAGAAGCACAATGCAGGAACAGAGTATCTCACTTGAATTCCTTGTCACACTCCCCAAACTACTGCACTACTGAGAAAGCTGTTGCACAAACATTTCCGATGTGACTATTCTTTTTCTGCTCTCTTTCTGTGCAGGTGAATATGCCTTGGTGGTTCTAGTGTCAAACCAGTTTGAGAACCTCACCCATGTGACCCCAGTTCACATTCACAGTTATTTGATTGAAGTGAAGATGGAAACGGATGAGGATGTTCTAGTTGTGAGCCATCCAGTCACCTTCAGAGCCAATCCACTGCCGTCTCCTTATGGCGTTGTCTACACTTGGGACTTTGGGGATGGGTCCTCACTGTTTACAGAGAGCCAGCCTACTGCAACATACAGCTACCCCAGAAGAGGGGTGTACAACATCACCTTGACAGTGAACAACACCATAAGCAGCGTGGAGACAGTTGAGTGTTACCAAGTGTTTGAAGAGATAACTGGGCTCCATGTTTCTGCAGATGAGGCAGCAGAGCTGGGTGCAGTTGTAACCTTTAATGCTTCAGTGCAGACAGGGGACAGTATCACCTGGATATTTGATATGGGGGATGGGACCGTGCTGAGGACCTACATGCCAGTGGTAGAACACATGTACATAAAGGACATCAACTGCTCTGTAAATGTGACAGCAGTGAATCCTGTGAACTCTGTCTCCCAAATTGTGCCTATTCGGATATTTGTCCTGGAAGTACTCAAAATAGAGCCTACCTCTTGCATCCTTGAGCATCCGGAYGTGCAGCTCACTGCATATGTGACAGGGAATCCTGATGAATACATCTTTGACTGGACCTTTGGGGATGGTTCATCCAACGTCACAATCAGTGGGGACCCTGTTGTTATGCACAACTTCACCCGCAGTGGGACATTCCCCCTCTCCCTGACTCTCTCAAGCAGGTTTAACAAGGCTCACTATTTCACCAGTGTTTGTGTGGAGCCAGAGATAGTCAATGTCACGCTTCTTCCTTCCAAGCAGTTTGTGAGGCTTGGTGAAGAAAGCAGTTTCCAGGTCAGTGCCATGCCTCTCTATCAGTACCGCTATCGTTGGGATTTTGGGAATAATGAGTCCACTAGATCGAGTGGGACTGAAGTCAGCTACACCTATAAGAACACAGGAGTCTTCCTGGTCACAGTGACTGTCTCCAACAATGTCTCATTCAATAACGACACAGCATTTGTGGAAGTCCAAGAACCAGTTGGGGTAGCAAAGATTGAATATAATGGAACCAGGGTTTTGGAGCTGAACCAAATCTACCTGTTTTCTGCCAACATGAATGGAACCAAAGTGAGTTACCATTGGGACTTTGGAGATGGCACTACCAAGCCTGGCCAAATCACTACCCACTCCTACAACAGCACAGGCTGTTACACTGTTAGTGTGACAGGCCAGAATGACGTGAGCTTCAATGAGACTAGGATTGATGTCACAGTAAAACATCGGCTCCAGGGGCTTAGCATCAATGCCAGCAGGACAGTGGTGCCATTAAATGGTTCAGTGAGTTTTGTAGCCACGCTTGTAGCTGGCAGTGCCATCCGCTACTCTTGGATCTTGTGTGACCGGTGCACTCCCATCCAAGGCTCTTCCACAATTTCCTACACCTTCCGGTCCGTGGGCACATTCAATGTCATTGTGACAGCAGAGAATGAGATCAGCTCTTTGCAGGACAGCATCTATGTCTATGTCCTGGAGCAGATTGAAGGCCTGCAGGTGGCTAGTAGTGACCTGGTGGAGGATATGTATTTCCCAACTAACAAAACACTGCATTTGCAGGCAATGGTGAGGGAGGGGACGAACATCTCGTACAGCTGGGTAGCCCAAAAGGATGGTGATGCTGTGCAGACCTTCACTGGGAAAATCTTCTCCTTGAGTGTCGTAGAAGCTGGAAATTACACTGTATATCTGAAAGCCACTAACATGCTGGGTTGTGCAACTGCTAACAGGACACTGGAGTTCATTGAAAGCATTGGCCTTCTAAAGCCTTCTGCTTTCCCCAACCCAGCTGCTATTAATGCGTCTGTTAACATAAGTACCACCATAACCAGTGGCACTGGCATCACATATTTTTGGTACCTGGAGGATGGCTTCTCTCTTGTTACCTCTGAACCCTTTATTATACACTCGTTTCAGAGCCCTGGAGCTATAGAGGTCATCATTGGAGCAGAAAACAAGCTGGATTCCACCAATGCAACAATTTATGTCCATGTAGAGGAGGTCATAGAGGGACTGAGTATAGGGACTGCAGAGCCAGACTGTAGATATGTCTCATCAGGCTCCACAGTGGTCTTTGAGGGGGAGCTGCAGAGAGGGACTGAAGTGACATGGCTTTGGGATGTGCCAAATGGTACATTGACAGGCCAGTCTGTGGCAGTCAAGTTTCCTACAGCAGGATTTTATACGGTTTACCTAAATGCATCAAATGACATCAGCTGGGCTCTGGCCAGCAGGAATATCTCTGTGCTGGACAGAATTCAAGGACTGGAGGTTTTTGCCAGCAAGAAGGTGGTAGAGCCAGGGGAACAGGTTACCTTTGTGATCAGGATGTTGTCAGGTACCTCTGTGAGTTACTTGGTGAGCATAAGTGGGGACTACTCTGTGGTGCTCAACGGGTCCAGGTACACACATGAGTTCACCAAGAGTGGCGATTACTTGGTGACTGTGACAGTGCAGAACCAGATCAGCATTGCCCATGCCCAGGTGCTCATTGCAGTCCTGGAGGCCATCCGCGATGTCAGACTCCTGAACTGCTGTGAGCAAGGCATAGCAACAGGCACAGAGAAGATCTTCAGTGCCCAGGTGGGGAGTGGCTCTCGTGTGTCATTCTCTTGGCAGTTCTCCTTGTGGAAAGAGCAGGGCTGCTCTCTGGTCGCCATGGCAGGAGAGAGAGTTTCTTACACTCCGGAAGCTGCAGGGCTCCTTGAGATTCACCTCAGTGCTTTCAATGACTTGGGTGCTATCAATATCACCAGAACCATTCAGGTCCAAGACCCAATAGTCCAAGTCTCCCTCATTGCGACCAAAGCCTTTGTCAACAGGACAACGCAGTTTGAAGCAGCAGTGGTGCCACATGGCAGGGGTATTGAGTTCTTGTGGACCTTTGGGGATGGCTCTTCCACTCAWATGACTAGGGTGCCAGTGGTCAGCTATTCTTACCTGAGCCCTGGGGATTACCTGGTGGAAGTGAATGCCACCAATCTCATCAGCTTCTTCATAGCCCATCTTACCATCACTGTCAAGGTGTTGGAGTGTGAAGAGCCAGAGGTGGAGTTAGCCTTGCCCCCTCAAGTAGTCATGAAACGGTCCCAGAGGAACTACCTAGAGGCACAGATTGACCTACGAGGCTGCATCAAATACCAGACAGAGCATCTGTGGGAGATATATCAAGCACCCAGCTGTGTGCGCTTGGATGACTCCAGTAGGATTCGTCTGCCAGGCGTTGACATGAACAGGCCCCAGCTGGTTGTGCCAAAGCTTGCCCTGGAAGTTGGGAACTATTGTTTCATCTTTATTGTCTCCTTTGGAGATACCCCACTGTCCAAAAGTATCTTTGCCAATGTGACCGTGATACCAAGTAAACTTGTCCCAATCATTGATGGGGGTTCATACCGGGTATGGTCCAACACTCAGGACTTAGTCTTGGATGGGAAGAAATCCTATGACCCAAACTTGGATGATGGTGAACAGACTCCATTGTTTTACCAGTGGTCTTGTACATGGTCCTCCAAGGTAAGAGCATTTGTGCACAGGTACAGAGCATGGTCATTTGGGAGTGCCAACTGCATGTCAGCTCCAACATACATGTTTGTGTCTGGGTTGAAATGGTCTTGAGGGGATCTTCTGTGAGCATCTTTAGCAAAGCTACTCAGGAAGGAGGGCTGCAGAGGTTACCCCATTCCCAGTTGAGAAGGATGGCCCAAAAACTGCTGTGGAGTGCTACTTCCTCTGTACCTGGCCTCTGGTGCACAGTTTTTATGCAGCTGCTCCCATTATGTGAAGGAATTACAGAGATTGTGGTACAGGAAGCTGAGGGCTCTGGTCCCTCTCCTATTAGTAGTTAAATGCSTGTGATTTCAGCAGAGGCCAAAGTTAGGCTTTGGAGGGGAAAACACAAATAGTGGTCACTGGAGTCACAATCAGGTCACTGTTCCTCACATCTTCACACACCGAAATGGTCTTGCCTTACAGTAATAAAAGGGCATGGGCCCTTTCTTTCACTTTCTTGTGGGAGATCCTCCTCAGGAATACTAAACCGGATTGAACGCAGGGTTGTTTTGCTTGTAAAAGGTCACTGCTTTCTATCTTAATCTCTATAAAGTGGAACGATGTGTGTGAATTAGGCATAGTTTCATACAATTTTTTGTGTTGTTTGACTTTTTGCAATATTTATAAACTATTTAGTAAAGAATTATTTGGTATAAAATAAGAATTTGAAACTCAGCTGAAATACAGAAGTATTCCCAGTGCTATTTACTAACCTGACAAATAGGATAATGTGCTTTACTGACCAGACACCACCCTGTTTCTCCCATCCCTGGCAGTGGCATTGCAGAGTAAGATCTGTAACAGTAGAACTTGACTTTGGGTGGACCTGAATGTTTGGGCTGTGGATTAACCAGATGTACACCCATAGCAAGAAGAGTTTGAAAGTTCTTTTCTCCTTGCAAGCAGAGCTCGGCTGCAGGGTGCTCTCTGAATTTCAGTGCCATGGGAGGAATTGTTACCATTCCCAAAGCTGTATTAGAAGCAGATGTGGAGTACACATTCGACCTCACTGTCTGGAAGGCGGGTATGAATCGCGAGGCAACAAATCAAACCGTACGTACCACAGAAAACTATCATTCTCAGTCCTTGCGCGCCTGTCACTGGGCACAGCCAACTTGGAAATCCATGGCCCTTTTCCTAAGGAAGGTTCTAGAGAAGAGTGCTRCTGGTTTAGGACTGTGCCCTACCAGAGGTGACTCCCACCAGCTGCTTCCCCGGCCTGATCCCAGAGCCAGTGCCAGTTTACCTGGGGATAACTACCACTATCCAGCTGCACCAATTAGCAAGAGAAAGCGGGGAGGAGAGAGATCTCAAGGCATCATTGGGGCTCCATAACKGATGCCTTGGCAGGAATAGACCTGGGTATTTCAGTGATATATTCATCCTGTGCTGTCTTGGGCAGCATTTCTTGCTTGTCTTGCCAAGGCTTTTAGTTTCTTCCTTCCTTTAGACCTGCATTAATCTCACTCTGTGCAGACACTGCACTGTTAACCCAGCCCTGAACACTGCTGGCCACAGTTACTGGGCCTGATAGTCTGCAGCAGAGATCTGCTGTAGCAGAGCATCAAAGGAATCCAYGAGCAGTAGCTGTTCCACCACTGTGTGCAGTCCCAGGCTCTTTACACTTCACAACATTGGGCTCTTCCCTGATTTTTGCCTGGAGCTTTCTGTGGCTTGATACTTGATTTCACTGTCAACAGTTYTTCCCTTCTTTCCTTTTTAAATTTTTAAGGGAAGATTTTTTTTAAGTGCATGTTGTTTATGTCAAATTAAACCTAACACTAAATGCATCTGCAGTCCGACAGCACTTATGGTTTATGTCAGAAACATTCATCATGGTGCATTTGGCAATTAGAGATATAGTTAGTCTGAAAGTGGAAACTCTTACAGCCTGGGTTTTAAACCAAAGCTGGAGGATAAAAAGAAAAAAATTAAATTGATAGTCTTTCAAGGACATTCCGTACTATCTGGTTTCCATGCATGAGTGCAAAACAATGATTCCAGTGTCATAGGAAATTTGCAAATACTGTAGGAATGAATGAAGCTTCAATGCTCTCCGGCTTAAAGCTGTGGAATATTTCTCCTCTTTTAAAAGCCTGCCATATTAAACAGTCTCTTCAGTACTGCCTTTCTTTGAATTAAGAATATTCATTATGCCAGGGCAGAGGGCTCTGTCAAATGCTAGACAGCCTTGTTTCCTAGGGGATTAAAGGAATTTAAACAAAATACAGGAGTCATAGCAAAATAGCCATTGTGTCTGAAAGACTRATTGTTTTAAAGCACTCATCTCTCAGAATGCTTTGCTGGGGAGATGTGGTAGAAATCTTGAAACGGAAAGGTTAGATCTGAGCTAAAAGCCTGGGATAACATGCCGCTATCTGGAAAAGTTGGTTCTTCCAGGCCATGGAGCAAAATGCATTTTTGGCACAGTGAAAGTTGTGCTTTCTAGCTATTTTTATCATCATTCCTGTCTTTTAAGGGCATAAGTACCGTCAGAAACACTGACCTGCAGTGGGCTGTGAACAGTGCACTCAAGAGCTCAAGGGTCAGGTCCTGAAATGCAACGTGCAACTCTAGGCCATGCTCTGCAGACCAGAGCAGGATAGGGGAAGACAGCCTCAGCTGCAGAACTGGAGGGGACATACACTGCCTTTGCATGGGAAAGAACATCCAGTGTAAACCCTGGCTTGCCCTGGATCCTCTGTTATTCTGGACTGTAAATGCTTTCCATTTTGAACCATTTGGGTCGAGGGCAAGGACCACAGCCCAGCACTCCTGTGTCCCCAGCAGAGTAGCCATAGTCCAACTGGGTCAGCCTCTCGTCAGCTGCAGACAGTGAAGAGTTTGGCTYCCAGAAAACAGAGAAGAGCTGCATTTGCTTCCTGGGACAAGTGCTCCCCAGATGTTTGATGTGCACTTGATGGAGGCTTTCCTCTCACTTAAACTTTTCCTTTCTTCCAAACTGTAACAGAGACTTCATTTTTAGGGTAAGAGTTGTCCTGAGATGGTCAATATAGCAAAATGCTTCAGTTAGCATCATCCCCACCCAACAGAACAAGCAGGCCTCATTAGGAATCCAGCACAGGGTAACAGACAGACATTTTCAAAGTGATCTAAGTTGTTAAAAGTAAATCAAGTAAATCCACAATTACCTAGACTGGCCCAGCTTGACATTAAGTAGATCTCAAAAGTCGGTGGCAGAAAGACTAGACTGTAGATGGTCAACACTTTGCCATGGACAGTGTAAGAAAATTAATGTAGCTTAAGTCTGACATGAAATCCTTCAGAAATTCCTTTTTGCTGTATTCTTAGTACAGATTGGGCTGGAGCAGGGTGGATTCCTGTTTAAAGAACCAGGTACTGGGATGTCTGCTTGCTTTGTTAGATGTCTGTATTTTTGTCTCCAGCCTCTCTGACCTCCCAGTCTCTTACTTGCCCAGGTATTCATCAAGAGGGGAGAGGTCCCTATTGTGTCCCTGGAGTGTGTTTCCTGCAAGGTTCAGTCTGTCTATGAAGTCAGCAAGAGCTCCTATGTCTACCTGGAGGGGACCTGCCAGAACTGTCACAATGACTCCAAACTTGGGGTAAAGTCATAAATAAAAATCTGGTCTCTGACCATCATCCCTTCACCTTTGCTAGACTGCAGGGAGAAAGGGGAGTCAGGACAAGGTGGAAAGAGCTATGTGGAAAGTAAAGTCCTGAACCTAAACTCCCCYTAGGGACAAAGTGGCTAGCCAGGTCTGGCTGAGAATTTGAGGATGGCTGATGCTGATCTCTTCATCACAGCCTCATGGAATTGGCTACAGTACTTGCCTTCCAGAGGCAGGAGCTTAAAACAAGCCCTRCAGTGACCTAGGTGGCTGTGGGCTTTGGGGTTCCCTCATGCAATGTCGTACCTTGGCAGCAGGGAGGATGCTGTGAGAGCCTGTGAAACAGGTTCCCCGTGTTCTGCAGGCACTGGGTACCTTACGAAGGTGTGCGGGGCCTTTCCCTGCCCTGGGTGTTTGGATTGTGTCAGCTGCATCCTGCGGGAGAGATCTGTGTTCTTGTGGGCTTGCAGGTTGGGGGACACATGGCATATCACTCCTCCATCAGTGTCTCGACTTACTCAAGGGCTGGTCGTTCCTGGGTCATTTTCAAGCCAGGCCTGTGTGTGGCTAGCTCRTCTCACACAAAAGCCACTCCGTCCTGTAAAAGATCTGTAAAGTGACTTCTCCCTGCTGGATGGCATTTTGCACAGTATTCTAGTGGTTCAAGTAGAGATTGTTCAGTCTGTTCTGATCCACCTGTGTCCCTCACGTCCTCCTCTAATTATAGTTTCCACTACACAGCGTCCTCTGCTACCTGTTGAATGAAACAGGTTTTATAAGTGGAAGTCTCATTGTGAGAGCTAATCTGTATTGCTCCCAGCAAGCCAGGCATGTACTTGGATGGCATATTCTGTCTGCCTGTCTGACTGTTCCTCTTGTTATTGCAGTGGTACATTTGTGCTGTTAACCGTAACTATCCGGGACACGTTCAGCTTGCAGCATATAAAACATGGTATCCCATGGAGACTCCACCAGTACTTAATTTATTTCCTGTAATTTGTGTTCTGTATTAAGAAATATTCTGTCAGAGGGTGATGTAATCCCAGAGACTAAACTAGGTCTCACAGTGGAAATATTCCCACCAGACATTTTGGAAACTTTCCAGTTCTCGTTGCTGTAGCACACGAGACTGAAGCTGAATTATCGACTACAAATTTGGCAGACACTCCCACTAGAAATCTGTTACTTTTTATAAGAGACTCAATCTGAAAACGTTTTAGGGACATAACTTTAGATTAAAACAAAACCTCTCGTGTCTTTTCCCTCTTCATCTCTATAGAGATGGGCAGCACACAGCTTTAAAAACAAGTCTCTCGTCCTGGACAAAAGAACTACCTCCACTGGCGACACAGGAATGAACCTGGTCTTGAGGCAAGGGGCACTGAAGGATGGGGAGGGATATACTTTCACCCTTCACATCACAGACCTCACAACAGGGGAGGAAGGATTCGCCTCCATTGACCTGCTCCCAAACCAGCCACCCATTGGAGGATCCTGCCGGCTGTCTCCTAAAGGACCACTCAGGGCACTGATGGCAAAAGTGCACTTTGAGTGTACAGGTGAGAATACAGGGATGGCAGTGCTGGGCACTTGCCAGCCCTCTCTGTTCTTCACGGGCAAATATATTTCTCGTGCCCAGTGAGTTACCAGCTGCCCTTGTTCCCCCACATTTTTTCTTTACTCACAAATTCCACGACAGGACCCTGCTGGCCACAGCTGAGTTCGGAAGTTGACCTTTCAATTTCTGATCCCCAAAGCTTGGGCCTATGAGCAGCTTTGTGTGCCCAGGTTATGGAGTGGTCTAAAACTCATAGTGACAGGCACTTTTTAAAAGCCTAATCCATGCAGCTAAGTGGTGGTATCCAGTGCAGGACTGTAGATGTGAAAGAAACGGGTGTTTGGGTGCAGGAAAAAGAAAGTAGGTGCCCAAAGCTGAGCTACACAAATGTGGGAAGAATAAAAAGACAGAGCACTGGGGACTTCTCTGCCATATAGGCTGGACGTTCCCATCCACAGTTACCTTTTCAACCAGCTGCAGAGACAGCAACAGCCAGTCTTAACATTCAAAAAATCGGCTGGCTGACATCCTATAGCTTTGGGCCAAGGAATAAGAGCCTCTGCAAACCTTATTTCTTCAAATGATTGGTTTTGCAGATTAATGCTTTCTGGTGCACAAATGCTGGTAAGGCATGCTACAGAGGAAATGATCAGTTCTGGTGGTTCTTAGGAGGGTGGTCACCAAAGGGCAGCTTAAGTCAGGGGAAAAGCAGACTTGTATTTGACATGATGTGATTGTAACGTTTGGTATGTTTTGAGCTCCCCAGAATAATTATGAAATCTGTGCATCTCTGGAGTGATGGGAATTCTAGCTATTAATAATTGTTTTTAAGCTGAAATGAAATATCAGAATTCAGACTCACTGATCTGTATCCAGTGTAATGAGCCCTGGCAGAGCCAAGAGCTCATGTGCCTTCACTGTTGCTCACTGGCAGATGCACAGTGAATTTCCCAGCTGCCTTGCTTCCACAGAGCTCTCCACATTTCCTAGGTGCCCCAAAGAAACCTTGTACAGGTCGTATCCAATACCCAGTCATTCCTGAGATGTCGAACTGCATGAGGGTTGCACTCAGTCTAACGTGAGGTTTTGCAGGGCTTCATAGAGGCTGTGGCCTTAGRTCAGTGCTACTTTCAGCTCCAGCAAAATGATTTTGATTTTTATTTTGGTCCTGAACTCTCTCAAACCACAGGCAGAAACTCCTAAACATCAGAAAAATTCTAAGCAAGATCAGAGCTTTACATTGCATGTCCTGACAACATCCCTGGCAGAGTGGTAAAGCTGGCGTAGCTGGCAGGGCAGCTCGTCCCTCCTGCAGAGCTGCGGGGAGCGCTCGCTGCGGGGAGCGCTCGCTGCGGACTGCCCGGCGCCGAGCCGTGTGCCGTGGAACAGGGTGGAAGGGGGCACGAGAGCACAGGGGCAGCTCTGCCTGCCGGGCGCAAAGGGTGGCCTCGCTGGAGCGTGGGGTGCAGCTCCGCCAGGTCCTTAGTCCCCGGTTGGACCTTCTGTATGGGCTTGTTTTGCAGGCTGGCAAGATACGGAAGACGCGGGGGCCCCCCTGGTGTATATCCTCCTGGCATCTCGCCTCAGGGCCGGGCACTACCATGAGTTCTGTGTGTACAAGGGCAGCCGTGCTGAGCACAGCGCCTTCCTGCCCCCAGGCTTTCACGAGAGTGGCTTCCTGGTGTCCGTGTCTGTGCTTGTCCAGGACCAGCTGGGAGCGACCGTGGTGGCTGTTAACCGGTAAGGGCCCCTCTCACACGCTGGGCTGGCTGGGGTGGCTGGGGTGGCTTGTCTGGGGTTGTGCAGCAGACCGGTGCCAGGCTCCAGCCTAGAAGCCTGCGTCATGGTCTTCTGGCTTAACCACTGCAGGACTCAGTGAATCCTGGGTGAAGCGTTTGCCTCTTGGAAGAGGTTGCTGGCAAGAGGGTGATGGGAGGCTCGGCACAGGACACTGACGCCACAGAGAACTCCAGTCTTTGCATATGCTCTCTCAAGGGAGAGACTTCTTTTCCTATCAGTTATTGCTTCCCTGACCACCCCCATAATTTCTTGGTGACACCTCTCTTTTACAGCATGATGTCATTTTCTCAAAGATGTCTGTATTTTTTCAAAACAACAGTGCTCACAGGTGATACAGGAAACAAATGTCTGCCCTTTCTGTTGCATTTAGCCAGTTGCAAACAGTTGCATTTGGATTAATGACTTCTGCTGAGAGCCAAATGAATATGACAGATGGCCTTATCTTAAAGGGTTCTGTCCCATGCTGACATGTTCTGTCCTCTGCCATCTTCTCTACCTCAAGAGTCCTCAAAGGAAAGTTGGCAGCAGCAGGCGCTGGTGCTGAGCGCGGCCTGGTGTCTCACTTCTGAGAGTCAGAGGAGATCTCATGTAGCGAAGGTGGAGAGCACATGCATTTGAATAGAGTTTAAGGGTCCCCAATGGGACTAGTCCCATGCAAGCCCCATTATACATTTTGCAGACACTCCTTGGTCTCTGGTGTGCTCCACACTGGCACCAAGCGCCCTCGGGCCTTCAGACAGCATCCTGGGCTGGTCTCAGTGCTGTCTTACACAGCTGTGTGGCTGCTCCCTCTCAAGGCTGGCTTGCGGCCCCCCTCACTCTAGATGTGGTCTAGGCATCCCAGGGTGGAGTGTGCAGTTCCACAGCCTGCAGTGCCTGCGGAGGAGAATCTGTGTCCCATCTGTTCCTTAGACCCCAGGGAACAAAGCCAAAAGTAATGCAGCTCCTCCCAGCACACTGACAATGATTTTTAAGTGCTCCTTACRCTCCATTAAGCTAAACCAAGATTTTCTCCTCTGGGCTCAATGCACTTGTGTGTCTTCCACCTCCAACTTCTCAGAGTTGGACCAGCAGGAAATCAGACTGCTTCTTGTAGGAATGTGCAGCTCATGCAAGATGGGTACCAGGGCAGGTCTCTGTCTCTGATTAACTGCTTATTTTCCCTTTCTTCTTCCTCCCCAGCTACAAAGCAGATTCTGCCTTTTTCCCTCAGCCCCATTTAATAGTCTGTATTTAAACCAAATCCCTCTTTACTTTGGCAGCTCCATGGAAATCAGCTTACCTGAGGGGTCCCCCAGCCTCTCCCACTGGCTCTACAATCAAACTGACACTGTGCTCCAGGGTTTGGTGAAACAGGGYGATCCTCAACAGGTCATTGAGTACTCTCTGGCGCTCATCACAATCTTAAATGAGGTAAAGCACCAGTCTGCTCCAGAGGGACCTCCAGAAGCCTTTGCAGTCACCAGCACTGTTCTTTGGCTAGGTTTCGTCCAGTGACGTGAGGAAGTGACTAATGCTACAGTTTTTCATGTATATTAGTGTACTTGCAWGCTGGGAGTTGGGCTGGAGCTATTTTCGTGCATGAAAAAGAGCAACAAGCTCCATACACACAATAGCAGTGGRAAGCAGAAGGGTTGCAAAATGAGACATGAGCCCTAGAGAAGGCAGTGTGGCCCCCTCATGTATTCCCCCATGCAACCTGCATTTTTGCCCTCATATTCAGCCAGCTTTTCCTCATTACTGCCAACCACAAATCTAAACACTGCATTTAGAAACAGAAATGTTGGCCCAAGTTCCCCCACCTCCCCCATTCCTCCCCTAAGCAGGCCTTCCTTGCAGTGTCTCCAGAGGACTGGCAACTCCCTATAGCTGCTGAGGCGCCACTGTGAGTGCTAACGAGACCTCCTTGTTTGGACTGCTGAGCTGCACCACGTAGAAGATTCTTTTCCTGGCTGTACACATGGCTCTGTTAGTCCACAGTGCAGGAGCCTCACTCTCTTGGGTGATGAAAGCTCACTTTCACTCCTGTCTGAAGTAGAGCCCTGGTCCCTCCATATGCATTGCTGTAGGCAGGGCAAGAATTTTGGTCTATACTCCTGCTTTCCTGCTCCGTAAGAGCCTGCTGCATGTCTGGAAGCCAGGCAGGGGTGTTGCCCCTGAGCACAGGCACTGTGTTTAGCTGGGTAAAGATTGCACACTGGTGTACTACTAAGCT
Source organism: Rhea americana (assembly GCF_003343005.1). Lineage (NCBI taxonomy): Eukaryota > Metazoa > Chordata > Aves > Rheiformes > Rheidae > Rhea > Rhea americana. The sequence goes on from NW_028185939.1 coordinate 160,132, forward strand.
GTCAAATGCAAGACTGTTAAGATAATTGCTTGGAGCACAGAAGGGAAATTGAGGAAGTCCTGCTGAAAACCCAGCTCATTAGATCATCCTCTGGGGAGAAGCATGGGCAGAGAGATGATGTAGAGTGCAGGAAAGAGGTGGCTTCAACACAGCACATCTTCCTTTGAAACAACCTGATACTTTTCCTCACTGTACCTGGTTTGATCCCCTTCAGTATGAGCGGTCAGTGCTTTTGGAGCCTGAAACTGGGAATGAATTTGAACTCCGGACCTGGACTCGGAACAATATCACAGAAACCCTGAACTCACTCAATGTGAACACAGTTGATGATATCCAGCAGATTTCAGCTGCCTTGGCTCAGTGCACGGTATGTTCCCTATCACCACCTCCAGCCTCCTGCTCTTCCAGATGCAATTTAGATGCCAATAATTACAGAGGAGGTCTCTTCAGTTCTTATTCTGCTTCCCTGTCTCTCTCTCTCCCCTCACACAAACACACACACACACATGAGGAGGACACGTATTATTTGTTGACGTTGTTAGGGTTTGTTTGTTGGTTTCTTAAGTGCTGGTGTTGTCAGTTCTGCCCCTTGCCATGCCACCAACCTAGCAGGCAACATGGATAATATGATGTATTCACATGTTGTAAGACACCACCTAAGAACTCCATGCTTCTCTTGTACCTGGCCTGGGGTGGTAGTTTGCTAGCAAGTACGTTCCTTAGCTTGCAGATAGAGACTGTAAGAAAGACTTAGGCAGGTTAGAGAAGCACTGAAATAAATTACTGGGGGAATTACAGAATCTTCAAGGACAGGCTGGACTCTGTCAGGAGCACCACAAGTAGAGCTAGGTCTGCTTAGACCAGAGGACAAAGCTAAGGACTGATGTTCCTTCCAGTCCTATTTCTGCAGTACAAGATTAGAACCACTTCTCTGCTCTGTTGCCGACTGGAAGCGTTGTGTTCCCTGGCCAGCCAGCAGTTTCAGCTGCACAGTGCTGGGGCTGCTGTCTGTTGGATTTAGGAGTGGCTTTATGTGTTTTGTCAGATGGGCAAAGGGAAGAGAGCCCAGTTATATAATGTGCTTGGGTTTTGGTGGTCAGCCAGTCTGCTCTGGCATGCTGTTCCTTCCCCGCCCTCCAAAGTCTTTGCTTCTTGGGACTGGAATCAGGTACCCTGGCCTTGGTTGCTTATCGGCTCCGTAAGCAGGCCAGCAACCTTGCTCAGTGGGAACAGGCTGTCAGTTAAATGATGGACAAACTACTGTGTCCCATTACAAACTCCCTATTCTGCTCTTTCTTCATTTGCTTCAAGGTCTCTGAACCTCAAAAAACACTTCTCTCTGTTCACTTTTGCTCAGGGATTTGGGGATTTGCACATCCTATTCCTGTGCTAAATCRATTTCCCTCAATCACACATACTCTTGACCTGCAACTTGATATTATGGTGGAAGGTCAGGTCTAGGAATGGAATTTCTGTCACATGGGGAAAGTTGCTGTTTYGGGATTGGTTTGTGCTCTGGATTGGAATGGTAATCTAGAATTTCCCAAATATTTGAGAGGAGCAAAGAGTTCATAGATAATCTTTCCTTTAGAAGTGTCAGTCAGTGCTGGTATTTTTTGATTTTATCTATGGGTGAGAGCAAAAATCAGAATGAATTTCTCCTGGCAAGGAAAAAAAAAAAAAAAAGAAAAAAGAATCTCAAGCTTCTTAGTAAGTTCTGCTTCCTAAGTAATAGCTCCCCTTGCATTGTTCCTCCCCATAACCTTTTTTCTTCCCCACCTCCTTGTTATCTCACCATGCTTTGCTGACTCTTATTTACATAATTTGTTCTTACTTTTCATAGCTTACAAATTTAAGCAAAAAAGGAGGAATTCTAGACCTGCAGATGCTGTTTTGATTCTGCACCAAAACGTATGGTGAATCACATCTGAATCTTATGATGATTAAAAGAAAAAGATGAATAAGAGCTAGGATCTGGATTGTGGTAACAGCTTCCATGTGTTGCCTTGGTCTCTCCTGTCCAGCCCTCAAGTGTGCTGGGAGCTCCAGGCTATGGCTAGAACATTCTGTTTCTTGGACACATCTGGGAGCAGAGGGAGGAATATCCATCATGCCTGAGTGGCAGGGTCCCTCCCACAGCTTTTGGGAGTATTTGGACACTGGAATGGATTCAGTTAGGGCCAAATTCTGCTTCCATTGAAGTAAACCATRTACGTATGGAGGAACCCTGCCCAACTCCTTCTAGTTGATTTCAGTAGGAGTTGTATGTGGCCCCAAAGGGGTACTCATGAGATGCAACTACAGGAGACATGTTTGGTCCTTACATGTGAACTTCAGGGAACTTGAATATGCTGCCCTGTATTGCTCCTTCCAATCTTAATGCATCGTCTATCAGACTTCCAGCATTCCTGCCTGTGTGGTGGCAGACTGYAGGGTGAGAGGAAGTGGATGGGAGAGTCCTGGAGACACCAACAAATTCTTGACATCTCTCAGTACAAACAGAGAAGCCCTGGTCTCCCCAGTCACCTGCTGGGGCTGGAAGGAGCAGGGTTAACTTCCGAAGTGTATTTAGTTTCTGAACCAACATGCTCAGGTCTTTGCAGGACTGAGCCAACTGAACTTGCCCACAGCTGCCCTTCTCCCGCAGAGTGTTCCTCCTGAATCAGATTATGTTTCACTTTGCAGATGGTGAGCAAGGAGCTGGTTTGCAAGCCATGCCTGACAAGGACCCTGAACAAGCTAGAGACCATGATGACCATCCTGCAAGGGGAGACTACCCAGGGCACTGTGACACCGACGGGCATCGCTGACAACATCCTCAACATCACAGGTTAGTTCAGTTCATGCAGTAATGGGTGACATTTGACTGAGCACTGCTAAGAGCACCCTGTTCAGGGTGCATGGCAGAAGTAAGCTAGAGAAGCTAAGGGAGTTTTTGTAGGTTCTCGCCTATCCCATTAGAGGTTTGGCTCAGGCCTCTTCAAGCTGTTGGAAAAATTACATTTAAAATTTGGAGTTTGGCACCCCAGTATTTTATCCTTTCTGCAGTTTTCTCAGGGTTATCCTGGCTTTGGCAGCTGTCCCTGTGGACAATCAAATCTAACAATTGTTAATAATCTCACCAATACTTCAAGGAATTGCCGTTTTAGTAAACAATGAATAACAGAAACGGCTTGCAGATGTTTCCCCTCCTGGTTACAATCTGAGGAGGGTACCAGACTTCACTAGTGCATCCATGAACACTATGTGAGCATTGCCAGCTAGTTACTCTTGAAGGAGGAGGAGGCACCTACCTTCTTTGAACTGCTTGTCATATGTTTCTGAATGTTCTGCACTTCGTATTGCAAAATTTTAGKAATGTGTTTGATTTATCCACTCCTTCCCTGTTTCCCAATCTGCTGATCTGGTTATCTCACAGGAAGAAAACAAAGCCTGTTGTGATTAAGTCTTCACTACCACACTTCATAGATTAGTCAAGGGACTGCAGGAAGGGTTGATAGCTCTATTTTTAGCTGAGGGCTACTGAACACTTCCAGTGTAGAAAGTCATGTGCACTGTGTTGAGTTACAGTGAGAGAGCAGTAAGGAAGGATTTGTCTAGYTGTTTTGGGAAGGTGTCAGATGTTATGTAGACTGTACAATTCACCAGTTTTTCTGTTTGCTCTTCTTTCCTGACAGGTGACCTAATTCACCTTGTCAACACAGCTGCACAAGAATCTAAGCCCCAGGAATTGCTTAGTGATTCCCACAATTTTCTGCTAGCTCCCAAAGCCTATAACTTGTCTTCCAGCCTGATGCGCATCCTCATGAAGTCTCGAGTGCTGAATGAAGAGCCCCTTGAACTAGTGGGAGGAGAAATTAAGGCCACAGGCAAGCGGTCTGATCCCTTTAACTTGCTTTGCTATGAAAACACACCGAATTGCCAGTTCTCCATCCCCCAGGCTTTCAACACCACCCTTTCCAACCTGACRGATGTCGTTCAAGTCATGTTCCAGGTGGACTCCAATCCTTTCCCATTTGGTTACATCAGCAACTACACTGTGTCCACAAAGGTAGCCTCTATGGAGTTTCAGACCCACAACGGAGTGCAGATCCCCATTGGGAGCTTAGACTCAGAAAAAGCGATCACAGTGATGGTATCAAACAACACAGATGCTGATGATCTCTCTGCTGGCACTGAAATCATTGAAGCAAGAACTTCTGTGAACCTCATTGTAACTATGGAGAGCAACAACAGAGAAGCAGGACTGCACTTCCGGCTCACTTACAGAGTCTTGAATGGTAGCTCAGAGACAGTGCCAACTCTCTATGCTCTTTTTCCCATGGGAGAGGATGGGTGGGTGCTGCAGCAGAGGAGAGTTGCATTGAGAGATGACTGATATGCTGAAGGAGATGTCACGCCTAGCCAGTGAGCTCCACACAGCACAGTCAAAGTTCTGTTTGTCACAGGAATTATTCTGTCCCAGTATAATCTTTGCTCATGAATTCTGACACTGGCCTTTTGCTTTGCCCAGCCCTTCAGTGAGCCACGTTAGCACTGGAGGGAGTTTGTCCTGTCCCTCTCTGGGTCAGGTGCAATGGTATCTGGAATCTTTTAATCAGGGATGCTCTCAAATGCAGACTGAGAGGGTACAGTCTGGTTAAGGATCTCTCCCAGCTTTCTGCATTCTGGATGCTCCTCTCTGTGCATCCACTTCTGTCAGCAGGAGTGTGATCGAGCTAAAGTACTCTCTGTTCTTTCTCCTGCTMCCCGTGCAGAGCACTACATTGCAAGTGAGCCTGAGCCATTCATCATGGCCTATCTTCATCATGAACCCGAGCCAAATGAGCACAACTGCAGTGCCTCTAAGAAAATTGGCCTGGAGGCCCTGGCTGGAAGTGACCACAAGCTCTACACCTTCTTCACCTCCCCCGTGTAAGTGAAGCCTCTCAYGTAATCCCTGTCACCCACAGGTGGTCACGTGAACATGTATGCAGGATACTCAGGGCCTTGCCATGGCTTATGCCAAGTTGCTCTGCAGAGCAGGTGCTGCTGTGGCTATGTTCCTCTCTCCCTGGAGGAGACAGATCTTCTGCGCAGGCACCTGCAAGCTGCCATTTCTACACCGCAGCACTGGCACCTCTTCTATCCTGGCATTCCCTCCTTCCCAGACATCAGCTGCCCCTAGTGCAGAAGCATTTCATTGCTCTGATTTGCCTTTCTGATCAAGGTGAGGGAGGTTTCCCCATTCCTGAGCACTAAATCACATCCTGTGTTAGTATCATAACTTCACCCAGGGCCTCTCCTAGATCAGTCTCCCCTGCTGCCCTTTTCTGTGCTCAGTTGGCTAACAGTTGCTGGAGACTGTTTGACTGTTGCCTACTACCTCCCCAGCCAGGCTTTCAACCTCTGTGGCCATATACCACAATCTCAGAGTTGCACRTGTTTAACAGGACTGTGTCCCAAGGGTCTCGCACTGACCTGCTGTAGATACAGGGATTGCTTCATGCAGCTCATGAAAGCATTTCTTGAGTTGAAGCATCACACATGTTAGTTCAGTTCCCAAAATACAGTGCAACCTTCACAAAAGCACTTTTACCCTATAGAACTCATCTTCCCAGTGCGTAACATGAAGAGAATATGAATGCCCTCAAGGGATTTCATCCCTCCTGCTTGCCTGATGCTTCCAGCATGCTGGGGCTCATTAAGCACTGCTGCTGTGCTGTTGGGTTTTGGAGCAAAGCTGTCTTTTTTTTATCTGAGCAGTCATTCTTGTAACTTCAGTTGCTGCCTTTCCCAGGAGTGTGTGTGTTCATGCTTCATGTTACTTATGAGCAGTTCCTAGGCATTATCTGAGAGGAATGATAGGCAGTTTGGGAATAGGTGGGGCAAGAGTGGAGACACTGTTGTGAAAGTTGATACAGCTTCATGGCTTTTGGTAACAGGATGCTCAAAGAGGTATTAATTATCCTAACGAAAAAGCCTTCTCTCAGCCAAGAATCAGAAGGTTGCTATGGAAGTGTCATGTGGGTCAGTGGGACAACTGAAGAGCAGATGGGAGAGCTGTGCAAGGCTGCCAGCCAGCAGCATTGTGGAGAAAAGGGTGTGCAACATAGTGCTTTTGTTCTATTCCCAACCTGTGCCTATGGCTTCCAGGTGCTGAAATAATATAATCATTAAGAATAATTAAAGAGGTTTGTAAAGTGCTACAGTTTCTGCACAGCCAAAGGGCTCTGTAAATTACACCCCATTCATGGGACTTTTCCTGTCCATCATGTATGAGCTTATCTGTCCACGCAGCAGTGTACTTTCCATGGGCACACTTCAGCTGAAATGGGGTTTGTGTCCCTTCAGCAGATGAGCTAATAACATCTCTTTGCTTTCTCTCCCTTCTATAGTACCGATGACACCATCCAGAAGTATTATTTCAACATCACAAACCATTTCAGCTGGTCCCCAGTGGAGGTGACTGTAGGGTTGTACACCTCCCTGTGCCAGTACTTCAGTGAACAGGAGAAACGGTGGAAGACAGAAGGGATCATCCCCCTGGAAGAGACCAGGCCAGATCAGGCTGTGTGCTTAACCCAGCACCTCACCGCCTTCGGGGCCAGTCTGTTTGTCCCCCCAAACTCTGTCCAGTTCATCTTCCCTGTGAGTAAAACAAAGCAGAGGCAGTGTAGCATTGGCAAACTCCAAGCAGATCCTTGTCACCTGGAAGAACTCTTGGGCTCCCATCAGCATTTATGCTCAAGCTGGGTCATGGCTGATCTGTGCCTAGCTGAGAAACTAGCGCAAGCACCTAAGTGCCTTTAGGAGCTGCAAGATGGGCAGAGCTCACAGATAGGCTATGTCCTTTGATTATGAAACCTGGCTGCTAATTCTAAAAACAGAACTTCACAGAGAGTTTTATTCTGTGTTCTGAACACCTCGCTGTCTGTTCAGCTCTTTCCTGAGATGTCAAATGCTCCTCCTAGCTGTCACCTAGTCCTGTTTTATTCCAGAGAGTTTGCACCTGCCAGCTACTCTCTGGCTCCCAGGAACATTGAAGTCCTTCTAGCTCTGTCAGTGACATAAGTGGAAGCAGAGAGCTGTCTGCATCTGCTACAGCAAACCTCAGTTTGCTGCTGCAGCTCACTCAGCATGGGCTATGAGCAAGTGAGGCCTGACTATAGTCTGTGTGGGGTCAGTTCTCCCTGTATCTTCAGGTGGTATGATATGTATTTCTGATGGTTATAGCAAGCAAAGGGTGGCACAACTCCTGGGGAATGATAGGGGTCCTCTTGGAAAAGGAGAGGACCTTTCAGCATGTTTCTTTTCTTTTAGGCTCCAGGCCCAGGTCTCAACTACATYGTTCTGCTGACATGTGCTGTCTGCTTTGTGACCTATTCGGTGGCTGCACTTATTGTGCACAAGCTGGACATGATCGACATTAACCGAGTGGGGGTGATTCCCTTCTGCGGGAAGAATGGGCTATATAAATATGAGATCCTGGTGAAAACYGGCTGGGGCAGAGGATCAGGTTAGTCCATTGACTTCTTCCGTGCTTGATTGCCTAGAGTGATGTCCCCCTGAGACTTCACATCAGCACATCATGCACCAAACATTCCCCCCCAGGGCCTGATGTGTTTGGAGGAGCACTGAGCAGACAATTAGTTCAAGGCTTCCTTAGCTTTCAAACAACCATTCTGCGAGGTGGCAAAGTAACTCATGTGATGATGGGGCAGGCCAAGAGCCCTGGAGAGAAGCACTCTGACTTGGGCCTGGGGGTTCTGATCTTCTCCTGCAGAAGCATCCAGGCCTTGTGGGCCCTCTGTATGGACCATTTTGCTGTCCCCCAGCATCCATCACTTTTTTTCTTCCATCTGAATTTTTCCTGGCAGCATGGAGGCAGAAAGCTGGGTTTTCTGATCTGGGGCTAGGATTGTAGCCAGAAACATCATTTCTGGGCTTGGAAATCTGAGCACCTGGGATGTGGGAGTTCTGAGCGAAGATGGAGGTGGAGTGCTACCATGTCACTGCCAGAGACATGCTCCCATTGATCTTGGTGCAACCACCGATTTCACTTGGAGCAGCTTTGCCCTGAAACCACCCTCAGGACCATCCAGGTGGCCCAGGTGGACTGAGGAGCATCTGGCAACCAGTACCAGAGAGAAGTCAAAAGAAAGCAAGTCTTTCAACTACGTGATGAAAAGAACATCCAGAACAAACATCTCCTTTAATTAGAGTGTTAGCAAGGGAAAGAGCACTAGCTTCAGTCCCCACCAAAGAGGAAAACCAGGTCCATGCACTAGGCCAACTTGAGCAGCTGCCTTCCAGGCTGTGTGTAACATTATCTGTATGTGGGGGGGTGGCTAGTGGGAAACATTCCTTCCTCCCAGGTCTCCAGGTGGCCTCTACAAAGGGCCATTGCATCTGGTACTAGGTCTGGGGTAGGAAGGCAGGGCTGCTGGGTAACAGCTTCTCCTTGGATGGACTCTCCTAACTGAACCCTTTTAACTTTGCCAGGTACCACAGCCCATGTGGGGATTGCCCTGTATGGCGTGGACAACAAGAGTGGTCACAGACATCTGGATGGAGAAAATGCCTTCCATCGCAACAGCCTCGATGTGTTTCAGATCGCAACAGAGCGGAGTCTGGGGAGCATCTGGCGTATCCGTATCTGGCATGACAATAAAGGTTAGGCATGAGCGGGCATGTGGGGCTGAGGCAGTCATCACTTGTCCCAGCTCAGAATCAGGCTCTGGTCTATTTGGTACCTGGGCTAGGAGCAACACTGCGTAACACCTTGGGCTAAACCTGGCAGGAGACCATGCTGAGCCATTGGCTCAGGGGAAGGTTGCTAGGGGAGGACATGGAGTCTCCATCACAGGGAAGTCTGAAGACCAGGTCAGCTGTAAGCCCTTACACGTGCAGTCCAACATGCTTTGCACTGTGGCAGCGTCTGTAAATATCTGTACAGCCCAAGAGGTGACTTGGCTGTGAAAAGCGCTTCTCTTGGGCAATGTGCCATCCTCATCAATAGTGTTACAGAGATTGCTGTTGTCCCCTTTTAAGATTCCCCTTGTGTTGCCCTCTTGGCTTTGCAGACTTACAGAAGGAATGTCTGTTATGAAACACATTTCCTTGTTCCTTGGCTTTCAGGACTGAGCCCCTCTTGGTACCTGCAGCACATCATCGTCCGGGACCTGCAGAGCAGCAAGAGCTACTTCTTCCTGGTGAATGACTGGCTGTCGGTGGAGAGCGAAGAGAATGATGGCATGGTGGAGAAGGAGGTTTATGCTGCCAGTGAGTGCTCAGCCTCTGGGGTGTGGGGCTGGAACAGCTGTGTGGCATGGCAGCTCTCATCACGCTGGGAAAGTGCCCACAACAAGTGACTTTGCAGGAGCACCATGGACACTCCACACTGACACTGCTTCACTGCATTGTGAAGCCAAACTTCACTGCCTAGTGAAGCCAAACATTCTACTGGATCTTTTATGCTAGAGTACAATACAGGGCAGAGATCCAGCTGTGCAGGAGGCACCATATAGATGCAGTGCAGACATCCCCTTGAATATCAGCCTGGAAGGAGAGGCCATGCCAGGCCCAGCTAGATACCCTCTGTTCTGTGCATCTCACCCTGAGAGCCTCTCTTTTTGTGCTCAGGTGAGACAGAGCTGAGGAGCTTCTCGCGGATCTTCGTAGCAGAGCTGCAGCGAGGTTTTTTTGAGAAGCATGTCTGGCTCTCCATGTGGGACCGCCCGCCTCGCAGCCGCTTCACCCGTGTCCAAAGAGCCACCTGCTGCTCTCTGCTTATCTTCCTCTTCCTCTGTGCCAACGCGGTATGGTATGGCGTCGTGGGGAAYGTACACCTCAGGTGCGTTGTGTTCCTTCCTGCTCTGGCTAGTCTCTTACCTTCTTGGGGACCCTCCTGTGCCTTATGTCTGCTTAGAATAGGTGCCGTGCTTGCAGCCTTGAGGCTGCCCTCTCTGTTGCAAAGAATGGATATGGATTATGAAGGATCACAGACAGCCTGATGGGATTTCCCCCTTGCCTGGTTTTGCTGTGTCATCTGTTAGCACAGCTCTCACCCCTTTCTTGCTTTTTACCCTGCCCTAGGAGAGTGTTTTACATCTTGTCTGTGCCTTTATGTGTAGTATCAGCCACTTCAGGGATCACCATGGCAAAGATGTTTTCAAATACTCCAACCTGGATTTGTTCTGAGGTTTGGGCTTGGTACAGTCCTTGCACACCTGAAACGCCCATTTGTGCTCTTCTATCTGCTTGCTTGGCTGGGAACCCTGAGTGCTCCTGCACACAGTGATCTYTGTTCTCTTTTCATTCTCTCTAGCAATGGGGCTGTTTCCAACCTGATCCCCGTTAGTGTAGACACAGTGGCCGTTGGTTTGGTGTCCAGCGTGGTGGTCTATCCTCTCTACCTGGTCATTTTATTTCTCTTCCGGATGGCTCGTGGCAAGGTAATCAAGAGAAGTAGTTGCAGGCTGCCTAAGCAGGTGTGATGCCAGGGCTAGATTCTGCCCTTTGTGGTGCAGCTGCTCCCTAGCTGGTCTCTGCCCCTTCCTAATAGCTGCCCTGCACTGCCTTGCACCATGGTCACAGCCTTGTGCTTAGCAAGACTCTGCCTTCCTGCTGAACTGGGAGCAGCCCCTGACCTTACAGGAAAAGATCACCCCCTTAGGCATGTGCTGTGTGATACTGGATTCTGGCAATGCCCAGACGGATCCCAAAAGGGCAGATTTTAAAAGCTATTTAGGCACATACTACCTCTTCATTTCAGTATGCAATAGGTACTCAAATACCATTTAAAGGAGTGACCCTTTGCTGTGTTGGCAGGAGCTAGAGAGAGGCTCATTGGAGCATTTCTAATGAAATACCTGCCCTAGGTACAAATTTAGCTGTGTGAGCAGAGCTGTGGTTATGCAGCTGTGAAAGGATTAGCGGGGGATTTAATGACTAGTTAGAGACAATTGGCAACCCTGTTAGATATCACAGCCAGCTCAGTTATTGATGGTATTTGTTGTTCCTGTAAGTACTCCCTGCTTTGCAGGATGTTACAAACTTACACAGCTTCCTGGGAGCCTGTGCCTGGAACAACCTTGGCTGTGGTAATGTAACACAGTGCCCAAGGTGTCTGGGAGGAAGTGGGGGACCTGCATGTGCCTTTTCTCAGCCCTGCTGTGCAGGTCAGGATCCCTTGGCCCTGCGTCTAGAAGTATGGAACTCCTCAGCATAGCAGTGAGTTGGGCATGGTAGAGTGGGCTGAGCTGTAGGCTCTGAGCCACAGCAACATTGTCACCTCCACCCATTCCTTCTCTGGTCAAGCCTTTCTGTCTCCCACAGGTCTCCATTAACCACACCCTGACTCACTCAGACCAGCAGTCCTTGGAGATCGACAACTACCTGGACTCCTCAATCCTGGAGAGTTCCTTCCTCACCTTCCCAGGACTTCGGGCAGAGGTAATGAAAGCTGGACAGGTTGCATGGATCTGTGTGCTCCCCACAGCCCTTCTGTTCCCCGCACGGGCACAGTGTCCATCTTTGGCTGTCAGTGTAAGAACTGATGCACATTTGCCACTTGCAAATACTGGTGACTGGGGAGAGCCACAACCCTTCCTCTTCTGCCTCACAAYCCCTTCAGGCCATCCTCAGGTACTGAGCACAAGCTGGTATCCAGTTATTGTTCTTTATTTGAGAGCATGGATCTTCACAGTGTGTCTGGACATAATCCCCTGGAGGACAGGAGGCACCTGGAGGTGTGGACCCTGGGCTAAGGGCAGCTCAGGCTCCAGGTTTCCAGTGACCCCTGGTGAAGCTGTATTAACTGCCTGCTGCTCTAACTGGGCATCATCTGTGTCACGTACCTGAAATACTTCCCACTTGCTCTACAGGCCTTTTCTGAGCAAACCAAAACAGATCTGTTCCTGGAAGACTCCAAAAGGTAAGTAGATTTTGGAGATCGGAGCAAACAAGAATTCATTGTTTTTTCTGCTTTCAGCCTCCCACATGTCATTTCACCTTTTCCAGTGCTGCAGGCCAACAAATGTGAAACACTGTTTCACAGCTTATGTTATGTTTTGGGTGGGAGACTGGAGAGTCATCAAAGGCCAATTGCCTGCAGGTGTGGAGTGCTGCTTGCCTGTTTTTTATTAGAGCTGATAACTATTTGTTGCCAGAGAGTTGAGGAAGTCTAGTCCTCACCAGCTGTGTTCCTGCAAAGGCTATATCTAAATAGTAACCCAGAGTCCCCTGCAGATCACAATAAAGTTGCATGCTGGTAGTTTGGAGATTGTGCTCCCATAGCTGTTCCCCTTCTCGGCAGGACTMCACACCCACACAATTGCCTTTCTCCTGCTTCCTGTTCCCCATGCATGCCTGATTGCACACTACTCCTCTGTCTTCTTGCAGCCTTGTGCGGTGGCCCTCCAGCGAGGCCCTGCTCAGCTGGCCAGACCTCCTCAGTGATCCCTCCATCATGGGCAACACTATTCAGAAGTTGAAGAGAGGCCGGGCCAGCCGCCACCTTGGGCTTGAGGGCCCCCTGGCAACTGAGGAGGACAGCATGTCACTTGGCGTTCACCAAGGGCAACCTCGGTATTTCTCTGCCTCAGGTGAGTGTGTGAGCAGTGTTGCTCTCTGCTAGGGTGAAAACATCCCAGGGAGGTGCAGCAGGAGCAATCTGGTCCCTGGGAGCCCTGGATCAGCTCTGGAGAGGCAGAATAGCAGAGCCTGTTGCTATTGCTGCTGGCTCCTATTTGAGGGGCCAGGGAGGAGAGTCAAATTTTCTTAATGGGGAACTCAGTCTGGGAAGCAGAAATCCTGATGGATGTGGATTAGTCTGAAGTGAATGGTCACTACACTGGCAGCAAACTAGGAGCAAAGAGAGACATGTTCCCGGGGGATCTGAATGTTGCAAGCARTCAGCACTCCACTGGTTGCGAGGCCATAGTGTGTCTCTGGACTTGTGTAAATGGCTGCAGGAGAAGAGCTTGGCCTTCTATACCAGCAGTTTCATGCCAGCCTCCACAGACAAATGGGAGTAGACAGRAGCCAGAAGACAGGGAGGGAGGATGGGCCCATCCCATGGAGAAGGATTCCATAACTATGTACACTTGGCTCCACAAACAGCAGTTGATCATAGGCAGAACTGTCTCATGGTGCAATATTGTGTGCTGTGCTCCCATCACTGATGTTCTCGCTCTCCTGTTTTCCCAGATGAGGATCTGATACGGCAGATCCTAGCAGATGGATCTAGTGGCATCTCCCAYTCTCAGGACGTAGGGCCATACTTGAGGGCTGAAACAGATCTGATCTCAGGCCTGTAAGTATTCGGGGAGTGGTCCCCCAGACAAGACAGGCCAAGCCAGTGCCTCGTGTTCCTTGCTCTCCGTCCAGCCAGCCGCACCCAACCGTGAGCTGTTCTGGGCTTTGCAACATTGCAAATGCCTAGGACAGCCTTGTTGTGCAGGCACCGTGTTCTTGCTGGCCCCAATTCTTGCAGTCCCCACAGCCAGAGCTCCAGGAGAGCACTTCTTGCCCTTCCAGGATCCACTTGGAATATACCCCTGGCTGAAGAAGTGCCTCTGGAGCTTTGTGGACTGCCGACGAAGTACCAGCATGTTGGTTCTGTTCACAGCACTGACAGAAGGGAGAAGGGGATTTGAACCTCTGCTATATCACTGTGCCCAGAGCCACCCTGCTTTGGGACCCAAATCTCTGCCCAGCCGGACTGGTAGCTCATTGCTGGGTAGCCAGGGCAGAGCAGCAGGGTCAGGGAGGGGAAGGACTTCCAGCTTCCCGTGAGACACAGAACAGAGTGTCCAGTCGCCTCAACAACCTGAGCCCACTTCATTAGAAGAAGAAAGTGCTTCTGAATGGACACAGGCCATCATACCAGTGTTAGTGCTGGAGTTCAGTCTGCCTTGGAGCTAGCCTACTCACTGCAGAGGCAGCACTGGCGCAGCTCACCAATAGCACCACTTTGCCTTGGCAGGTCCAGTGTGTTTGGGGAGAAGGTTGAGACCGTCATGATGCAGAAGCTGAATGACAAAGGCCAGAATGTGGCAGCCCCTCCTAGGGAAGTGAGCAGATCAGCCAAGTCGACGTGGACAGGTACCAGGGCTGCAGAGCTGTGTCTGGCATTGGGGCTTGGTGCAGGGAGGTTGATGACATGCAGAAGAGGGGGCGTCACACACAACAGCAGCTGGGAGGAGGATATAGACAAGGAGACTTAGGAGAGGCAGCTCTCTTCCTTGGGATATGTTTGCTATTTGCTGCCAGTTTGGGCCAACTTTTCTCTGAGCCCTGGATCCCAATAAATTCTAGGCCACCATTTGTTCTGTGGTATCCCCTACTGTACACCCTAGGGAAGCTCCACTCACTMCTTCCCCCATTGCTTTGCTCTCTGTAGACCTCTGTAGACATCAGTTATTTCATTCAGCCTTCCTAAGGAGGAAGAGCCAGGGTCTTTGTACATAATCAGAGGGGAAAGGGGGTCAAATGCCAATGAAAGTTCAAACCAATAAACAAGACAAAGAAAAGGAAAAGAGATGCTTTCTACGGGGTCATGCAAGATAATAGCCAGCCAGCTAGGGTTGCACAAGGCAGGGAACAGACTGTCATGCCCTGGGAAGATCTGGGTGGCGTAAGTGCTCTGGTGTCAGGCCCTGTGGAGAAGTTAAGTGTCAGCTCTTTTAGCATGAGCTTTCAGCTTCCTGAGGCACAGCTGCTCTAGAGCAGGCTGCAGCGCAGAAAATTGGACACAGCAGCAATCCTCTTGGGTCTGTTAAAATCCATCAGTTCCTCTTGCTTGATGAATGTCTGTAGTATCTTTGTGCCAACACTTATTCACATGGGTGGACGAAAGAAGTTGTGTCTGAGGAAGCCCAAGGCCAGGGTGTCTTGGCAGTCTGAAAGATCAGCAGTTGTGAGAGCATCTCTGGTCTCCACAAGTCTGCAGCTGTTAATGGGTTTTGGGGTTAGCACCTCCAGCCAGTCTAGTCCTGGACATTCCTGATTTCCTGGGGCGCTGTTGGAAAACAGGGAACAGATTCCAGCCTCTAAATACCATCTCTTCCTGCTGCCCATTCTGTCCTGTCTGCATATGGGAAGCTGCTGTTCTGATGCTGACTGTGTTTCAGTGTGCTGTTGCTGTTGCTACTTAGTGTATGATGTCTGGGACAATCCCTCCAAACTCACTCAGGACTGCTGGCGAGTACTCTGCTGGGATAAGTCATTGTTCAGCCCTTCCTGTGCCTTTTGCAGTGATATTTACTCTTGTTTTCCTTCCCTTCCCCAGTTACAGACCAAACATTCAGGAAGCGCTTGCTGCCACCCTGGTGTTCCTATCTGGCTCACRGCATCAGTCTCCTCCTCTTTGCCACCTCCACTGGGGTCTCTGTGTGGATTGGTGTGGGCTTTTCCTCCAGCGTTGCCCTCATGTGGCTCATCTCAGGGATATTCAGCTTTTTGGCATCCTTCTTGGTCTGGGAGCCCCTGAAGGTAAGGAGAGAGTAAAGGAGTGCACAAGCACGTTGTCTGCATGCATGTGTGTAYGCACACACGCACATGTGCACACACTTTCCTGTGACTGCTAGCATCCATCCAGTCCAGATTAGTAAGTCCCTAGGGATCTGTAGCTGTAATAAATAGCTTGTCCAGATACTAATCAACTCACGATGGACACTGAGTGGATTGAATTATCTCCCCCATCTTCAAATCCCTGCAGGTGGTGAAGGGACGCACACTAGCAGCACTGGGAGAGGTAGTGCTAGTGGCAGTTTGTTCTAGGGGAAGTCCAGCTGCTCCAAGGCAGTATTCTGCTGCAGTGCTGTGCTTACTGTCTGTACCCATGCTCAAAGGCAAACAGGAGCTGCTGCCTGCAGGAGTCCACCTGGGCTGGCGCTCTCTGCATGCTCGTGACACCTCTTGTTTCTCCCAGGTTCTGCTGGAAGCCCTCTATTTCTCACTGGTTGCCAAGCGCTTGCACCCGGAGGAAGACGACACCTTGGTGGAACATCCGTTTGTTGAGCATGTTTCTGAGAAGATCAGCAAAGTCCGACCTCCGCAGGGGTTTGCCCTTTTCCAGGCCAAGGAGGAGGCTAAGAAGGTCAAACTATTGCACAAGATGCTGAAGGTGTGTATTGTGATACACATAGTGTCTAAGGCAGCCGTAGAGTGCTGGCATCAGGAGCTGAGATGCATTTTGTACGGGCTGCACAATCCATCTCTGATCCCTGAGCTAGCAGGCACTTGTTCCCAGTCTCTGCCTCAGTTCCTCCATCTGAGAAAGCAGATAGTGACATCCATCTTCTCTGTGAAGTTCCCTGAGCTCTGACGTGGTTGGAAAGCAGAACTGTAACTGGGGATTGCCATTCATCCAATTTGGAACAGAAAGTGTTTGTGTAGCATGCAGTAGTTCAGGTGTTTGAGGTTAGAGAAAGGCTTGCAGTGTGGAGAGTGTGCCAGCTCTGGAGCAGTACCCAAGACAGTGCGTTAACTGAGTCTTGTGAAAAACACAACTCCCCACATGGGAGCAGGAATTTTGATCTTTTCACAGATAATTCAGTGCTAGTCTTCTGCACTGGTGCTGGAAATACACACCCACTCTAAAGGAATTGAGTTATTTTTAACTGAGTGATGTCCCTTTAAAGGATAGAAACTCTCATAACTGTTGTATAAGCCAAGCTGCCAGCATATAGGAGCTAGTACAGGGAGGTTGTGCAATGCATGTCAACTGAAACATGTGATGCTGGGCTGGCTGCCTTGAAAAGAGAGTATTGTTATAAGCCTGTGGTCTGACTTTCATTTTAAACAGCTTCTCATATGGGAGGGAAAAAAAACCCAGAGCATTTTTTGAGGCCCAATCCTGCTGCATGGTAACTGGTAGAAAGTGTTGATTTGTGGCAGGAACAGGGTTGGGATCCAAGCCTACTGCTGTTCTTGAATGTGATCTCCCTTTCTTTTCTCTGCTTGCCAGAATTTYCTCATTTACATGTTGTTCCTGCTGGTGATCCTGCTCACCAACTATGGAGATGCCTCCCGCAACAGTAGGACCTTCCTTTTGCAAAGCTCCATCAAGCAGCAGTTGGGCAGCAATGAATTCCTCCGCATCAAGAGGTAACCACAAAGGGCTCAGGGATGGGGAGGGACAAGATGTTGCTTTAACTCAGATAAGCTGTGCAGGGTTGCAACAAGGAGTCAGTGAGCAGGCTTACTTCCTTCCTTCTGCCATTAGTAGAGCACAGCAAGGCAGAAATGTCTGGCTCTGGCTGCCCTGTTCCRGGTGGAATTGGCTGTTGGGATCATGCTCTGCAGTCACTTAAAGGAGAGAGGTCCTGAGCTTTGTGGAAAGCGCTGATGTCTCTGTGGAGCTGGAGCACTCACAAATAGCAGTAGGGCACTGCATGGCAGCAAGCAGGTTCCTTCCTTTCCCTATGGCTCAGCTTCTCCACTGGAAAACACAAGGACTTACAGGGATTGAGAGCTTTMATTCCTTTGCATTTCAAAGACCTTCTCAATGGGAAAGGACTTTGAATTACAGATGTTTATCTTTCTGTATCTGGGCAAGAGGACACAAGTTTGTTCTATTTGCAAAATCTACAACTTTAAATAAGATTTAGCTGTAAACAGGATCACGAGAACCAAAAATAACATCTCATACAAATACAAAGMCCTTCCCTCCCTTTCTCTGCACATACAATTCAACTAGATTAAAATTTTTCAGCTGAGTTTCCACATTGCCGTAAACTCTGACCGTTCAGAATGACATCAAAATGGCAACCTAGAATTAATTGCGTCCTTGCACCCGACTCACTACAGACCTCTTGATTGTTCTGTGCAAATAAAATTTGGCTTGTTCGTTGCCACACACTCATAGAAATTTTGATTCACAACAACATGAAGTGGGAATGATTCTGCTGAACTCAATGGAATTACTGGGATGACAGTGGTGTAAAGAGGAAGAGTGGAATCTGGTTCTAAAAATCAGCTCATTTCCTTTGGACTGTTGCAGACCCACTGGTATGATCCCTCATCCAGTTCCCACCTCCTCCATCCCATGTGGTTTTTGCAGTGTGAGGCACTGATGCCAAAAGGACGGCTAGATCAGATGCCAGGGAACAGGACTTYATTGACAGCTCCTTTACACTGTCTAGGGCTCATCTTTGAGCTCAGACTCAGAGATACTTTGGGGGCATCTTGTTTCTTCAGAGGAACTTGTGGGGATGAAACGTCGTGCAATCAGTTTGACCTCCCAGGGAACCTGGGCTGACATGAGCTGAGCTGAGCAATCCTCTTCTCTTCGTGGCTGTGTGCTGGCCTGCCCAAGAGGCAAGGGRATCAGGCACCTGCTTGGTCTCTGCCAGGTCTGTAGGATCTCACTGGGCGTTAAGCATGGTGTTGAATTGATTCAGTCTCTTTTAATTCTTGTATGTCTAATAACCGTTTTTCTGGCACTTGTACCTCAGCACAGCTGGTGGAGTGTGATTGGAAATGCTGCCTCTGCCTGCTGGCCAAACACCTGGGAGGAGAGGAGCCCAGGTTACCAGGTCCAAAGCCCACCCAAGAGGAAATAAAATGTTCAGATCATGCAGAGACTGCCTGTAGCAGAAGCTTTACCTCTCATCTTCCTCTTGTTGCAGGTCAGATCAGTTCTGGGTCTGGATGTCGCARGTATTCCTCCCTTTTCTCTACAACAACCAGTCAAGTCAAGAGAGCTACAGTACCACACTGGGAGCAGCCCGGCTGCGCCAGCTCCGGCTGCGAGAAGGTAGGTGGGCGAAGGCCCGGGGCTCTGCTGTCATGTGGCAGGTAATGACACTTCTAAAGGAATGAAATGGCTGGGTCTGGATGCAGCAAAGGGTCTGAATGAAGCGTGGCAGATGTTACAGAAGCACCTTCTTTTTTCTCTGTGACATATAKATYAATGTACCTCTGGTTCTACTGGCTCCTGAGATGAGACAAACCAGGGCAGTCAGCCATGAGGATGGAGGGGATTTGCACTGATGAAGTGGGGTTGGTTTGACTTCTGGAGGTGTGACTGGGGATGTGGAGGGGGGCTTGGGAAGAAGAGAGATAAGTGTGAAAGCTCAGTTTTGTGCTCCAGTGCTGGTTGACCAGATGCTTTGGGCTCCCTACGAGATAATAATGTTGGTCTCATTTCAGCCGAGTGCCAGCACACCGCTCGAGACCTCCTCCGCGGGGTGGGCGCAGCTGCCAGGAGGAACTGCACCAACTCGCACAGCTTTGCTACCGCTGATTACACAGCTGGCTGGGAAAGGGCGGCTGGGAATTTGACAGCTGCATGGTCCTACTCGCCTCCCGACCTCACTGGGTAAGGAGCTGCCAGCCTGCGCCTGCACTTCCTGCTCTGTGTGCCAAAGGCAGTGTATCTTTTCAGTTGCTTTAGTGCTCCAAGTAGTTCCCAGCTGTCACCTCAGTAATGCTTACTGCAGCCCCTGAGCCCAGTAAAGAAAAAATAAACACAGAGCTGCCAAAGGCCTTCCCTGAACGTATCCGCACTGACTTCTGTGCTGGCAGTTTGAATGTTGGGAATCACGTAGTTCTCACTCACTCTAACTTACTGGAGATGCACATTTGACCATGAGTTGTCTGAACAGCAGCATGGTGCCGTTCTCAGGGATCCAGGGGCAGACAGTGCAACCCTGCAACTTTAAGGGCAGGAACAAACTGCAGAACAAGGTAACTGAGCCACCTTGTAGAGACTAAAGGGCAGCACTAGCTCAGTTTCCTGCCAAAGCAGGTTACAGGTTTTGAGCTTTATCAGCTCAAAAAAATTAATTGCATTTAATTTCTGCTCTTATTTATTCCTGAGTGCTTGTTCATCAAAGTCTGGGACACCACAGGGCCAGGGGCTGTTCTGAGGTTGGGAACACCAAAGTAGATTAATGGGCATCTGTAACTTGTTCAGTGAAAGAAATAATGAGGCAGCTGGTGCCCTCAGACAGCTCAGGATGGGCAGTGTAGGTGCTGGGATGAAACAAGGCAGATTTTATGGAGGCACTTTTCTGTGGTGTATATATCAATGTACCTCTGGTTCTACTGGCTCCTGAGATGAGACAAATCAGGGCAGTCAGTCATGAGGATCAAGGGGTTGTGCGCTAATGAAGACAATTCGGCTTAACTTTTGGAGGTGTGACAGGGGATGCGGAGGGGGGCTTGGGAAATAGGGAGATAGYGTGTACACCCAGTCTGCCACACAGTTTCTCCCAGGCAGTCCTGCTCTGTCCTCCATCTTCAGCACTCACCGTCTGATTCCTCTTCCTCTGCAGAGTCTGGTACTGGGGTTACATCTCTTTCTATGATAGTGGTGGTTATGTCCAGGAATTGGGGGCTTCACTGGAGGAAAGCAGAGCTCAGCTGGATTTCCTTCAGCAGCATACGTGGATCGACAACATGTAAGTGTGGTGGGGGCAAAGGAGATGTTCTTTTGTCACMCACACTTTAAATGGGCACAGCAGGGGTGTCACGGGGAGGAGAGGATCTGCGATCCCAGGGCTGATGTTGTCCCRGTACCTTGAGCCCTTCTTCTCCCCTCCACAGGAGCCGAGCAGTCTTCGTGGAGCTGATGCAGTATAACCCCAGTGTGGACTTGCATGCTGCCATCACACTGCGGCTGGAGTTCCTGGGGGCAGGCCAAGCCATGACTGCTGTCACCATTAGCCCCTTCCCACTGCTGCGGCTCAGCGGGGGTGTCACGCTGCAGCTCCTCATGATGGTCAGTGCGGCACTTCCCCTTTCTGCTCTTCTCCCTCGGTCATCRCAGAGGGAGCTTCAGGGGCCTGGACTCCTGGCAGCGCAGCATAGGTCACCTCAGACTAAAGCTGTCCTGTCTGAGATCACTCATCCCCATGGCTGTCATCACTCTGCTTCCAGGCCTGGTCTGTGCACAGTAAAAATCCTGGCGCTACTGTGAAGAAGGAGGTTTCCCTTGTTAGGGAGCATTTGCTGGTTCTGGCTCAGTCTTTATGCTTCATTGGGCTCATTCCTGTCACTGTGGAAACTTGAGGCCTTTGTTTTTCTCTTCCCAGTAGGGACATGAGCCAGTCAAGACCTCCACCTCCTTGGCTGGCTGAAGGTTTGGTGTAGGCAGAGCCTGCCCTGCCTTTCCCACCTGGGCACTCCCTACACTGGCCCCAGTGCAGGGAGCTTTGTTTCTGGAACAGGAGAGAGTGGGGTGTTGGATGAGCTGGAGGAAGATCTGGAGGGAATCAGGGCAGTGGGCTCTAGCTGTGGGGCAGCAGAACTTGAATGTCAGGCTTTGGCTGTCCTGGGGTGCTGTGGGCTCCTTCAGTGCAGCGCAGCAGTCAAGCATTGTCCTGTCCTTCCCTGGCAAACTTTCCACTCCTTCCCCAGGTCTTCCTCATGATGTTTGTGGTCTACTTCGTGGTGTCTGAGTCGCTGTCAATCAAGAAGGAAGGCAGGGCCTACTTCACTCTGTGGGGCAACTATGGCCAGTGGGTCTTCATCCTCCTTACCACCTGCACTGTGGTGGTGCACCTCAGCCAAGCCACCCTCGCCGACCAGCAGTGGCTCAAGTACCTCAACAACCGCAAGGGTTTCACCAACTTCTACCAGGTGGCCTTTCTCAACACAGTCTTCAGCACCTTGGCTGCCTCCCTCCTTTTCCTCCTGACTGTACAGGTATGGAGAGAGCTGGAAGGGAGTGCCACATGGGCAAAGTGTGAGCTTGGCGTATCTGCGCCAGGTCTCCTTCCCTGCACAGTCCAGAGTAAGGGTAGCAAAGGATCTTGAAGTAAAATCAAGTGTAGGACCATGGCCCTGCTGTGCCAGGCAAATGCAAAGCAGCTGCTCCCACCTTCAGATCCTAGAGCAAGATAGAGGTGACAGGCAGTGATGGCAGAAGCACATGGCAGCAGCAGACTTTCCTGTCCAGTGCGGTAGTGCTGAACCTTTCCGGTATCCAGGCACTCCTCAGCCTCGCACCTGCCAGCTACTCTGCTGCAACAGTTAATCTCTAAAGCCTCTCTCAGCCCTCAGTTCCCTGCACACTGCAGAAGGGGAGGAGAGGTCAGCCTAATGTAGCTGATTGATAGTCATTTTATTCAAAGAGCCCCTTGATTAGGGCTTCCTCTGCCCTTCCAGAGTTTCGCAGTTTTTGCTCAGCCTTGTAGATATTTTAGGGAGATCCTCAAGACCCTTAAGACAAATGCCTCAAAGAAGGGGAGGGATGGAGGATTGGGTTTTAAAGGCAGGAGGAAGATGTGTGTCTGGTGCTGCATGGGGTGGCAGCAAATATTGACAGTAGCTGCTTTAAAGAAATTCAAGAGGCCCAGGCATTCGATGTGTGTTAAATAGAAATATGTAACATGGCAGAGTTACGAGTACTAGAGTTCTACTGTAATATGGGTGATTCTCAGAGGTGCTCTGGGCGAGCATGGGATAGGGAGATAGGTAACCCCATACACACAGTTTGCTGGACAGCAGTGAAGCAGTTAAGAGGCCAGGGCTGAGGTATGCATCAGGGCTTACGTGTGGGTCAGTCTGACAGGACTTTCCTGTCACCTCCACCCRCAGCTCGTGGGGAAGGGGCAAATTCAGCAGCCGTCAGCGTGACGGCTGTTGCGGTGAGGCGCACAATGGGAGCCCTTGTTCTGAAGTTTACTGTGTTTTTTCTTAATGGAGTTACAACACCCCCCTCTGCAGCTTGGGGGTGTTCTAGGCAGTGCAGATACTCTAATGTCTGGGGKCCAGAGGCAAGGCAAGAGTACCAGGGCATCCACATTAATCACACTGGACACTCATGTGTCTTGAGCCTGTGGACTAAGTATATATGCAGCACTTGTCTGCCTTCCTGTTGCAAGTCTGCAAATGCAGTCCAAGAGCAGGCAGCACTGTAACATCTGCTCCACTGCCAGCGCTGGGAAGGCACGGAAGAGGCTCTGCAGTAACATGCTGTGTTGGAAGGATCTTGCAGCAGCCTCTGCAACTGGGTCTCTGATCTCTATTTTAACACCATCGTCTCTCTCGATCCTAGGCTGCCCAGCAGCTGCGTTTTGTCAGGCAATGGTCCGTGTTTGGGAAAACCATTCAGAAGTCCGTGAAGGAGCTGACTGCTGCAGGGCTTGCGTTCGCTGTCCTCATCCTGGCGTATGCACAGCTTGGCTTCCTGGTAACTACCAATGCTTCTGGCATTCTGTGTCTGACCTTACAGAGTGGCTGATTGTCAGCAAGGTCTGTCCAGGGTTGATGCCCCCCCCTGTGACATTTCTGTGAGCAAAGCCCAGCCTGCACAGAGCTCTTAGGGGTGGATTTGTCTGCAACAGATGAGGCTGCTTGGGCCAGGTCCTGTGTCTGGGATATGTCCCTGTCCTGGCTGATCAGTGGGCAGCTCCTCTGGGCTCATGCTTTGAAAATGAGGTGGGGGTTACTTTGGGGGGAGGCAGGAGGACATTTTGCCACTGACTGATCCATTTTCATAACATCTCTCACATCCCTTTTGCAGCTTTTCTCCTCCTCCTCGGAGTCCTTCCGCAGTATTGGCAGCAGCCTCCTGCTGCTCTTYGCCATGGTGCGGGGCAGCGTGAACCTCTGGCCTAGCCTGCCTGAGTCTTCTGGGCTGTACTACCTGTTCTGCACTAGCTATATTGTCCTGGAGGTGTGGATTGTGCTGAGGCTCTTCACTGTGGTGCTTATCTACAGCTATCGGGAAATGCACTTTGAGCTGTACCGACCAGCCTTTGAGCCCCAGGACTACGAGATGGTGGAGCTTTTTGTGCGCAGGCTGAAAATGTGGATGGGCTTTAGCAAAGCCAAGGAGGTAAGTGCAGCCCTGGGAGACTCCAAGGTGAAGGGGCTCAGCAGCAGGTGACAGGCTGCAGACTTTTACAGAGAAGCAGCATTCAGCATCCTTGGTCGTCTTTTGCTTCAGGCTACTTCCCACTGCTACTCACAGGCGGGTCAATGCCAGCACCTCTGGCRGATGAGGGATGGAGCAGTGGCAATTCCTCGAGGCCCAAGAGATGCGTTAGTGATGGGGCATTGTAGGGGCGTTTGCTGCCAGTTCTCAGCCCTACTGCTGTGTGTGTTCTTTATTTGGGATCCATCTCTAGGTCCACGCTGTGGACTGGCCCACCAGAAATGGCTGGTAGTGACACCATGGCTGTTCGGAGAGAGTGCGCAGTGCCACGGCAGAGCGCTCCCAGTGCCAGTTCCAGAAATAACCTTGTTYGGGGCCCTCTCTTCTCTTCCAGTTCCGCCACAAGGTGAGATTTGAAGGGATGGAGCCCTTGCCGTCCCGAGACTCCAGCGACTCCAAGTCCTTTCGGGGCCCCACTCCCAGCGCTGCCTCTGACAGCTCCAGGGCCTCCACTTCCTCCAGCCAGCTGGATGGGCTCAGTCTTGTGCTGAGCACCCGGGACAGCCTGGAAGTGGATGCTGACATCCAGCGGCTCCTTTCCCTCTTTGAGATGCTGCTAGCCCAGTTCGACCGGGTCAACCAGGTGACGGAGGACGTGTATCGCATCGAGCACCAGCTGGAGGGCTCTCAGAGCCGCCGCTCCAGGAAAAGGTCCACCCAGATGACAGAGGACGTCCTCAGCAGGTACTGCCTGGGCAGCACAGAGCAGGGGCCCTYGCCCGAGACCACCTCTGACATGGACTTGCAGCCCTCGCGGGACTCCCTGCTGTCTCCTCACTCTCCAGGCCCCCTGCCAGGCAGCAGGGGCTCTGTGCCCAGCCGACTCCTTCGAGCAAGCAGGGGCGTTAGCATGGCTTCTTCTGTGCTCTCCCCACACAAAACGTATGCCTCTCTGGCGCCTGCAGTAAAAAAGAAACGAACCCTCCGGGCCAAGAATAGAGTCCACCCCACTGTCAAATAACAGGAGCCACAATGGGCATCACGTGGAGAAATGCCCCTCGGAGGGCACAGGGCCTTGGAAGGGGTTTGCAAAGGGCAGGCTGTGCCTGTGAGCCAGAGCTGGAGCCCCAGCCGGCCATCACGGTAGAAAACTTGTGCTGTGGCTGCCGTGCCTGTGCCAGCGCTTGTGGCTGCTTGGGTGGACCGTGGTCAGCACCGAGTCTCGATCTTCTGTGTTCCTGACCGCACAGGTTGTTTGTGCTGACTTCCTTACTGATGGTTCCCAGCAATTAAGGGTTCATTGGAAAAGGCTCAGCCTCCCCTCCTGGATAGCTGGGGAGGCTGACAGGGTCACTCCGGAATCACAGTCAGCAGAGGCAGTGTGCAGAAAATACCTGTTACAGTAAGGCAGCATTAAAAAGATGTCTCTTGTTAAACGGCCCCAGTTGCAAACAGACAGCAGAAGGCAACTTCCACAAGGCTGCCTTACTGGGACTGGCGAGCTGGCCTTACTGGGACTGGCGCAGAGTGACCAGTGCAAGGCTCCCCTGCTCCCCCCGGCTGTGCCGGCTGGGCGTGCAGAGAGGAAGCCCCAGGCCTTCAAGGTTTGAACTGTCTTGGATTTTGCTGACCAGACACACTGTGGAGGAAAGTTACAGGTTTCAGGAAGTAATTTAACTGACT
The DNA here is from genome assembly GCF_003343005.1 of Rhea americana. NCBI lineage: Eukaryota > Metazoa > Chordata > Aves > Rheiformes > Rheidae > Rhea > Rhea americana. The sequence goes on from NW_028185939.1 coordinate 185,630, forward strand.
TTTTTTAAAAAGTATAAATATATATATATAGATAGATAAATGGTATCTAAACCCAATCAGTTAATTTCCAGTATTGGCTTTTATCCTCCAGAAATTGGTACTATTATTTGTATTTAAAGAAGTCCAATATTTAAAACAAAGGACATTGCAAGCTGCAGCGAGCTGCTAGCCTTGCTGCCCAGCCAGGCTTGGAGGGGATAATCAGCAACGGTTCAACCCAAAGGGTGTGGAGACTTCAGAGGCTGCTTTCAGGCCATCTCTGAGAGGGGGGTTGCCAACGTGCTGGCTTCACTGCGGTCCCCCACCCACCGCCCTCCCGGCCAGCGCTGGCCCGCGCGCGGCGAGCCCACTGGGTGAGCATGCTGCTGGCTGCTTGGCTTTTCTAATCCAAGGAATGTATTGACGTAAGTATATGTATTTTTTTGGTTTACTTGTTCATATGTACTGCCCAGCACTTTAAACAATGCTTTCCTCAGCTAGCAATGACACGTGCGATCTAACAAGAACAGGATAATATATCACAAAAGCAGTATTTTTTTTTTTTTTTTATCATAAACTGAAATGAGCAAGAGATGATAAAGTGACCGTGGCCCGGCCCTGGGAGCCTGTGCCCTCAGCGCCTGGCATCTTCCCTAAGGAAAGCACAAATGCATTTAAAAGGAGGGCCGGAGGGACACCTAAGGAGGCTTTTGGTTGGGTCAGAGAGGCAAATGCTCCTTGCCCTCTCCCCCCCCCCGACTGGCAGTAGGTTGGGCTACAGCAGGCCTGTGCTCAGAGCACCCCGGGCAGCCGCAGCGCCGCAGCCCTGGGCCGGGGAGCGGGGCAGAGCCGCGGGCCGGGCGCTGGCACGTGCCGGCGGGCAGGCGCGCTCGGCAGCAGCTGCGAGCGCCGCAGAGCTCCCGCCGGGCCTGTGGTCGCTTCATCATTGCCATTTCGTATTATGTATATTGTAAGTAATTTATATGGGTTTTTAAAATGTATATATTTTTGTATGTTTGCTATATTTTCATAGCATCGGTCATGTGTTTGAAACGTGTAGATAGGAGACAGAATACTATTGTCAGAGTTATTTAAAGGATGTATTAAGTGCTTCTTTCTAGGAATGGTCCGTGTATATACTGTGTTAGGTGTCTGTGTGCATGCGGTGCATATGCTTGCGTCCCAGCTGTGGTTCAGGCCGGGCTGGCTCTGGTTCAGTCCCTGCAGGTGGAGCGGCGCGTGGCAGCGGGAGCTCCCACAGTGCACTGGTTGGTGTTGTCCCAAAAACCTGCTCAATGCTTTGGAAGTGTAACGGGGTTGAAGGGAGCCCCTAGAAACCAAGCCCAAGAGGAGGGCACYGCTGAGCGGGCAGGAGCGTGTGTTAGCCTGCGTCCTGCTGCTGCGGCTCTCGGCTCAGCAGTCCCACGCGCTGGGGCTGCCTGGCCCCGGGGCGGCGAGGCCCTTCCCAGGGAGCCAGAGCCAGAGGGCTTTCAAAGAYATTTCCATTGCTGAGCATATCTCCTCCTTAATCTCCCCATCCAGCTCCCAGCACTTTTGCCGTGCTATGTTACAGACTTTTAAAGGAGCGTTACATTCCTGCCCCCTGTCCCTCACCGTAGTGACTGAAGGAGGAAGCATGGGTGTTCTTGTGATGGCTTTGAGACTGGTGTAAGTTATCATTTGAAAAAAAAAAAAAGAAAATTCTATTTATATAAAGGACAGACACTGTAGAAAGGTTGCAGAAGGATGCGTGCTGTAGAACGACGCAGGGGGTAGAGGGTGGTTAAGTTGCCATTAAGGGTGTTGAAAGAGTATGTGCCGAGAGGGAAGCAAAGCAGAGAGTGGGGAAAAAGAATATTGCTGGTAACCATGAAGTTTTTCCTAAGGGGAAGGAAGAGGAAGGTTGGAGAGGAGATGCAAGAGAAGTGCCTGGAGATTCAGTAGCAGTAGTTGGAGATGAAAGATTCAAGCTAGGCAGCAGTAGGTGACCGTTGCACACGGAAGCATAAGAAACAAGAGCCCGGGTGAGCAGTGGCTCATAGGCACCGGGCCTGCTCCTGGCTCAGGGGTTGGTGTCAGTAAGCTTTATGCACTGTACAGTAATCGTTCATCAGTCTTTTCTTTGCAAACATCTCCATCTTCCCCAGGATGCTTCTGGTATGTAAAACTGTTTTTTAAATTTAGAGATTTAAAACTATTGGCCTTGTATTGTTTTAGGTTCCTTCTACTTCTTTGCTAAGCARCACAGCAGCCAGCCTCGGCTCTGGTAGAAGTCCATGACCTGTTTTGAGACTGGCGTCRTGCTGGTACAGGTGCCTGCAGGCCATTTCCAAAAACACGTAAGGCAGTAAAATGAGCAGCAGCAAGGTGTCCCACGATACCAGGCTGYGGCACTTCCAGCTCTGCTAATGGTGCTGGGCACGTCATGTTGCTCAGCTCACTGCTCATCTTTGGGCTGGGGGTGGTACAGTAGCTCTGTGGCCTCCCTGGGGATAAGAAAGAAGTAATTATGAAGCAAAATTGTGCTAGGCAAGGTAAGCGCAGAGAAAACTAGGTAGAGCTTTAGGGTCTCTGTTCTACTTCTCCCCTTAAAGCTAAATCTCTGATTCTTTGAATATGCCTSTAAAGGAAAAGTATTGGAGAATTATTCAGTTGTATGAAAAGCAGCTGCCTTYGCAGAGAAAAGCAAGTCATTCACCTAGCACGTGTGCAGAACAGCAGGATGTTGTTCACTAGTGAAAACTGAGGGTTAGCAGAGGCACTCACTAGTGTTCAGGTACTTGCAGGAGTGGGGCATGAGCCCTCCTTGTGGTTTGGTTCCTCTGTGGGAGTCAGTAAGTCAAAAGAATGAAAACAAGCTTTGTAATTCAATATGCATCTTCAAAAGCTAGAAACCAGGAACCTCGTGTGTTACCAGCACTTCTACCTAGCTGTGGCAGAGAAATCTCTTGAAAAGAGCAGCTACATCTCCCCCTGGGCCTTCAGAAGGACAGTGATACTATGAGTTAAGTGCAGTGGCGAGCAGGGGCCTAGTGCTCAGAGCTTCCTTTAATAAGCTAAGGGGAGGCGAGCGTGCCGAGTTAACGACAGGGCGAAGCAGCAGAATTCTTGTTCCTGACCGTGACTGTCTCTTACCAAGCTTGCTGCGTGTGTGTGTGTGTGTGTGTGTGTGTGTGTGTGTATGTGTGTACACACGCGTGAGCGTGCGTTGATGTGAGTGACTTACCAAGTGCTCCCTCTAATGGAAGAGGAGCAGAAACAGGCTAAGATAAAAGACAACCGCCCTACTTCTTTTCCTCACTTGAAGTACGGAGAGCAGCTCTGGACCCCACAGTGAGAAGCCAGACACCTCAGCTCGGGCCCACGGGCGTCGTGGGCAGCCCCCGGCTTCAAGCAGTCGTAGTTCTCATAGCAGCGTTTATTTGTACAAAAGTATCGTAACGCCCACCGGGGTCCTTCAGCCTCGCAGCTAAGGTACTTCGCACACGCGCACTTAGCTGCAGCCAGTTACCAGTTGTGGAGTTTTGCTGTTGGCAGCAATAAATTTGACTCATGGCTCTAACCAGTACGTACTCCTGAATGTATATTTCTGTGTTCATAGTCACCAAGAGCTGGTTTCTTATTTATTGCCTTAAGTCTCACAAAGATGCAACAGTATCAAGCTGCTTAAATCTTTATATCCACTACTTTAAAAGGGAGAGAGGGACTTACTTACACGTATTTTTTTTTGTTGTTTTTAAAAGAACAGATGATCATGACCAATACATAAACTGTTACTATCTGGTTATCATTTCACTGCAATAAAAATACCATATTTTGTAATGGGGCGGGGGGAAATGTTTCTTAAAAAAATGACAAGGTCAAATAAAAGATGACTGCTAAGAACTGGCTCTGGTGCTTTTGTTAAACTCGCTGCAACCCACTCACCACTACCAGGAAATGCTCAGGAAAGGCGCACGAACTGGAGGCCCTTTCTCAGCACCGCTGCCCAGCACCCCCACGGGCGCCAGGCCCTCGGCTGCGGGCGGTACCTGCTCCGCCACCTCCAGCCGCCATTCTCAGAAGCTGAACCAGGACGTGGTCACGCTGAAGGGAAGCTGCAGCACCTGCGCTGCAGGAATYGCTCCAATACAAAGACTTGAACATCGGCCACGAAGACCACCRCATCCAGCACCTGCAGTGGTTCCTGAAACGTGAGTGAGTGATACGGATCTGAGAACTGAAAGGGGGAAAGGGAGGAGTTTACATTACTACTAGACAAAATTTGACTCTTCCCAGGCCAGCAACAACTCACCGACCATACAAATACTTTATTTCCTTTATGACTTACTTATAAACACTCAAAACACAACATAGAGTTCCCAGTCTTGCATCAGTTAGTAGCATCTCTTTTCTCTCCTTGCCTGCCACTTTGCACCTCCATGTGCTCATTCGTCTTTCTTTAACTCCATTCCAAGCGCTTTGCTGTTATCCATGATCCAAAAGTCACGYTTTATTCACAAAGCAGGAGATAAAGTACTCACAGTATAGTCCAGCTTACATTGTTTCTCCCAGTAAGGTTGTGTAGTGTCTGATGACCATCTTGCCACAAGATGGACTACATAATCCCACTGAAAAGGGCTGCTCGTGCCAACAGCCGGCGTCCCGGGAGGAGAGACTCCCACTATGTGATTAGTGCAATAGGCAAAACTCATTCAGAGATGATGCCGCGATGACGAGTCAACAATCTTTTGAAAAAGGGAAGATAAAGCAGATTTACCGGCTGCACAGAAAGGGACAAGAATCATCCCCAAACAATTAGTAGAGATTCTGCAGCTGAACCTAAAAGCAAGGTTTGGCCCCTAGCTAAATCCTTGCAGGGTCTGACTCGCTGGGGCAGACCGTCCTTATCACAAGTGATTTGTACACCAGCGCTCTCTACCGCTCTAGCGCGCTGCTCGCTGGCACCCGCTGCCTTGCTCTGCATTCCTTTCGTTTGCAAAAACATCGCTGCTGCAAGAGGGAGGGCTCACTGCAAGGCTCAAAATGGAGAGAGGTTCTTGGAAATTTAAGCAGCGTATTTGGCAGGTAACTTTAGAGCCCAAATTAACTCTTACCAGACCTGGCGGCAGAACAAGTCTGAGACCGTAGAGCTCAAGAGCCAAAAGGCACTGAGGCCTGGAGAGGAACAGAGATTTCAGGATGCTCGGAAACAGTGACTGGATTTTCAGTCCATTGTATTCAAACCCCAATAAAGGTGTCAAAACTCCCTCAATTCCTACTCCTTCCAACTACGTGATGAAGTGCAGAACACCACACTGCCTCGATCTCTTCCACGCCCACCAGACACTGGTGTCTAAGGAGTCTAGAGAAAGGTTTTGCAAGAAAGTTGCCAGCAGAGATGATGGAAACCTTGAAATAGCTCAAGCCAAATAAAAACAAAACACAGAGTTGGTCCTCTCGGAGCATCTGCTGGGGACACAGTGTCCTTAGCGGCAAGTCGAGACAACGAAACACGTTCAAGCCTCGTGGTACGGTTCAGTGACGAGTTCACGTGAAAGCAACGCAGCCACACCGAGTCTGCCAAACTCTACTCATCTACATCCACGTGGCTGCACGGCGTCAGCATGCAGGGCAAAGAGCATTCGCTGCCTCGGATGTCTGAGAACAGACACACCGACCGCACCGGGGTTTACACAAACTCCGTAAAGTCATCCACCGAGGAGATCAGCCGCTTCCTCTGCCCGGTCTCGTAGGTTGGTGGAGGGTCTTGAGATACTTGGGGAGGGGGCTTTGCTGGAGCAGATGGATGCATTTGCAGGGGGAGGCCAGGAGTCTGGTACTGGGTTTCTTCACGTAGCTAAAAGTCAAATGAGAACTGATGAGCACAGCGTTCTCCCCAAATGCCTTCCACTCCACGTTTGGGCAGGGCAGGACTGGTGACTCAGTGCAACTTATCTTATGATCGCTAAAATGGTGCAGAGTGGGTGCAAGTCTGTGCCCAGATATTAGAGTCCCCAACCTCCTTGCAGCCAGGGAAGCTGTGTGGAAGCTAGCAAGTCCAGATCTACATTGCTACACTTGTCATTCCCAGAAGAGCCAAATTATAAACTTCATATGCATATTCATCCCCTGACTTATTCAGCAAATTATGATTTGCCCCAGTCACATTAGGATTGTGAGGTAGAGCACAGTTATAAACTCTAAGGAAGCAGAACAGAACACTTTATTTACCCGGTGTCGCAGCCTCTTGATATGACGTAGCCTTGCAATCCATTTGGATGGGTAGGTGTCAGTAGGGTTTGACCGACTGTGGTGAACCTGGGAAGCCATCTAATTTGGGAAAGGTGAGAAGAAGTGGGGAAAGAAGAGAGCAGGCACTGTAGCATAACTATGACAATAAAATTAATGGAATATTTTAGTACAGTTTGTCAGTCACCAAAATAAAGTTGTTACAACTGTTCATATGCCAACTCTGACTCAAAGGTTACTTAAACAAACGAAGCAGAAAATCTAATTGCTTTAGGAAACCCTATTCATTTCATTGGTAGATGCCAGTTGAAAGGCAGAAGGTCTCAGGGAGCTCAGGGGTACTCACATTAGCATGCAGGGCCATCTGACGTGCTACAAACGGCAGGTTCTTATCAGAGATGACCTTAGCAACACTTGTGTCTACGAGCCCCTCCATATCTTCATTTTAAAGAGAAGAGAAACTCATGTAAAATACGGATAAGAGAAGAACAAGACAAACATTGCCAGTAATTAAATGTACAAGTAATAGAAAACCGGAGGATTTTCAGTACAGAATCTCAGAAGTTTCCATCAAGCACTACAGCTCCAGTTGTAACAAAACTCACATTGTAACTTAATACAACCAGCTCTTAAATTCTGGCTGCTTTGTAAAGGTTTGATGAGGGCCTGCTTGAGCACGTTACCCCATAAATCAAAGTGGGAACTAAGAGCACTCCAGAAGTCCCCATTTGGTAAGAGGAAAGCAAATGTCCCTGCAGATCACCCAAACAGCATTGCTGAACTTAGCAAGGAGCCTCGACCAGCCTCCAAGGATCAGATCCTGCAGTGCTGGGAAGGACAAGAGATGCTGACCAGCCACAGGGATCTCTACCTCCCATCTCCAAAGGCACTTCCAAGCAGTTGTCAGAGGGATCCGCTGTACTCTGCTGACACTTTACTTTGTCTTAAGCTTGAAGACCATACAAGTGGTACAAAGGGAAGATGCCTCCTATCTTGGGGAAGATTTAGGAATAGGACATCCTGAGATACAGGGCAGCAAACTTGTTTCAGAGCATTTCTCCTGGAAGTTTGTACTTTTGAAACACAAAAACACTCCAAAGTGAAGGCAGTTACTGCATCATGATTACAGGAAAGACTGAGAACAAATGCTGGAGTGATTCCTACCTTTCCGACACTGCAGTGTCACCAGATTACAGTCATAGTCCAGAGGTGTGATGATAACATGCACAAAGTTGAACTGACCCTAAGGAGAAAACAATAAACAGTAAACCAGGTTTTACCGGCAGCCATCATGACCCTTGCGAATGCCACGTGCTAGCACRTGTGAATCCAGCGAGGTAAATAACCTCCAGTCGTGATCTCAACACTGTCTGCCAAACTAAGAACATTAAGTTTCTATAAACAGCCAAATATCTGTTTTACAACACACCCATGAGTAAAATCTTGTACCTTTATTGTTCCCAGTTTAAATTCTTCTCCAGAATCATTATAAATGATAGAAACAAAATCATTCCCAAGGTGCCTTTTCTTGTCACAGCGATATTTATCCAAATCCTTAGTGGGCATCAGAGTAGCAATGTGAAAAATGGCTGAAGAAGAAACAGAAAAACCCTTCAGTTGGGCTGGGAAAGCAGTACCACCGTGGATCGGGGTAGAGGCAAGAATAGGGCCCCTGTCTCAGCAATGGTCAAAACACGGCATTTGTCTGAAAGACAAAGTAACGCCAGGACCACAATAACCAAAAAGTAAGCTGTGCTCCCCTGATAGGTTTGTCTTCATTTGTGAGAGCTGAACATGTCCTGGGCCTTCTGGATTGCTCTGCTTGGTACCTGGAGCACAGATCACGATAGGCAGCACACGGAAAGGGGACCCTTTGGAAGCTCCGTACCTGCCAGTTTTTTTTGTCTTGCCAGCACGGCCTTTCTCTAGCACCAGGCTCAGAAAAGTGCATTAAGGGTCTGGCTTTCAGCACGTGTCAGATTTATACTGGAATTCTAATCAAGCTGGGGTAGTTAGCTATCTATGTACATACAATGAATAGAAGACTGGGGGAGAAGTGCTTCTAGGTACTTCATGGCCACAGCAACACGATGAGCAGAATTTGCTTTGATGAAGAGTTAAATATCTGAAAAAGGAATTCCCGTAACTGAGCTCTGCAGAGCACCAAGGCCATAGTAGGGAATGTGCAGCTGGCTTATTGAATCAGATTAAATACCATGATTCCAGTTGCAAGATCAACTGGGATGCACAGAGTTATAAGAAAAATTTGGGAAGTTCATCATAACCTGTTGGGCCTTAGACTGTATCTGCACTGCTTAGTGCTACAGCACCTGGATAATGCTGCAGTTCAACTAGTAACAACCATAGATAATGACAACCCTCCTACTTTCAATTTTGTTCTTAAGTGAAACTTTTAACAAATTTTTGTCAGGAACACTACCTTCAGTTAACAGCTCTTATAGCAGCTCAAGAATRAACAGCTGAACAGCTTATGCTACAGGCCTCTATGTATCACCAAATCAATCTTTGATTGTATAGATTATTTTATAAGCAAGCAGTATAATCTTTTTTTCATAAATAAGGCATGTAGACACCTCCCCAAAGTTTCAACACACAACATACAGAGATACCAGAGAAAAATAGGAGAACAGACGTCTCCAGGTCAACTTTACCACACTCTGGGAGGGTTTGTAGGACATGGCTCAGACTTAAGATGAGCTGAAACCAGCCTTCTGCAGACATCTTACCTTGCATAATGTCATCATGCCAACAGTAGGTGAACTGTCCATCCTCCCCACACACATCAAGGCCACCAAGGTAAATTTTATCAGGCTGACAGTCCTTGAGTTCAATGAGCTTCCCTAACCCAGTCAGGAACTCTGTATAGCGATAGGATCCATGTTCATTTGACAGAATAGCAATTTCATTGTTGTTCTGGGAAATAAAAACAAGAGTCCCACAATGAAAGCGAAGAGTACTCAATCAGCTGGAGGAACTAGGTTCTTCCCTTCTAAGACAGGCTTCACACAGGCTCCAGATCTGACAGGCAGAACAGCAAGACACTTTCTACACAGACGGTCCCAGAGTTACTTAGAGTGCACAACTTGTGCTGGCTGGGTCAGAGTGGCAGACTATTTGCAAAAGGCATCACAGTTCCCAGAGCTGGTCGCATAAAAATGGAAAAACACCAAGACTTTCAAGAGTCACCCAAAAATAAGAGAATCCTTTCCTACATATCAAGATAACCACAGACAGTACTGAAACTATCAGATATTCATCCTGTAACACAGGTACGACCCATGAGGATGGCAAAGACTAGTCTTCCAGCATTTTACCTTGGCTTGAGGCACTGCTTTTTAGTGCAGGAAACTAAGGAAAAACTATAAGAGCAGTACAAATTTCACTGCTGGAGTAATGCTGCTTGGACTTCTATTGAAATGCAGCTATTAAACAATTAATGCATTTATATGCAACTCACCTGGCCTTCTCCAACATAGAGCACTGCGATCTTGTGTGTATCATAAGAAGGAATTTGATCCAGGAGCTGCACTGATCTTTCAAATGTCTGCAATCAAAACATTTGTCACGTCTCTAAACAGTAATTTTCTTCAGACACCCTCAATCCCTCCCCATAATCTCTTCCGGATAGTGGCATGCCACATAGACTGCAACAGTACAAAGAGTAAGCAGAGATTCCTGACCTTCGCTATGTCTTTCTCTAGGAATGTTGCTCTATTCTGTTCTACAACAGGACATGAGCATCAGTTTGGGGTACAGAGCAGGGCTAAATGGCACCTATCAGGCTTTTTTTTCTTTTTTATTTCAGATGAGATTACTCTGGCACAGTGTATGGATTAGATGCATTCACCATAACAAAGTACAACATCTCAGCTGCAGGCATGGAAAATTATCTTGTCTCTTTCTCTGAAGAACACTTTCAGCAGAGGGCATCACCTAATCCCATCCCATCTTCCCAGTGCCTTGCCACCTGGACCAAAAGCGAAGGGAGACTTCACCACTCGGTCTATTGTGCTCAGTTCATGAGCACACCATCAGCGTCACTTCTTCAGGAAGTTTATCATTAATTTCTCATACTAGCACAGAAAGCTCCCTGGTCACTCCCAGTTACACTGACAACTGATAGGTTTGTCCAGTGACACTCTGCCATCACCACCTATTGCTCAGTCTTCATCCTGCTTTCCTACAAAAGCCCAAACCCCATGAACCATCCTGCCTTCTGGCTGAGATTCTGCACCAGCCCCAGAAAAATGGCCCAGCATCTCAGAGAGCTATTTTATACCTTTGGAGTTGGTCTCCGTTTGTTCCAGAAGTAAAAACACCTCAGCTCTCAATCCAGAGCACTACATAAGCACTGCCAAAGGAAAATGCATCCAGAAAGCAGGAGCTACCAGGACTAGAGTACAGAAAATTTCACCTCTGCAGCAGTCAGTAGGAACCACCTTTAAACTGCACTATCCGAACCAGACATTCATTACTATGATTGATGCTGGCAAAATAATAATGATGCTACAAAAATTATCTAGCAGTATTACTTAAGGCACCCTCACCTACCTCATTTGGCAACAAAAGGGGCTTGTTGTTTTCGTCTCCGAAGAACGGGGAGTGGTACAACTGCAAAAACACAAAGCTGGGGGCAGGGGGGAGAAACAAGTCCTGTTACCATAAACATTAAGCCCACTTCAACCTGTTGCATATAAGAACGTTATACAGAGAAGAAAAAGAATTTACAGTCCTAGATGAGTATTATTCATCTCTCAAAGACACTAAGTGCCTGGACTACATCCAGTCAAATATGAGCCCATGTCAAAATCAGTCATCATCTCCAACAGTGGCAGCTACACAAATTCCTTATCCAAAAGGTAATCTCTACAAAGGATGAAGGAGTGGGAAGGCACTCCTGCAGCACAGTTAGACACTTGTATTTTACTCATAATTTTGGGCAATGTCAATATCTAACATTCAAAAAGCAGCTATTATAGCCACACGTTTTTCCTTCTGCTAAGTATTTTGCACTTTGTATTTCTTGAAAAGTAAGACTAGTAACTCATCCCATTCATAGCTGAATTAACTCTGGGTTAGGCAAGCTGTACTCAAGCCACAGATGTACATTTGGACCCCAGATTGGGAAAGAGTAGACTCATTAGAAAAATACTTATCTGTTTCTTTCATTACTTAAGAGATGTACTTCCTAAGATTGCAAAGTTATTAACATATTATTAGTTTTTCTTTTTAACTAGGTACTTTTTTTAAAAAAACAAAACAAACAGTAGACCAGTTTGATCAAATCCAGTTGTGGCTCCAGCAATTACAACCTCACTATTTCTAGCTTCAGATATGCCCCTCCACCCACCTTGGGTTTATTCCAGGTACTTTCTCAGCATTGGAGGCTGCTGTTCTGCTCTTGAAGGCATCTCTCTCGATCCTTTTGCCTCTCCTTGATGGGGCCGAGTCAGAGATCGTGTATCCTCTGGGCCGGTGCCCAGTGGGGGAGCGAGGCGAGGCAGCAGGCACACCACCATCCAACCCATCTGATCCAGTTGCTCTGGCATCCTCCCCCCTGCCCAACCAACTGCCCAGCCCTTCCCCTTCCAGGTTCCCAGACTGAGATTTTGATTTCACTTCTGTGCTCAGCCTTCTTGTTACTTCTCTGCCATTTGCATCTTTGAGAACCTCCTGCAGTGTCTGTAGTTCAGGGGAAGAGCTCGACTTGCTGAGCGGCTGGGACGGCTGAAAGGAAAGTTCCTCCAGCGTTCGGCCATCCTCTGAAGGGAGGACTCTCCCGATAGGAATTCCACCCTCTACCAAGTCTTCTGATTTCAGAGATTTTTCCTCTTGACTAGAGGTCGAGGAGGACTTAAAAGAAAGAAACAAAGAGGAATGGTTTTCCTAATAAATAAAAGCTGACACAGTAGTATTTGAGACATCCTCAGACACTTCCAGTGAAAGATGAGAAGTCCCAAATATAAAGAAATGCACATTGAAGGCCCTGTATAAAACAGGTATTTACTGCTGCTGCTCTCTATGCAGTCCCTTATGAACCATCCAAACTCTCAACTATAAAGGCATGTACATTTCTGTATCATTAGTGAGTGCCTAAAGGAGATAACAAGGTGGAGGACTCAACTGAGCAGACAATCTCCAGTGTCTGAAGATGAGGTTGTAATACAAGACAGATTTAGTAGCCTGCTGTTTCTCCTTACCCTGCTGTATGTTTCCTGGGGTTTACCAAATCTTTCCTCATTCAGGACTTGATCTGGGCATGCAGCCTCAAAATCTTCACTTTCTGGAGACTCAGCTGGGGAATCAGTTTCCTTCAGCTCCATTTCTGACGGGCTCCCTTCCTCCAGCACTACCGCTGATTCTACCAAGACACAATGCAGAAGAACCAAGGTCTGCAAAGAGGCACCGAACAGTAGGACCCCATACTTTCCTCTGAAGTACCAGCCTTTTCCCTACGGGATTTCAACGGAAGGCCACGTTGGATGTGTGGTCTAGCTCTTTGATCTCATGTCATGTCAGACTTGTTCCTGGTTTCCCTTTTGTATAGAATAACTGATCAACTTACCCTCATAGCAAAGGGCTGCATCTACTTTTGTCAAAATAAGTGCAGTTGTTTCCAATTGTTACCGATGAACAAGTAGGGGACAGAATGAAGAAAATGGGACCTTGTGCACACTCAGTTATCAGGACAGACAGTAACTACAGAGATGTAAGAAAATAAAAGACTGGCATTAAAAGTCCATTATTATCCAGGCAATGAAGACATCAGTTCTATGCAACTATGCAAAAAGAGTAAGTCTTTCTTGCATTGAAATGCCTTATAGCAGCCTAGAAGGAGATTTTTATTAGGAGTCATTTACTTGCAATTTGGCAGTTTTCCTAGTATGTCTCAGTAGAAGCAAAATAATTCAGCCCTGGACACATGAAAAGACGAGAGAGGGAAAGTAATACATGCACTGCAACATTACTGGGAAACCTGCATGTGGCATCTGATCAGACAAATGGTTAATGAAACCACACTGACAAGAAAGCTCCTTGGAAGCCCTGTCTATGTTGGAGGAGGTTGTCACAGCATATAACTCTCTCTACTCCAGGTAAGTAACTCTGACCACAGAGATGAGTCTGACCAAAGGCTCTTCTTGGCCTTGCTTTTTTGTCCTGAGGAAAAGGCTGGAGAACAGGAGGCTTCCCGTTATGCACACAAGGGACTGGAAGACCAATCTGAAAGGCCAAGATTTGTTTTCCAATTTTTTTTAAAAAATAAAATAAAATAAAATAAGCACACACACATAAAATAAAAATAATCAGCAAAAGATAAGTATCACTAAAGCAGCGTTTCCTGGATTGATTTCAACTCGCAGGACCAAAGTTATTTCAAAGAAGCAATTAAGAGTTAGCATTGCACACACATACCTTCTAAAAAAAAACGTGCTGATCTGGTTAGCTGTCCAAGCCAGAACACACCTGCATATACCCAGTGCTTCCAAGCTTCCCCAGCTCTTACATTACTGTCAAGATTGCTGTGTTTTTAAATAATGTAAGCACTCATTAATTACACTGTAGGTGGGAACAGAATAATATGAGTAAAGAGAAGTATAGAAAAATATTTTATTGCAGCATTTTTGTATTGCTTTAATAGGCCTGTGTCAACAAGAACAAGCAGTTAAGAATACCCTGCTGTTCTACAGAGAATTTTCCACTGAAGGAGAGAAGGTCGAAGGGAATTTCAACCCGCTCATTAAAATCACAAAGCACTGCAGATTATCAAAGCAATGCAGGTGCTGTGCTCATAAGGTATGCAATTTGATTTCTATGTAATTTATTTAGGAAGACAATTTTAATGAAAGATTTTATGCTGCTATTTAGCCTCTAGAAACTAAAATTTACCACATTTGCCCCTGAAATATATTTCTTATCTTTTATTTTTAAAAATTGCAACCAGCACAGACTATAACAAACGGCTTCTTGTATCATATTCTCTGGCCATTTTTCTGTGGGCTGAGCAGCACGGGAGCTGAGCTATCCTCATTTCAGGGTAGCTCTTCCTATGGCACACTCTATGTTATTCTCAGAAGTGGGAGCTTTCAAAATTAGCAGAACACAAAGCCAATTGTGAAATGAAGTTGAAAATAAATAATTTACTTAATCAAGACTCTCAGACATTTTGACATGTGATTCAACACTATGCCTCATGTCTCGCAAGCCAGCCCAGCTAAAACAAAAGTTGCCTTAAGAAGCTGTCTGCACTTGCAAATGTTGGATCTGGCTTGGACTTCTTCATGCTAGTCAAGATCCCATTTGTTGAGAGTAATGAGACTGGGTACAGACGGGAGACATGAAAGGGGAAAATGAAGTATGAGGGATACAGTTTCTATGAATCAGAGGTGTTCTTCTATGGCAATACTTTTTTTTTTTTTTTTCCTTAAATATATATAAATATACCTGCCCAGGATATGCTCCTGTGCAACTTCCCTTGACAACTGGACTGGTACATGGAAGAGAAAGAGGCCACTGCAAAGGGAAATCAAGTGAGCAGCTACATCAAAAGGAAAGAGAGACTATATGAAAAAAATTAAAAAGCACAGAGTTTAAAATGTAACCCAGAATCTATTTTAAAATAAAAAAATAAAAATAAAATAAAATAAAAAACAAAGGAAAGAACAAGCTGGGATAAGCTCACTAGATGTCAAAGGGATATTTTCAGGGTAGAGGGTCTCAACATGAGTAGGGAGGCATAATCACATTCAAACAATGCAGACTCAAACTGCTCTGTCAGAAGAAAGCATCTTTAACTTTCAGAGCTAGAAAAGGGAGAAGCCTTTAGTGACATTCTAGCAGAAGCAGAAAACCAGTCTAGACTTTTCCTGAGCTACACACTTTTGGCAAAAGATAATTTTTAAACATACAGAAGAGTGAGGAGTAGAAATATGAATAAAGATCCACACAGTTTCAGCCTCTGAAAAGGCTAAAGAAGAGCAATACGCATATGACAATTTGATAGAAAACTTCTTCAGAACATTAATTTGTCGGACAGTTCCAACAACTCTACAGTAGAGGTTGTATTAGTAAGACTGGCTAAAATTATTTTCTTTCTCACTGACTGCCACAGGACTGAAATTCAAGTGGGTGCTTCTTTCAACTAACCTATTAGTGTCTATGTACCAGAAACTTTAAAAATTCAATGAAAATTTTCACAAATAAGATTTTTCTTTTAAGTCATGAATTAATTTTGGCTTGAATTTTGTGTTTTACACATCCTGAAACCTTAAAACCATGTTCTGCCAAAAAGGCCTTGGTCAAGAGTGAGCTTTCGTTGTTTAGAGCAAGTATTTTTACTGGATTTCCAAGCAATCTACATTATTAATGCCACCTCCAAAGAACAGCCTTTTCCGCTGTTATCACCAGTCAGTTGTACTAGCACGAGCAATGCTGAGAACCTCAGATAGTTTTAGATATATTGATGACTAGAGTTCTGAGCAGAGCTTGCTTACAACGCTTACAAATTCTAGCTGTTGGTCAACACTAAGCCTCCCAACACTAACAACTCCTGTGGAAGTGAACTAGTGCTAATGTCACCAGGCAGCAGAGTCAACATACTAACAAGTTTAGGCAAGTGTTAAAACAAA
This sequence comes from Rhea americana, assembly GCF_003343005.1. Classification (NCBI taxonomy): domain Eukaryota; kingdom Metazoa; phylum Chordata; class Aves; order Rheiformes; family Rheidae; genus Rhea; species Rhea americana. The sequence goes on from NW_028185939.1 coordinate 201,487, forward strand.
GCCATCAAAAGAAACTCAAGTGATTCAAGCACATGAAGGCCAAATAGTCCTTTTAAAGGGTAATATATCCACCACAAGAAGCAGGATTTACACTCTGCTGTCTCACACTGTAAAACACAGTGGCAACTAACTGACCCTGAAGGGCATTCTCCTAGGAGCCTAGTGCTGTCAGCAGCCAACAAGCTTTCATACTAAAGAGATAAGTGGAAATGGAAATGCTGCACAGGAAGATTCATTCACATGTGGGAAGCCCAGAACAGTCCCAAACAAGTAGGGAAGGAAAAACACCCATGTTTTTTTTCCATCTTCATCTGGGGAACACTTAACATAACACTCATTACTCCTCCAAAGAAACTATTTCTTGTTTAAGGAAGAGAGATGCTTTTCTGATAGAACATCAGACGCAAGCAAGAAGAAGAATTTTCACTGAACACTTCTCTGCTACAGAGAAGARTTGATTTCCCTTCCCCTTACTACATTATTCCTCATGCGGCTAGCTTTATTGTTCTAGAAGACTCGCAGTAACTCCAACTGACTTTAAACACCCTAGTGGCAGCTACACTGGACGCACTGCTGGCCAGACATCTCTCACCTGTATTGGAACGTTGGAGAAGGGATGGCTTAGCTGTCCCAGTGGCCAAGCTGGAGGATGGGACAGAGAGGGATTTATAGAGAGCTGTTTCTCGGTGTTCCTTAAAACGCTCTGCAGCCATGAGTGCATTGGAGAGCTCTTGCAGGGGCATATTGTTGATATCTGAAGAAAAAGGACTGAGCGGGTTCTCCAGACTCATTAGCCAGCTTGTGTTACCTGGTGGAGACAATTAGGGAAGAGCGTTCAGTACCTCCACTCCAGAAAGTTTACAACTCACAGTAAAAAGCATAAACTGCTTTGGCTTTTCCAAGTAAAATCAGAACAGAGCAAGTTCTCAATTCTCCTGACACTCAGGAGATCACTCAATTTCCTATTTTTAGTGAGTAGCTCCCAGTACTCTATACCTCACATCAAGCTCTTCAAAAACTACCACTGGTAATTCATCACCTCAGCAGACTCTCAAAAGGCATTCAAAACACTCAGGTATTTTAATTAATGCTACTAGGTCATTTCAGCTATTTTGTCTTTAAGGAACTACCAGTTGAAATAGATAATTCCCAGTTTATGTTTTAGGACACCGTACAGGAATTTTTTACCTTCAACATCTCTTTCCCTAACAGTTAAATACAACTAGGCACTCTACCTATAAGCCTTATTCATCTTGCATCTAGGATGGGAGGCTGAAACACAACACAGACAGATTTCGAAGAAAGAACATAGTGCAATGTAAAAACAGGAGACACAAAGTAGCGTTGACATCATATGGTTCTATTTCTGTAACAGGACTTAATCTAAGTCTTCAGTCTTTTCACAGGTCTTTTGTAGCTTTAAAACACTAAATGATTTCAAAGAATCAAGTATCAGACGTGTTAATTTCAAGAGGCAGAAGAGTCTACAGAGTGAAGAGGAGATCCATTTGCACTAAAAATGAATTTTTCTTCTTCATTAGGCTCCAGTTCCTTACCTAATCAAAAAAGCCCACTCCATACCCAGGTAAAAAATACCTGTGGGTCTGCGCACTAGGATTTCTGCCCAGCCCTGTGTCAGCAGAGGGACATATGCAGCTAAGTTTGCTTTTTCTTTCTGCAAAGGTGTCTGTGCAGCAGGATTTGTCTTCTCTGTTCGAGATGCAGGAGCTGGAGGATTCTGTATCCCTTGGGAAGCTGAGCCACTGGGGAAATGAGAGGTTGAACTGTCTAAGGCACCAACACGTAAGGCATGACCACCTAGCAGGAGAAGCACAAAACAGAAAGGAGAGCCATGTTTAGCTACCACTAAAAATATCTCAGAAACAGCAAGTCTTTTGAGCTCCTCTAGCACCCATGCTCACTATATTAGGAATTTAGGAGAACTCTGAATGTGTTTCTTTTAAACCACGAGGCTAGCTAAATACAGGTGATTCTCACTGCAAATGCTCACCACTTAAATAACTGCCAAAGCTTCCTGTAAGGAGAAGCAAGCATGAGAAGCACCTCCTGAGGCCAACAGCTGCTGCTACTTGTCCACTATAAAACACGAGACAGGCCTAGATTCTCAAATTAGTTGACACTTGTCTACTACTCAGACCTAACAGCAGCTATAAGGAATTTACCAGACATGGATCTGACTCTGTTGCGAGAGCTTCTGCAAACCTGCTGCCCAGCTTGAGATTCTAGCTTTGCTGGAGCTTCTTTAGTTTGTCTGACTTGTGAAACAGGGTCTGAGCTGTGGAAAAAGAAGAATGGCAACACTGAGAGAGCCAGCAGTCAGGCTAGACAAATATGAGTCCTCTTTAGTTAAGAGGAAAGATTTGGCATAACAGTGGTTGAATTGACTTTGCTAGGAGGCTATTTCTAGAAATAGAAGCAAGGCTTACCTTGATTCTGTGCTGCTTTGGAGCTCTCCACAGTCAAGGCCAAGCAGGGACCTTGTCCCCGTTCCAACACTTGTAGTGATAGTCACTAGCTTGTTACCAACCAGCCATGTCTTTGTCCTTCCTCCAGCCAACAGAAACTCACCCACAGGAGACCTAGAAACACATTTGTGGTGAACACAGTGCTCACACTGCGGAGCACAGAGGCTATGCAGGCAACTTTTTCTGTTCCTATGTAGGAGATACTGCTTTCCTCCTTTTTCTGGTGTCTTTTAACTTACTTTCCTCCCCATCCCAATCAATGTACACATTATCTATCAAGATAAGGGATGAGCTGACTTTAGTATCAGTTGATAGCAATGCTACTGCTGAAACACTCCTGGGACACACATTATAGAGCACTACGGAAAACAGTCTTGCCTGAGCTACAGGCCTCCTGGAAGAGATTAGCAAGAAAAATAAATGCCCTTGATTTGAAGCCAGCTGGCATGACACTCAGTTCTGTTGCGAAGAGGATGATTATCCAGCAATGAAATAGAGCAAAACGCTGCTCAGACAGAGCATGCCACTGCAGTCTACGCAGCTTTCAGTGCATCTCCTTGTGGACAGTTCAAGGCTGAGGTCAAGGCTTCAGTGGAGTTCTCTCATCTAACTTCATATTTAGCCAATCCAGATTTTATCTGCAAGGAACAGCTTAAGAGCCTGGCTCTGCCAGAATGTCAAGCGTGTAACAGTAATTTTCCACTAATAAGGTGAAATACGAACCTCAAATAAAATCATCTCTCCTATGGATAGTGACTGACCCCTACCTCTTAGGCACTGCAGTGAAGTTTGAAAAGACGTAGCGGGCCATCATATCCAGACAGGTCTCAGTGAGTTCCAGATGGAGATTTTTTAAATTATCATCAGCCTGAGCCATTGAATTTTCATCCGCAGAGCCCAGGCTTGAACTAGTGATGGATGTTTGTATCCGACTAGAAGAGAATGTTTCCAACTGATAGATCACATTGCAAAATGCTTGTCCCTGTCACCCAAAAGATAGTAAGATGCAGAGCAATCTGGAATACATGCATTTGCCAGAATAGAGAGGGGTAGCCAAACATTAAATCCATAACATAGTCAAGATATTTTTGGATCACTCTCATATTGAGTTTTGTAGATTGTCACTGTAGAATGTATATTTTACCTGAAGAAATTGAGAAATATTTAAATATTCACCAACTGACAGGTGATGTTGGGTAGCTCATGGGCAGCTGCACCAATCAAAGAGCGAGTGGCAACATCATGCTTTGCATTTGCTAATCTAGAGTGAGGGCAAGCATTCCATGACATAAGCAACCTGCAGAGATTCCCAGGCAACATGGTGCCCATGAGCCATAAATTATAATGTTATGGTTTGCTTTTTTCTCTGTTGCATTCTTCACGTATTTTGATTTTTTTCCCCAAGAACAAATTCAATCAGTGTGTAAAACTTCATTTAATTTGAAATATATAAAAAAAAATCACTCTAAACAGTACATTTGCAAAATAGAGAGTAATTCTGCCTTCAAACTAACTGGGTTGGGAATGCAATTTGAAACAATGAATTGCAATAGTTGGCCGGGTTGCAGTAATTTATAAAGACAACTCCTTGTGCCATCATAATAAAAGCTAAATTGAGGTATGGCCAAATTTTCATGACAAAGGAACTTTCGTCATGATTAAGGGTAATTATCTGAATTTTCAGTTGCTACAATTTACACATAAATAAAAGAAAAGAGAGTCAATAATACACTAATGGAGACATTAGAGAATGAAGTGCCAGAAGCATATTCACAATCCAGTCACTTCAGTATCACTCCCCCAAATAAAATATAGTCAGAAGTACATATACAGGCAGTAAAGTTATACTGACAGCAGGAAATATATTCCCTACAGATTAAAGTACAAATCTTCAAGTTCAGATTTTCAACTAACATGTTACAGATAACATTTTAACATTCAAGGGAAAAGATCTTAAGATCTTTAAGAAACTAGCATATGTGAGCAAATCAATGCCCATGATCAAAATTTGTTTTAGTCGTGAGAGCAATGGCTTTATATGGGCTGAGCATACATTTCACTCTTCACTGCTCTGCAGAGATATAACTTAAGGTTTCATGGCCAGTTACTTTGGTTTAAAATGCTTCTGCCAGCTCTCTTTACCTCAAAGAACAAGTGCTAAATAAGGGCCCAAAATATTCCTCAGTTTGGAGGGAGGGCTTGCATCTAAGTTTGAAGAATATCAAGCCCTTCCTACGTCAAGTCACTTCCTGGAAGGTCAAAGTTTTAGTGAGTTTTTAAGCAAGGATTCTCATTTGCRCAGAATGCAACCTTTCTCTTCTCTCTCTTCTCTTTCTCCCCCCTCCCCCATTTTTACTTTGGAATAGAAATTTTTGTTGCTAAAGCATCAGAGAATAGGGCAAATTAAACATACCCAACACAGAGTGTGGTGTGACAATCCAGCAGCTGACACTGGGAAGCCATGGGATATCCATGACACTTTCCCAAAAGCTAGATTGCAGCTATGACCAGATTTTTAATAGTCTAACGAAGTCATGCAAGCATCCCACATGCAAATCCACCCTGTTTCCACCCGCCCTTGCAGTAATGGTTCCAAGTGCTGAGTTGCTCTTGGATTCTCCCCATTTAAAGTGCCTCTACCTGCGGACCACATGTTCAGACACACTGATGCTGCGGGATCGGAAGGCATCAACTGCAGAAGATTCTTTCAGCTCTTTCACTGGAGGAGAGTTATTCAAGCCTTGCTTTGCATTTTTGGCTAGTCTTAAACTACTAGGTGGAGAAGCACCAAGCCCCAAAAGAGGTCACAGGAAGGGAGGAAATCATTGTAGGGATGTAGGTTGAAAGATCACAGGTCACAGGGTCAATATTGGGGGATCCCGGAGGGTGATATAAAATAAAACAAATGCCAAAAAAGGAAAACAAAAATTAAAACATACAAACAAGCAGAGCTGAAAGCATTAAAAAGACAAACCACATTTTGAAAACAAGATTTTAAATGTGCTACAAAACAAATGAAATTAGTACAAGTTAAAACAAAAACTGATTGAAATGATAGTTGGAATACTACACTGTCTTAAACAAAGGCAAAAGCAAAAGCATCTGAATGCCAATTTGTCACAAATTTCTCAAGATGTTTTGTGCATTTCAGCCATCTCTTGCACTACTTTAACTCACCATTTATCTCAGAACAGCTAAAAATTGACTAGTTCCATCGAGACTAAATCGCAAGATCCTAAAATGCCTTACTAATACTAGATAGCAGCACATTCTTCCAAGAGACACAGGACTCTTATCAAGCCATCTCTACACTGTTAGGTCTGGCCTGGACACAAGCTTACACCCTGAATCACAAACATCTGTTCTGCTAAACCTCACAGGGTCAGTCAGAGGTGCCCCTAAGCTCAAATCTTGGGACACAAGAGGAGATTCAGCCCTTCTGAAGGAGACTTATCCTTCCTGTACCGTGCGGATGGAATGGCAAGACAACAAATACCCTTTTGGCTGTTGCTGACTGCATGACACTTTTCTGTCAATCTTATTTCAGGTGCCTTAAGGAAACCCATTTGACTTTCAACTGAAACAGAAATGAAGATAAGCTTTCATGCTGTCAGGTGCCAGCCACATGCAGGAGACAGCAATTACATCTAAGAGGCACTTTAATTAGTCACAGTGAGATTCATGCCTGGCTGAGTACAAATTTGGACACAGCAGTTGGCCCATCAGCTCACATCAGTGTATAAGAAATGCAAATACTTATTTAACCCATCTTGCTCTTGCTAAACCTGACTTATTGGCAGTCTTCCTTCAGCGAATGATTACACAGTTCAGATAGTCAGTTGCAGGGATCAAAGTTTATTTCCTCTTCTCTTCTCCTCACAGTGATGACCTCTGACAGATTACATTTTCACCACAGCTGGAGATGCGACCACAGAGACCACAGGCTTACACTCCGAGATAATCATCTCCACCAACATCATGCCATTCAGGAACCCTGGGATTGATCCTGATCTCTTGCAACACCCAGCACCTTACTCAAGCACATAAATGCTTTTTTGAACTTACAGATTGAAAAACCAAGTAAGTTTCTCAAGCAAAGAAACAAACATCTGCTAGAAGCTGCTTCCTCTCTCACTTCAGCACAGTCCAAACTGAGACAGACTTAAAAGCAGTGGCATTTCAGCTGGCGTTTCTGCTGCTGCCTGAGTACAGCTTCCAGTCCTTAACAGAGAATTCTGTGGAAAGTGATCGAACGCTGTTCATAAAAGCAATAGCCTTTAGATACAGTAGTATTCCAACCTGGCTGAATTAAACAGATTTTGAAAAAAAGATCAGTTGAAATTCTAACTTGAGAGGCAAGTGGCAAATGACATCTCCTCCAAATTTCTGAATGAAAGCAGAGGGGATGGATAGATGAAAACACAAAACAGCGTTTACAACTATAGCACAAGGGCAAGGATGGTGTTTCTTCATTGCAAGATACTCACTGAGCCTTGCAGTTAAAGTAGAGGCACTTTCCCCAGGGTTCAAATACCACTGTATGCTTACTGCACATAAACACTGAAGCAAGTTAAGTGAACCAATTTAGGCAAGCCTTTCAGGTAAAAGGACATTGGAGACCCCCTGTATGCTTTCCAAGAAATATTCTCCCATCTCTGCAAACAGTATTTTGAAATACTGCTGGCAAGGTACACTCTTAATCCTAAAGACATCAGGACTTTGCATTAAACTCACACACTGGTTTCAAAATTCCAAACAGGATCAACAATCTGGATATACGGATATCCCCCCATCCCACTCCCCTGTGCCTTGACTTGACAGATAACACTATGGAAAAAACACAGCATTGGCTCACTCAATGTATACACGTTGCTAATCACAACAATTTCTCCAGCAATAATTTAAATAGTCATTACAAGTGAATTGTTAAAAAGAGTTAACACTATCTATAGGAACGTGGTCATTCCCTTCTCTACTTCAGGTAGCACTGTACTGACATACATCAACTGGAAAGAACTTATTCCAAAAATAAATAGATAGATAAAATAAACCTCACACCTTACCGTAAATCTTACATAACAGCTAGGGATACCCTCATATGTACTATCAGACTGTCAGCTTAGTTTGATTCCAGTTTCTTGCCAGCCTAGGTGTGTCTTTTACCAATCCCTTGGCCTAAAGAGGTTTACTTTGCTTGCTTAAATGCACTGCCAGATTTTGGATAACTAAACCCAGCTTTCTTCAGAAAAACAGAGAAGAGARTGAGCACTAAAACAGGGAATACATGACCCTACTGGAGCCAAATACAATTTACCTTTTTGGCCTCTCATTCAGGCTTGTACTACGAGCCCTGAAACTGTCCTTCTCCGGCGTGTCATCAAAGGAGAGGAGGACATTTGAGCGCAAACCCTGCAAATTCAGACAAACAGATAACGGTTTGAATGATCAGGACTCACAGTTGAAAAACTACGGTCATAGGCCAATGCCCAAGAACTCAAATTTAGTTTTGAAAAAGATGTTGACATGGAAGAAGAATCTTTCTGGCTTCAGACAGCATCTTTACATTGCTCAAACCAGTTTTTAAATCGTCATTTTTATTATGTGTTGTTAGATTCAGTAGTATCCATTACCTTTGTAATATACGGGACAAAGTCCTTCCGGAAGGGAAGTCGACACCGAATGAACCACATAGCTATCACATGATGGGCGAGGCAAACAATGTACTGGTTAAACCTAAAACAGCAGAAAGATCTCCACAGAGTTTAATGCTGTAATACAAAGACCTCCTATTTCAGAACTGAACAGAAGGATTTTTCTACTAGCGGGAAAAACCGTTAGTTTACATAAACTTAAAGAAAAACACCTCACAGTTCAGTTTAAACAGATATTGTGTTCAAGGTGAACACAGCTCTCCTTTTACTAAAGCCTGAAGATACCAGGATAAGCAACATCTCACAAAAAACATTGACCCAAGCATTACAAAAGACAGCATGTCTCATTCACTTCATTTTATAGTTGAGGAAGAAGAGAACAAAATTAAGAAGTATATTAGCTATGAACTTACTTGGAAGGATTTGTGTATGGTAGGGAGATGGCAAACACGCTAGCATACTGCTCTGCTGCAAAGTTCCTGTAAAGGTGAGGCAGCCTTGCTAGAGCTGGAACAGTTCAAGGAGGGGAAGAAAAAAACAAATAAACAAAAAACAGGTGAAGTCTGAATGTAAACTATTCACTACAACTCAGTTTAGTCCGAGTTGTTTTGTTTCTTCTAAATCATTAGCTGACATGGAAGTTAATGTCACATTGTAATTCCACAATCACACTATTTAAGTTATAAGTAGCAAGGCAGCGAGAACAGCTTCATACATCCCGTAACCGTGTCTGTGCACTACACAAAGCATGCCTCTTTTTACCAGTGTGTGCAACTGCCTTTAGTAGAAAAAGAGCAACAAACAGCATGATCAAACATTTACATCTTGATGACTGTGCAAGGGCAACACCGAAAAACAAGAAACCATTACAATGCATTGCATTTGACTAATACAATCAAAACAACCGTATTCTGTAGTTATAAATGTATTTTCAGACTGAAGACCAAATATAGAACATCGTAACTTACTTGAAAGAAATTCTAAGAGAGGGATTGCCATATTGGCAGTAGCAGAAATGTGGGTTAATTTGACTATTAAGACAGGAAGTGCCTTTATGATGATATCAGGCATCTCGACGCTACAGACAGAGAGTGCCACAACGCACTGGTTTGCACATCGATAAATAAGACCATGTTCCAGGCAATACACTATTTCACGCTAGAAGAGTTAAAAAAAAAAAAAAAAAAAAAAAAAAAAAAAAAAAAAAAAAAAAAAAAAAAAAAAAAGGTCATGATACAGTGAAAGAAAACATCTGTGATATACTATCATCTGACTTCAGTTAGCATTTCAGAATGCCTTGCAAGGTATCACTATTGCAAACCTGTGTGATATACCCACACTTTTACCCAAAATCCATTCACACAGACACTGGAACTCTAAATAATGTTGCAGATATCCCTGTATCCCAAGCCAAAACCCTAAGAGGGGACTTCAATCAGGTAGAAGTTTTAGAAATCATTACTTAAGTTTCTGATCGAACCAGAGATGTATTAAACTCCTTTTTAAGGGCATTTTGTGTCTTTCTGTTCTATTTTTTATAATGTTTATTTTTCTATTTATCAAGATCTTTCAGCAGAGGGTAAAGTCACTCACGAACCTATGAGGGAGACACAGGTGTGGATGGAGAACAGTGAAACCAACTAGCCAGACAGTTACTGCTGCACAAACTATTTTGTCATCTCCTTCCACCCCAAAAACAGTAGATGCAATTTTTATAATAGAAGAAGAAAGTGCTACCTTGCACTAGAGTCCTAATTGTCTAGTATGAGAAAATTCTCTACTATTACTGGTTCAGACTCTGTTCCCCCACAGCCTATTACTTTCCGTGGTACCTGTTTAGCTTTGTCCAGATAATTATGATAAGATATTAATGCCGTCAGTACTGGAACTACAGCCAGATGCAAATCAGTGCGAGAGAAGCCTTCTGGGGTACCATGTAGCCTGTCAGTAGTCTTTTTGTCTGTGAGCTGATAAATCACACATTAAGTTAGAATACATCATGCTAAAAATACCCTCTAAAATGCAGCTAAAAGGCAGTGCCTATAGCTCCATTTAGAAACATTTTACAATTTTACTATTTACAGATGGTGTTTTACAAGCTAGACTTGTTAGAAGCACACTTTTAGCAATAACATTAAAAGTAATTCCCTTAACTAGTTTTGGACAAAAGTTCTCCAGGGCTCCACTTAACTCTGACTGTCTCAACAACAACATGTAAACACACAGACAACCTAAAGGTGGTACCTCAACAGCCTTCAAAAATGCAGAGACAAATGCAAAGACATGCTAACCTCCAAAAAGAATCTGAAGCCACATAACCATCCATGAAACCTGGTTTTGGATCTTTTCAGACATGAAAGAGTATACAGCTTTACAGAACAACAAAGTTGGAGAAAGTCTGCTTGGAAGAGAGGGTTATGAGTGCAGAACAAGACTTCTTGCTCTAACACCTGTGTGTGTGCATACCTAAACATGTACACATATGTATATAAATTGTATTTGTATACATGCATGCACACAAATATATACTACATATACACACACACACACACACACACACACATATATATTCTCTCTCTCTGTAATTAAACATCTAAAATCACCCTCACAAAAAGGTGAGTTAGGACTGACAAACATGCTAATCTTCAAAACATTAGACTGAAATAAAAAATCCCCAAGTAAACTAAGGATCTGGTGATTATGTATCAGCAGGGCACACGGTATTACCATGTAGCTCAGTGCAGAGGCCAGGAGGTCTATGTTACAAGGAGAGGTTAAGAATAGCACTTTATAGTGGAGGGATTCTGGTAACTTGTTGAGGACCAACTTTAACACTTTCCAGTCTGTCTCCTGGAAAAGAAACAAAACATTAAGGAGCTTTAAGGTAGAATATTTTCGTAAGATTTCTGTTTAGTTTGAAAGTAATACCACTCAAACTTCAGACAATATGCTATTTTGTACAACAGATGTATGTCTTGTCACAGTAGTTATATAAAAAGAACTATGTTTTATCCAGCTCTAGGTGCAACATTAGCACTGCAAACTGAAAGATAACTGCCATTGAGAGCTGACTGAGTGCAGACGGAGGCAAAATTCAACAACCCCAGCCACTAGCACAAAGTTCTGAGTGAGGTGCCCCCTCAGAACATGACAGTGTCCAAAACCAGTACTAATGAGCAATTTACTGTTCATTAGTGACTAAAAAAAAAAAAGTATCACTTATTATACTTCAAAAATTTTCAGAGGAAGGATTTTTTTTAGTTTCAACTGCCCTTTCAGAAATAGGACGACTTTTCTGATCTATGTTGAGCAAACAGATTTTTACCCTTGTCTGTTCTGAAGAGTGCAATGAAAGCCTTGCTTAGTTTCTGAAGAGYTGAACTGGTGCTCCCACTGGTGGTTAGAAAGTTCCACAATTACATAGGTTCTGTCTATGTAGGAAGAATTAAGTCTTGCTTTTTACATAATATTTAGATACTCTGGGATGGTGTTCTCTACCCAGAATAGTATTTATCACTAAAAATTTTAAAAGCTTGTAACATATGTCATATTTGCCTCATTCCATCCCTTAAAATTGAGTACATCTCTATAGAACATCAACCAGGAAATGATCACTTAGTTGCCAAGATTTCTTAAAATATTTCTTAAAATATCTTGAAATATTTTTCAAGATCAGAATATCTGATTTTTTTTTTTTTTTTTTTTTTTTATCTATGGTGAATAGGTTTAAAGATACAAGTAAATTAGTCAGCTCAAAAAGTTAACACTTAAATTCCCAATTCTTAAAGAACTGAGTTTTCCATCATTTTAAATTGACGTATTTCACATGAAAATGACAACACTCATTAAGAGTGGACATACTTGCTTCAAACACTGCAGAAGGACACCAAAGACCATTGAGTATGGCAAATGTCCTATACGAATGGTAGCATTCTGGGAAGGCACACTGGGACTTCCTGAAGGTGGAGAGAGTGTACCAGGAGGCTTTTTCTCAGAAGTCCTCTTCTCTGCTTCTCTACAACATGGAAAGGCAGGAAAAAGAAAATAATGCAAAATCAGAATGCAAAAGATCAGAACAGCCTATTCATGCGCCCTACAAATCTACTCTATTTGGTAGCGAATTTGATGACCAAACAACAATATAAATAATATTTTCAATTAAAAACACCCACAAGCACGTAGACAAAAAGAGGGAGACCAAGGAGATGTTGGTTTGGTTAGGACAAAGCTTCTTCTATCCAGGCCCTCACAAAATTTATTTTTCAGGTCTCTATTTAKGTCACTTTAATGTGAAAACTAGTTACAGGCTGGAAATTGCAAATATTTTTGCGAAGCTTTGTGAAGCAACAACAAAAATTTCATGTCTGAGATCAAGAGGTTTGCAGACAAATTGCTTGTAAGAGCAATTCACCAATGAATGATTTCTCATGGCTGTAACTACAAACATGCCTAGTAGCAGATTCATTAGGATTTGGAAGATTGAGAAAAACTGGAGATTGTTACTGACGGAATATTCAACTCTTGCAAGAATGCCAAATATTTTTGAAAACAGCATTTGCTAAATACAATGAAAAACCTACACAAAATCACATAGACAATAAGGGCTGAATCTCACTGCTCCATCTTTGTTGGAAAGGCCAAGACGGTGGAGAGAGTCAGCTCGAAGCATGAGCAGGAAGTCAAAGACCTGCAATAGAGAAGACAGAGGAATAACTCAAAACTCAAGTCAGTGGAATATTTTCCCACCTCCAATACTCTTGCAGGTACAAAGGAATGTTTTTTTTGTTTGTTGGTTTGTTTGTTTTTAAGATGTTGTAACTAGTTCTATATTGATCACTTTAAGTCATCACTTCTGGCGTTATGGTACACATGCACACTCCCATTAGCCAAGATGAATTTAACTCTACTTCTGATATAGTTCATGTTCATGTAGCTGCAAACATGGATCTAGAAAACACAATCCCCACCTGCTACCCAAGAACCCCAAAGACAGCATGCAGCTCTCCACCTGAAAGCATGGGCTACTGCTCATACCTGCAATCTGATGCTGCTAGCAACAGCAAGGCTGTATGCATATATATAATGGCGTTGGACATGATGAATTAGCATCTCATACACCCTCATTGCATGGCTGGCAGGTAAGCTGTAGAGTTTTGTCTACAGAGGAACAGAAACACAGTCAAAAGGCACAACACAACCTTATTCAGAAACATGTATCTATACTGAAAATTCAAGTACACCCAGCTGAGAGTAGCTCGTGGAAGCAAGATGAACAGATGCGTCCAGACAAAACCTCTGCAGAGACCCCACAGCAACACCGCCTGGCTTCAGAAGGGCCATGGTCAGAACAAATAACTCTTCACAAGTGCTTAATCGTACCTCAGGACATGGTTACCCAAACATAATAGATATTATTACAGACTATTAAACACTCCCCTTCTGCTGTGGCTTATGAACACATCTGTCCTCCACACTAACATGAAAATGTGCTCATATTCATTGCACAGTGGAAATTAAGAAAATAAAACATTTAACAGACAGACAGCATCTAAAAGGAAATGAAAGTCAGCAAAACAAGAGTTAAATATTAAGATCCAGACAAATTAGAAGGCAGAACATTTGCTAGTGAGAAAATGGTTATCTAAAAGCTGAATCCAGAATTCTGAAAAGACATGTTTAATGATCTGCAACATTTACCTGAAGAATTATCAGGAGTCCAAGAACTGCTGTCTTGACATCCTCTAAAGAAGCTGAATATGATAGCAAGTCTCTCTCTTCAAGTTCAGAGGGAGACGAGAGAGAATGCGCAGCCACCTTTTAAAAAGAAAGGCAACAGGTATTTTAAATTTGTAACCTAGCTTTTTAATTCCATCCTGGGAGGTCAGAGAAGATCACAAGCCATCCTTGCTAGAAATCGAAGCTACTTGGCAATGCTTGTAAGATGTGCGTTGGCAGGGTTTCTAAGCCTCCCTCCCACTCTGAATACCAGGCCTGCACCCTGAAAAAGCCCAGTAAACTTACAATATCCTGCTAAACCATGCAAGTGATAACATTCACAGGTTAGTCTGCTCAGTTACAGTAAGATCTGACAAAAGCTGCAGTGATTAACATTTGACCAAACTGGGCCTCACCTTTTCTATGATATCAAGCAAGCTGTTGAAGTGATGCGTGTTGCAGCCTTCAGCAAGGTCTACAAGTAGCTGAGTGGCCAGTTTTCGGACTTGATGGTCTTTATCCTCTGGAATGTGGGCCAGTTGAGAGATCACAACCAAGTTAATTAGCTCTTCCTGCGAGAGGACAGATCTTAATAAGCCTCGACATTTTAAAGTCAGTTGTTCAATGAGCATGTAAAAGAGAAATAGTTACAAATGAGAAAACACTGGTATCCTGTTCCCCAGCTAACTGATTCATTGATCTTTCTTCTTCAATCTAGCTAAGTATCTTTGTACGTCAGGGCTCCATATTTATGAATTCTGTTGAACTTGGATTTTTGACTTTCATCTGTCCTACAGACCTTAAAGACCAGGCTCAGACAGACTGTTCACAAGAGATTTCTAAGCCTTTTTTTCTCGAGACAGAAAACATGAGACTGCAACATGTTTTCAGAAGCCTTCAAGGAACCAAGAAGCACCTCTGCTGCTTCCTGTCATCTGGCACATTCTGGGTACAGTCCAGGAAGCTGAAGACACCCCCAGAGCTCATGAGCAACTCCTCTGTCAGGCAGCTTCCATCTGGGGTTGCAGTTAAACTGGAAGCTCCAAGACAAGCCAATATGCTCATTTCAAACTGTGCTCTGACCTCTTTTTTAAATTTATTTATTTATTTATTTATTTACAAACAAAGCTTTCAAAGAAACTTTGCATTTCTCATCCCAACTTTCTATTCTTCTAAAACAAAAAATGTATATGCAATTAATGATCTTAAAACAAGGAACGGAATACATAGCAAGGCATGTCATCAAAACATTTCACAGGAGCTTCCACTACAGGTATCACACACCTTTACCAACTAAGGACAACTAAAAGGTAAACTGTTCTACAAAAGTCCTGTAACAACTTTGCTGAATGCAACATTTAAAGCACAGCTTGGGGCATTCTTCCAGTGTACTAGAGAAGACTTGAAGCGCACCATAAAACAAACTCCACCAAAGCCTTTCCTACACACTTAAGATCTCACATGTAATCATCACAAACAGATCAATACACACCTCATAGAATTGTCTGTTAATGCTCAGGACAAAGGACAAAACATCCAGAACTTTAATACGAACAGCACTACGACTTTCATTCCTAAAATGGGAAAAGCAAATTCAAGATGAATAAAATAAAGTTGCTATTACTGGGCAGGAAGGCAAGGAAGGGAGAAAGGAAAGGAAAATTTAAGTAAACTAAGAAATTTCTTTAGCAATAGAACAGCAATCATTAGAAAGCAGCTGAGTCTTCAGTTATTAGCCCTACATATGAAATCAGATACAAGAAAAATTGAAAACTAGAATCTTGATAGAACTTCTGCTACTACTAAAAACCTGTAACTGCAGTTTTTCCATTTCCACTCCAAATCAGGAAGCATGTCAGCAGAACAACTGTTTTGGTCAGCAAACTTAAAACCAAGCATACAGCATAGAGCAGGAATTGCTCTTCAGCAGCATTTCACAGATGAGACAGAAGTTTTCTCATTGCTGTATGTTGATATTATATGTTGTAGCACAAGAATAATTTTTAGGAGTGCCAATTAAAAAACAGAGATTGCTTTAATACTGCGTAATCAGTACAGTCCTGATGCTTAACAGGAAAGTCTTGTTTGGTGTCAGAAATGCGAGATGTACAATGCAATACATAAAAGCCTAAAGTTAACTAGAACAGTATCATACAGCAGAAATAAATAAAAAAGGAAGGATAAATAACTATGGAAATTTTTCTTCTCTTAAACAAAATCCTTTCATATACTGTGCCTAGAACTACCTTACTTATTAACAGTTACTACTAACATTAGAACTTCAGAAAATAAAATTATTTAACATGGAAAGGTGGTAAGAAACATTTGAAAGGGCCTTATGTTCATAAAGTTACGATTTCTTACCTGAAGAATCTCTCCATTAACATCTGCAGGTTGTGAATCCAGCCATCTTTGGCAGGATGAATGGACTGAGCTCTGTATGTTATCAAGTTTAATACAGAAGATTCCTTTTATGGAAAGATTAAGAAAAGTTTTTAGTGTATAAGCAAATACAATATAGCCATTTCTTCCCCTCCTTCTGAGGACAAGGCTCATACAGATGGTAAATCTTTGCTTTGGTTTTCTAACCACTTGTTATTTTAGGACTTCCAACTTTAAATTACAGCAGATAACAAAACAGTTGCAACTCAATAAAGGACAAAGATAAGCAGTCTTACCGGCCTCTGATCAGCACATCTTTCCACCAGCTCAAAAAATCTCTCTTCAGAGCCATGAAATTCATTCTGGTCACAGAGTTCTTCTACTGTAGTCAAAAGATCATGTACAATGGACTTAAGTTCTTGACTCTCTAGACTCTGAAACAGAGATACAAACATTTATGACAAGGTCTTCTGACTGAAGTAACACCAAGATAGGCTCAACATTCACCTGTAGCTGTTGGAGTAATCGCTCCATGATGTCCAAAAGGATATCCCATGTTACAGCTTGCAGCTCCTTGCCGTATTTCTTTATTAGACGTGTTATGGACAGAACTATCTCGTAAGATACAACTGCATTGGGACATGTCATAGCCTGGAACACAAGGTGCTTCAGTCAACTAACAATTGGAAAGCAACAGTCAGAAACTCTCTTGAATTCAAATGAAATATATCTTATTCATTAGAAAGCTAGCAGGAGATCCAAGTCTATACACAAAGACCAAAGCAAAGAACCATTTTATAAAGTGCAGTAACGCACTGCTGCAAGCAGCTGTAGATCAGCTGTCAAATGTAATCCACTTTTAAAGAGCAGACACATGGCATTAAAGCTAGTATTTCCTGTTTGATGCACTTGGATGAGAAAATCTTAAGAGAGTCTGACGCTGTTCCTGAAAACATAAGACTATACTAGCTACAGAACTCTATGCAGATCAAACCTTAAAAATCAAACCACAGGTGGAACTTATTATCTTTCTTTCCCAGATGTTATAACCCAGAGATGAAAGACATGGTAGGACAGGCATAGAAGGAATTAAGTCTTCTTTCTGTTGTTGCTATAATCAACTTCTGCTTCATTACTTATAGATCAAGCTCAGCCTTGTCTTCCCTTAAAGAGGGGTTGTAAAGATCAGGATCCTTCTCACTGTAACATGTTAAGCAAATAACAAGTATCCTGGATGAGGGTATAAAACTATAGTACCACTTCTGGCAATACCTTCCTTCTGCTCAGACATTGAAACAGTCTTCTAAGTAACTGCAGTGCTAAGCACTTAAATAACATGGGAGACAACACAGAATTATAGTACAACTACTGGCAATAATTTCTTTCTGGTCAGATAATGAAACTCTCCTCTACATAACTCTAACTTCCCTTAAACATATGTATGTGAAAACAACCTCTGAAATCTTAAGTTTCTTTTGGCTTCATTTAAAACTGGATTTAAAACAAATCTGTTTTATTAAGAAAAGTCGTAAGCTCTATTCTTCTTTCACATAGAGTCAGATTCTTTCTCTCACATTTGTGTATTAAACACTAGAAAGGTTTTCTCTCAATTTTTTTTTAAAAGGTAATGCATCCACAATACAGATAGTTTATTTAGAGAGAGAGGAAAAAAAAGTAGATTTTATTATTTGGCCAATAAGCATACTCCGCAAGGAAGTCTCAGTTCTAAACTTAAACTTTCAGGTGTTTCATTGTTTTTCCCTATGCTTCACCCAGCATATCCAACTGCTGTCTTTTGTTCTACAGGCAGATGAAGATCTGTTTGGTGTAGGGAGCCACCGTTTTGCTATAGATTTGTACAGGTCCAAATCTATACCCGATTAAGGTTCTCCAACATGCAATCCTACCTTGAGGAACGAAGGCAGCACCGACGTTGGGGAATTCTTGAGTGAATTGAGTCGATGAGCACCCCAGAGGGCCATCCCAACAAAGAACACAGCTCCTCTCAGCAGCGCTGCATCTGCCATGTAAGCTCTAAGGGCAGATAGAAAGAAAATCTTAGTCTACAGCAAGGGTATTTCAGCACAAAGGCTCAATAGAAATATGCAGCGTCACAACAAGAATTGCCAGTTGTTATACATCATGGCATTGCAGAGCAATTTACAAACATTAAAAGTAGAAAATCACTTTATTTTTAAATTAAGGAAAATTAAACACAGAAAAGCTCAAAAAGGAGCAGTTCAGCAGCAGCAGCATACCTAGGGAGAGAATTCCCTTCTAAGTATCACAACTTTCAGCCCGCTCTTCTGAAGTCAGTGACTCTCTATGTATTTTGACAGGACCTGTACTGAGTTCCTTGAGTTTTGTTAGATATTGCTTCCTTACCTGTCTTCCATGATCCTGCACATGTTGTAGATGGCACTGTGCCCCAAGTGGGTTCCCAAAAGGTTGCGCATCAGCTGCAAATTCAAAGAGAACACTTTAATATCCAATCGTTAAAACACTCATTAGCTTCAATATGCAGTCAGCAGGCCAATCATGCCTGCCTAGGGTAAAGTAAACGTGCCCAGCCATTTCCATGCCACAGCAGAAAAAGTAGCCTGTCAACATGAGCAGAGAGGAAAGTATGGGTAAACTACATGGAAATGCAGCTCTTACGCTAACAACGCACTGATTCTTTAAATACTTGAAACAATTATTAATTTATTCTCAAAACCAAACAGATTTATGGCAAATATCACAGACACATCTGACACTTTCTGAGGCTGAAACAGTGACCTCACCAAAAACAAAGCTACAACAAAGTTCTGACCTTCCAGCATGGCTCACAGAGTTCTTTCACATTGATGGTACGGCACAAAGTGATGATAAATACTGGCAGGTTCTCTGATGGTAGACAATTATAGCAAACAACTGCATCAAGGACTTGCAAGGAAATCTTTGGGAAAGTGAAAAACAAAACGGTTACACACTTCTCTTGGAACAAAGCAGGTCAAACGCTAACCTGATGCACCCACAAAATTTGCTGGAAGTCAAAGGAGATACAAGCATGTTTTTTTTAAAAAAAATCATCGTAGGATAGAAAGCAAAACATAAAAAGCACTGTTAAAAAMTGATTTCCCTAACAATTCAGCCATGTTCCACTGGTTTTAGAACTAAATTACTACGCTTGAGACACTCAATGGCTCCAAAAACGTTGTACTGACACCTCTGTAAAACAGGGATAACAGAGATGAGAGTTTGAGCATCTCATTTTGTTTGTAATAGATACAGTTTCAAAGAATTTCAGAAAACTTTGAAGTACTAAGAGACTCAAATTACTGACCTCTATGTCCACAAATGATGATGTCTGAATGCACAACAAGCATATCTTGCTGTTAGGAAAGAACACATTTATAATTGTTTGTAATTTGCTTAAAATCTTATTAAGCAAACAAGATACAAAACAGATGACTAAATTAGCATGTTATTTTCCTTATAATTCCATTACTGTGTCTTTATTGATAATATTCCTAGGGACACCAAATACTACAACCTCTTTAATAAACAGTTACCTTAAATTCACACTTAAATGATGTCTCAGTATACCTGTGTTAACAGAATAACAGATAGATATCCTTTGCGAGACTAACCAGTGCAGTTGGATTCATTGCATGGTATAGGGGAAGTATGAACAATTAAATTAAAAGATTGGAACACTGTAAGAACTGAGAAACTTTTTTTTCAGTGATCATCTCTCTACTAATGACCAGGTTTGGGGAATATCTTGGCCCAAAGCTCTTCAGAGCTCTCCTCCAGAAAAAACAAACAAGCATGACACTGGAGGGGCCCATTCTATGCCAGATCTGACTGACCTTCCAGAAACAAGGTTTTGTTTTGTTATTCTTGCTTTTTCAGTTTGGGATTTAGAGAGCAAGAGGGGCTTTTTTTGCCCCAGGATAAGCATAATTTCATTACAGAGAAACAAAAAACCTGAATTTTGAACTTCTTTTCACTCTGGTCACACCATTTTCATTTAGATCACAGATCTAAGAAGGCTTTAAATTTGGCTTCCCATTCGGAAGTCAGTTCACTGTTACAGAAACATCAAACAATCAAGAAACAAAATCCTGTTTCTTCATCTGTGCATACTACAACAGCCAGCAGTAGTAAAATCACATATTTTTGGAAAAGTCAGGTATGATCTGAAATGCAAGAGATCCAGATCAGCTGAAAAAGATTCCACTTATCTCTGTGCTGATCTGCAACTGTGCACTATAATTTACCAAGAATAAGAACATAAGAGTTTAAGAACTTACTGGACCATGTCAGCTACATAGTCTTCCAGATAGCAGCTGTTGAATTTCACCAGGTTCACTAAAACCAGAAGGAATTCAGAAGACAAACCAACATCCATCCACTGCAGTACAAAGTCAGCTAAAGAAGGAAACCAAGTTGTTACAATATGCTTTCTATCTAGAAGTGTTACCATTGTTCCTTTCTATTATCAATGAAAGCCTGTCTCCCGACTTAAGATCAAGAGGGGTAGAGTCAATACAAACCCAATTCTTCTTCCAAGTAGGTTATGTATCGTCCATTCTCTGTGAGAGCCTTGAACACTTCAAGTCGTTCATGTAAGTCTTCATTGGATGGATAGTCTTTAATCACCTTAAAAAAGTGTGCTCTGAGGATCCCTAATCTCTCACCCTTCAAAAAAAGGCAAATAACTGTGTCACTAACAATAAAGGCCTATACCTAAACAACACCTGTAACAGTAATCTTCATGCTTGAAATTCTTTTTCCTATAGGCTGTGAAAGTCTTCTGAACTGGCTCCACTTCCACTGGCTACTGACACTGGCTCAGCTCTCCTCAATCTGTCAGAATGTTTATTTACCAGCACTCAGGGCTCAAGGCATTTTGTCCAACATCACACAGAAAACACCCAGTACACAAAACAATCCATGGGAAGTGTGACAGAGATCATTGCCAGGAGAGCATTAAAAAAAAAAACGAAACAAATCCACCAACCCAACAGAATGGATGCCTACTCTTTTCCTATGCATCTATCTCTATTTGCAGGATTCTGGGAAGTAGGACCTTGATTGGATACAGTAGTATGTTTGAATTAGCACATTATGAAATCTTAAGAATTCACAGCAGGCTTAACTTGGCGAGGCTGGCAAAGTATAACATACAGAACTTCTTGCACACTTGACATACTGAAATATCAAAAAGAGCTGCAGATGAGGACTGATGCATCTGAGCAAGGATCATACATAAATTTGCTGTGCTAGACCTGAATTTAAACCCAAAGCATTTCTCTTTAAGGAAGACATTTCACCCCCCCCACAAAAAAAAAAAAAAAAAAAAAAAAAAAAAGGAGTTTGTCTTGTGCTAAGGCTTAAGTTAAATGCTGCCTTGTCCCATTTATTCAGCACAACCAAAATAAGAAACATGGAAAGTTGCAGAAAAGAGGAAGCCAAATCTTTTCACATTTGGTACTCCACACAAACCCAGCTTAAGAGTGATATTTCTTCTACAGTTTGTTTTTTTTTCACCTGTCCTTGAATTATTGATTTTAGTAGATGAAGAACAGCATGTCTGGCTTCAACTGGGCGTTCTGGCTGCAGCATATCAGCTACCACTTTCCATATTGCTTCCACTGCATGCTGAAAACAAATGCAGGAGACAGACAGTAGTAGGAAAGCTAAGCTGCTTCTGAAATTTTTACCCAGTAAGTCATTAATTATGGCAAGTTAATGAACAAGATCTCTAGGGATTTTATGCCAAGAGTTCTGAGGGATATTCCCACCTGACCTGTCATAGGCTCAGATGAACCATGCATGACATACCAAATCCTGGCCTATGCCACAGCTCACACCCCCATAACTGAATTTCTTCATTTATGCACTTACTTCAGTGTGAATCTCATTTAAAACTTGGAATAGAAGCATTTGTGTAGAAAACTTCACTTACATACACGGCGATTTTAAAACCCATTTAAAAATCTCCTATAAACTGTCCAGAAAAGGCCTAAATATTCACAGTATTCTCTTTCTGTTTAGTCCAAGAAGCCTGTCAGCTCTGTTCTCTCTGTTCGACAGTTGATATATTGGACAAACCAACTTCTTTGGTACATAGATCATCCTTTTACAGGTTTACAATGCACAGAACGTAGCTTCTTGGATCACAATTTTTAAGAGGCAGTCTAAATGATATGAGCTTCTTATGACAAGCCAAAAGATGTTGCCTAAAACCATTTTAATCCTCCAAATATTCACTGAACACTTTAAAACTTACCTCTTCAATTTTTTTAGTTTTTGCCACTTCACAGATTTGGCCAATTGCTCGTATCCTATTACTTAATCCACATTCTATGCTGAGTTCCTGGAAAGAAATGTAAAAATAAGTTAACATTTTATCTTACTAGAAACACTTACACTCACTTCTCAAAGGGGATCATGAGCCACTGAAAAATTAACTACGTTTGTTCAAAATGATCTCACTGTCAGTCATCACTGGAGCTGTTCAGAAATTTCTCAAAAAAATTTTTTTTTCCATTAGCAAATGATGACTTGTCAAACCTAGAATTTCCACAGAACTGGAGTCCAGCAGCTTTCCACATCCAGGACAGAAATTCTGTCCAGGGAAAAATATCCTTCTCTTTGGAAAAACTAGTAACTCATTGGCCGTGGCACTTGCCCAGAACAACTGAGACAGACAGAGAGACAAAGGAGGGACTCAAATATGTCTCTCTAGCTTCCCAGCGTAAGTATGGGGCTCCTTCAGCACAGACAGGAAGGGATTCTTGTCTCTTTCTCCCTATGCACAAACCACTCTGTTTATAGACTTGCTGGACCAATTACTGGAACAATTTTTTTCCATAAAACCATGACTTCCCCATAAAATGAAAACACTGTTTCCAACTTGTCCCACCATAAAGACTTCATTCAACAAGCTCAGACTATAAAAATGGAGTAAAGCAACACACACTCTGACAAAGCACCCTGCTGACCCATGGAGAAGACAATACGATCACAAAATATCTGAAAACTATTTAAACACTGAAGAGAAAGCAGCATCCTCCTTTCACTGCACCTAAGTTACATCCATTTTACTAGAGAATGAATTGAGTTGTAAGGCAAATTAATAGCAAGTTCAGAGATGGAATTAATGGAAAACAGAAAAGAATGAGTAGTCCCCCRCTTCCTCCCTTTGCAGGTTTACCAAACACACCATCTCCAGCTTTACTACAATCGGTTCTCAGACCTTGAGAATTTCCGCAGTGATGATGAATTCTGTCTGCTTTCCCTCTGAAGACTTTGAACTTCCCCGGGATGTTCCCAATCCCAAGAGATTCCTAAACTTCTCCTTCAGGCCGGAATCCTTGCTTTGTGGCTTTGCCATTGCTGACAAGAAAGCACTGCGGAGCCCCTGCAAATACGGAACAGTTACTGTTTAGGGAGGCCCGAGCAGAAGAACACTAGTAACAGCCTTCACAATGTGGTATTTACAAATAGCTCTGTTTTTTCAAGCTAGGCCAAAGATGAAAGAAGTCTGACACTGAGTACGAAACAGTCAACGTGCAAGTGGCCTGTATTTCTCCTGCCTTTAGTGACTGCTTCCTGGAACTAGCCAGGAAACTTTAAAAATCGCGTAAGCATTTTCTGTAAGTTTTGTATGTCCAACACCACCAGAGCCTGCACATACTAATCAACATTTCAGAACTGCCAAGCTGATTTGTAAAATACACGTGCACACAACTACATACGCTTTTTGGGGGGTATGAACTTTGTTCCCAATCCAAAGCAATGGACAGTCACACAGCGCTGTAAAATAAATGCTGAAAATAGCTACAAGTGAGAAGAGGACTAATGAACACAAGTGTTCAAGCATCCAGATGCATCAGGGCAGCGGGAAAGGGGGGTGGGGAGCAAGAACAAGCACATCCATTACAACAAAAAAGCATTAGTAGCAATATCCTTTGGGAATTCTTTCTCTCACAGCCTAACCTTAAGCTAGAGTGAACAGAACACGGCTACAGAAAAACAGCGAGGAGCCTGCGGCATAGCACCCAGACAGCACACCTGGCATGGGGAGGGCACCAGCACTGTCCCCAGCCAGCCCTGATGGCCCAGCCCTCACGGTCGGGCACAGCAGGCTTGGCTGAGCAGGACGCCCCCTCCCCACATGCCAGCTGTCACCCCCACGCAGCGCCCTGCAGGCCCAGCGCCCTGCTCCAGTGTGCTCTTCCACACACCCCGGCAGCCCCTAGCTAAGCTGCACTGCCCGGGGACGTGGCACAAGATCCATCCTCCACAAGGCTGTGGGACACCCAGCTCGCCCCCCCCCCCATCCCCGGGGGACAACAGAGACCTCCTCCCCCCGGACACACACACCCCCGGGGACACCACAGGGCCTCCCCACACCCCCAGGGACACCACAGACATCCCCCTATCCCCGGGAGACACCACAGATTCCCCTCCACACACACACACGCCCCAGGGGGCACCACACCTCCCCGACGCGCCCCCAGGCACACTACAGGACCTCCCCACACCCCCGGGGAGGCCACAGGACCTCCCCACACCCCCGGGCACACCACAGACACTCCTCGTCCCCGGGAGACACCACAGACTCCTCCCCCCCCCACACACACACACCCCAGGGGGCACCACACCTCCCCGACACACCCCCGGGCACACCACAGGACCTCCCCACACCCCCGGGGAGGCCACAGACACCCCCCCGTCCCCGGGGGACACCACAGACCCCTCCCCCTTCCTGCACAGCCCCCCAGGCCCCTGGCCTGGCCTGGCCTGGCCCGGTCAGCGCACCCCACCGACCCCCAACCCTGGGCAGGCCCCTCCCCCGCCCAGCCCAGCCCCGCAGGCAACCGCGGCAGCCCGCGGCGCCAGCCCCGGCGCTGACACCCACCCCCGGCGCAGCAGGCCCCGGCCCACGCCCAGCGCAGCGCCGGACCCCTCCAGCGGCCGCCGCCGCACCCCGCCCCCTCCGAGCGGAAGTCCCGCCGCTTCCGGCTCTGGGCGGCCTCACGTGACCCGCCGCGGGGCATGCCGGGCCTTGTAGTGCAGCGGCGGGAGGGAGCCGCCGGCCGCCATGTGCGCGGCGGCCCGCGGCGGGCGGGCGGCGGCGGCCCGGCGGCTGAGCACGGCCGGGGCCGGGGCCGGGGCCGGGGCCCAGGGGGCGCCGGCGGCAGGAGGTACGGAGGCGCCGGCCTCCCCTCCCCGAGGCGGGCGTGATGGGCGCGTCTGCAGCCCCCCAGGGGTTGCGGTCCCAGCGGCCTGGTGCGGCCCTGTGCGCCGGCAGGGGCCTCGCCCAGGCCTTGCCCGCAGCGCTCGCCGGCCCCTCTCGCCCCGCCGGCCACGCGGTGGCCCCGGGCTCCGGCAGCAGGCCGGACGCCAAGCCGTGTGTTACTGCAGGCCTGGGGTCACGGGGAAGGAGAGTCTGCCTGGCGCGGTGCTCCCCAGGGCGAGCGCGCAGGGCCGGGCCGGGCGCGCCGGTGGGAGACCAAGGCCTCGGTTCTCCCCCAAAAGTCTCTCCTGTGTCTTGCAGCAAGCCAGCTCGGCAGTACAGCCCGTGTCCCAAAGCGCGGCGGGAGGGGGAAGAGCGTTGCTATTGCCTATGAGTCTGTGGAGCGGGATGGCGCTGAGGAAGGGGTGCCTGAGCCCAAGAGACCAAAGTGGGAGCCAAAGAACTGGCGGCAGCAGCTGGAGCGTATCCAGGAAATGAGGAGCAGCAGGGATGCTCCTGTGGATCGGATGGGAGTGGATAAGTGTTATGACAGCAGCGCACCTCCACAGGTAACACCCTGTTGCTCTGCTTAGAGGATAGGCGCACGAAAGTACAGCCTCACTTTTGCAGCCTTCTGGTCTCCTTCATGCTCCTCAGCATAGCCCGTTCTGCACTCTTAGAAGGTGGCAGATATGTTGCCACCTTTTTATGTCCCAATCTGGATATCTCCAGAACAGGAAAAAAGCAGGATGTATCTGTACTTTAGGTTCGGATCAGTCCCATGAGAGGCTGCTGCACAAGTATATGTATAAGCAAACAGTTTATCCCACTGGGGCAGGAGAGTCAGCAGCTCCCTCTCCTATACCTGGCTCTTTGGCTTCCAGGGGTCCTTATAGAATGGCAGTGGGTCTTTTCTGAGTTGTTTTTCACTCACATTCAGCCCTTGCTTAGCATTAGAAGCTGGCTAGCAAACACAGTTGTGAGAAGTCCTTGTTGTCTGCTTAAATTGCTTTCAGAAGAAGTATCAGGATGAACCAGGAGTAGGAGCTGAGGCAAAAATACGATTTTGGGCTTGGAGTGAAAACACTGGAAACGTATTGTGGCAGCACTGTCTTTTGAGGTAGGCTGGAAGAGCATGAAGGCATGTCCCTTTTTTCTTAAAAATCTCTGTAGGAATCCCAGGAAAGTATGCAGCAAGATGGCTCTGTAACAGAAAGGAAAAACAGAGCACAGTGAGAAGGCGAGGGCAGCTCGTGGAAACTTTCCAGGCTGCTTTTATACTCCTCAGAACAGTACAGAACCATGGATTGGCTTCCTCCCCTCTCATGATTCACTTTTAAGGGGATACTAGTTGAAAGGAAGGGCCATGCTGGGGRTGGCACTGTGCTCCCCAAGCCTGGGAACGGAATCAAAGGCCCCAAATGACATCACCCTCCAAGGGGAGCATTTGCATCAGTACAAAAAACAAAGCAGAGCAAGGCCGTAGCACTGTGCTGGGATGYGTGGCTGCAGGGATGCACGCTCCATGCGGATCATTCATGTGGGAACATGGAGATAACCAGCAGGCAGACTCAGGAGAGCAGCGTGAGCTGAGTATTCCATGCTGACCTGCAGGGCTCAGGGGGAAGGATCTTCAAGACGCAGCTGCACGGCCTCATTGCATGTAATACTCTCCCTGTTGCAGGGGTCATGTCTGGGGCTTGGATCCCTGGTGAAAATGGTCAGCTTTGACTGCAGCTTCAGGCAGTGTGTTATGCTCCGCAAACATGCGGGCCAGCACCAAGTGCAGCAGTGGGGCCAGGGGGAGAGACAATGCAAGATTAGGAAATAACTCTTTTCCCTAGGGGAGCAGAGCTGTTCCTTACAAGATAAAGTAGATATTGTAACCCTCAGTACAACATCAGTACTCTTCACACAGCTTTCACGCTCTTAGATTTTTCCTGATGTGCCTCTGGTTTTGTAATCTTTGCTTGCAAGGGAGCTGGAGGAAGGATTGTAACCCGTGTTGTCCTGCACCTATTCTTTTTTTTTTTTTTTTTTTTTTAATATCATCCTCCTGGTGGGGACAGGTGGGACCATAGGGCAGAATCATCTGGGAAAAAATCAACTGAAAAACAAGAGATGAATGGTCTGGGCCAAACTCTGCATGATTGCATCAGAGGAACTTTGCTAGTTGCTGTGTGCCATTTTCTGATCTCTGCTTTTTATCTCATTTCTATAGGATGGGTTCGCTAAGGAGCTCATTACAGTGAGATACTTGGTTCCTACTGAAGTTTAGTGGAAAAKGGACAGGATTTTCAGAAGTAACTTAAGAGAACAAGTTGCATGAAAGGTTGATGGGCATTTCCACTTCCTGTGAAATCTCCATAGAGTACCACCATCAGGAAAAATTTTGTCWGGCCCTCTGTGGCTAAGCACCGAAGTGCTTGCATATGAGATCCCACTAATCCCCTAGACAGTAGCTGCTCTCTGCCCTTTCACACATACTGATTGCTTAGGTTGGAGGAGGTGTTTCTTCTCTCCCCCTTTTTATGTGGTGGGGAAGTAAAAGGTTACTAATTTCTTTTTCTGCCTTGTAGTCTCTTATGGGTGGATAGCTTCTTACTATGCACTGGAATGAAGATGCTTCTGGGTTTGAGAACTCAGCCCAAAAGCTGACAGGATCCTCTCAGAGCCTTTTGGGTGTCTCACTGTCTCCCCTTTCCCCAGGTTATGCGCTACCAGGTTCTGCTTTCACTGATGTTGTCCAGCCAGACCAAGGACGAGGTGACATCAGCAGCCATGTTGCGCCTGAGGCAGCGTGGCCTCACAGTCGACAGTATTTTGCAGATGGATGATGTGACACTTGGGCAGATCATTTATCCTGTAGGATTCTGGAGGGTGAGTGCAGAATCGCAGCAGTGCCGGACGTGCGTGATGAGGAACCCCCTCCACCTCTGGCTGCTCTCACGCAGCTCTCTGAGCCGCCCCGGGCGGGAAGGCGAGGCGAGTGCTGGCTCCGCCTGCACAGGCCGCGTCCCTGTGCTGCAGGCAGGTGGTGAAGGCAGTAGGTGGGTGTGAATCTGCCCTGCTCCTGAGAGATAWGTCCCTAGCCTATATTCAGCCTGTTTGTGGTGGTATTTTCATACCCCTTGGTGATCTTTTCCCTGGAATGCAGTGCTTTACGCCAAGCTTAGCAATTTGTATCCACAGCAGGATTGTTTGCTGCAGCGCCTTGAGCGTGCAGAGGAGGTTAGAGCTAACCATGTTTCAGCATTTTGCTTTCAAGGAGAAATCAAAGGCCTCTGTCTCCCCTCTGCAAACTCAAGTGCATGGCCTCACATGTAACATACACTCAGGAATGGGTTGTTTTCTGAGTTGTTTTTCTTTTTTTTCCCTATATTGAAGGGGAACTTGGATTTTCTACTTTTCCCTTTGGTTTTTCAGAACAAGGTGAAATATATAAAACAGACGACAGCCATCCTGAAGCAGAAGTATGGGGGTGACATACCAAGTACTGTGGAGGAGCTGGTGAAACTGCCAGGAGTGGGGCCCAAAATGGCCCACTTGGCTATGCACATTGCTTGGAACAGTGTGTCTGGGATCGGTAGGTTGGACCATGTTCTCCAGGTTTCTCTTCTCCTAGATCCTGCCTGATCTATTCCTGGGGCAGAGGGTAAGCATTGCAAGCTGTGTAAACTGCCTGCCCCATGACCCTAACAGCATCACTTCGGTTTAGCCACCTGCAGACTAAATTTTGTATTTGTGTGGGTGAAGGACACAGTCCTCGACCTCTTACAACTGATGAGTTGCTGTGAGTAGTTCCTGATGAGTTGCAGAAGGATTTGGTTCCAGGCAGTGTGTGGTTGCTGACCTTCTGATGCGATTTAGTTCTTGTGGCTGGACATTTAGCTGGGTAGTAGGCTTGTGGCAAAAGGTGCATTTGTTTCTGTACCATGTTTCTTGAACCGCAAGTGTAGCGAGTGCTTAGCTGTACCATGTGCTATGGAACCGTGTGCTTTAGCAACGGGAGTGTGGGAGGCAGTGGTGGTGGAGGATGGGCCTGGGACAGACCCGGGCCAGATTCATTTCTGCACAGCGTTAGTTTTGAAAGCGCAGGTGAGACCATGGCTGTGGCGCTGCCTGCGGCAGCCGGCAGATGGGGCTGGAAGATCGGCCGCAGCACTCCAGCGCGCCGCRCAGCCTGGGGGCCTCTGGGGACAGATTAATATTCCAAGTGTATTTGCTGCTTATTGGAGGAGCCCTGGGAAAGCTGGTAATGGTGCCACCTGATGAGTGACTCCTGCTGAAGTGAGTGTGCAATCCCAAGGTCACTGAAAATCCCCAAGGTGCGGGCAGCAGCCGACTCCTACAGCCCCACTGGTGACTGTCAGCTGTACAAAATGTGGTTCTTGTGCAAGATTCAACAGCATTTTGGATCTCTGAGTCTCTCCTGGCTGTGGGGGAGGGAAGTCTAGAGGGAGCCAAACTAGCCAACTGTTTTCCAAATAATTGTGTGTTCAGTTTTGATTTAAGAGGCAAGACTTAAGTCTTCCTGTTTACAGCAATTTCCTGGGTTTTGCCCAATTAGCCATAGAGACAGGTTTATCGCTGCTGATCTAACAATAATATACTTTGCATTCAGAGCTTTTTAGCTCAAAGTATTTTATAAACACTCATTTAAGCCTCACAGGCCCCCTTGTCTTAGTAGGTATTATGAAATGTGTTTTCCATCTGGGTAAAGGAAAGGGCAGAGATTGCAACTTGCATAACATCAGCTGCAACACAGAGGGAGAGAGTCCAGGACTGGCTGTGTCAGAGTGGGTCCGTATGTTGCTAGCTGTGTGGTGTGAGATATCCATCCCCCTCTGCTTTTGGCTCTAGTCCTAGGAAGAAACCAGCATGTTTGTTCTGACGCTGACCCCTCCTTTATGTTTTGCCTGCGCCATTACTGTAGGGCCATGAAGGAAGCCCATTGCAGGGTGTTGCATCTGGTTTGCTGCAACAAGCAGCCTTGGTTTTGCTGCCTCCATGCAGGTATGTCKTCTTCCACCTAAGTTCTGCATCTCCCATGCTAGGTGTGGACACCCATGTGCACAGAATCACAAACAGGCTGAAGTGGGTGAAGAAGGAGACCAAATCCCCTGAGGAAACTCGGGTGGCACTGGAGGACTGGCTGCCCAGGTAAGATCTGACACCCCAGTCTCCTTTCTCCATACAAGCCCCCTCATGCTAGTTGCAGGAACTGTATGTGCCCACAATTCTGCTAATGGTATTTTCAGTGACTGCAATCCAGGTCTCTCTTTTTTTAAGGGGGAACTTATCTCCCAGAGAGCAGCAGCAGTATCTTGGCTATTTCTCTGCTGTCAGAAGTATCAAACATCACTATTGCTGCAGAKTACCTGGAGGCCTTGATGCTCATCTCTCTTGCCTAGACAAGTTTACCGTGCCCCAAGCGTAGTGTTCTTCCATGTGTGACCTTGCTGAGCCTGATAGCCACTGTAGCATCAGACCAGTTGGATTCTAGCCTTCAGTGATGCTGAATCTTCTGTAGTGAATGCTAATCAGCAGGTAGTGCCTCCTGGTCTGTCACATTTYCACATCTGGCCTGTGCCTTAGCACTTGACAACAATCACTTGTGCTTCCTTTGTCCCATGCCCCCCCCCCATGCTCCTCCTCCTACCCTCATTTCAGAGGGATAAGGAAAGTTGGGAGGGCTGCACTTAGCAGCAGGCTGGGACCCACCTCCAGTAGGCTTGAGGAGCCAAATGRAAGAAGCCGTAGGGGGAAAAGTATCCATTTAAAAGCATGGACTGTTCTTTAACCTCTGAATAACTGCATTGGATGGCTCACTCTCTCTTCCCACTTCAGGGATCTCTGGAGGGAGATAAACTGGCTCTTGGTGGGCTTTGGTCAGCAGACCTGCCTGCCTGTGAATCCTCGCTGCAGAGAGTGCCTCAATCAAGACATTTGCCCAGCTGCTAAGAGACGCTGACAGATCAACCAGTCTTCCTAGAGCAACAAAGCTGCTTCAGCACAGCAGCAGCCGAGAGCTGAGCCCTAGTAAGGATGTCTTGCATGGGGCTGTGTGCAACTGCAGGGAAAGAGGAGCTGCAGCCAGCTCAGCATCTCTGGGGAGGGAGAAGCTTACCTGCAATGGCTGAGCTCTCAGGAGGGAAAAAGTGTCTTTGAAAGTGCATCAGTCCTGCAGGCTCCCGGTCCTGTCTGAATGCTTGTACATGGCCCAGAAGAGCATCAGGCTATGCAGTGTCAGGAGCAGCTGGTGAGAAACTCTGTCCTGCAGAACCTGCTGCTGCTTGTAAATACACATTTAATAAAGGCGAGGGTGTTTCCTCCCCACTTACAGGGTTTGCTGGCATCTCTGCAGCACACAGCAGGGGGAGAAGAGTACTGGTGACCTCCCCAAAGCATGAGACCATAGCAACCAGCCCTGCTAGCTGAGAGCAAGCAGCACACAACATGCCAAGTTACCTCTCTAGCCTTAGCAGAGAGGGATACTGCATATAACAAGGTACAGCTGAAGGCTTCATAAGCAGGATCAGAGGAGGCTACTGCCTGGATGGGCAACCTTGAGTTCTGGTAGCACAGGAAGCCTGGGGAAGTACAGAGCACAGTGGGCAACAGACAAGCCAGCCAGGCTTCACTCTTATTGCCACTTTAGCCAAACATGGCCATTTTTGCTCTGGATGAGCTCAAGACAAACTGATCCAGRCAAAGCTGTTCAAATTTAAGGCCTCAGTTGGACAGCTTTTAACTATGTATTTGAATCCCACAGTGGGTGCTGGAGATGAGCAGTACTTTCTTGAACGCAGGCAGCACTGGGGACAATGAAACAGCTGCATCATTAACATTTTTCTCTTTATCTAAGAGGCTGCAGTGAGTTTCCCTCTCTGCTTTCAAATTTCTCTGATTTATACTTAGAAGACCTGGTATAGATCTTGGAGTCATCYAAGAACTGTCCATCACCCCCAAAGAGAAACCAAGACTCTTCTTACAGATCAGTTTTGTTTGTGCTAGGAGGGATTACAGCAGCTACAGCATCCAGGCTAATGCGTACCTCAGAAGCTGAGAAGGAACATCAGTAACGGCTGTTTTTTGTTCTTCAAAGAAAGGGCAGTGCTGACTTCAGTGTAGAGCTTCAAAGGGCTAATTTCAGCTACTCTTTAAACAGGCAAGGGAGGAAGCAAAGTTTATAATGCACTCAAGAAAGATGTAATTCCACTCTGAAGTTGCCTACCAAACAGATGAAGAATGAGCAAATATGTTGTACATGGCAAAACCAAGTTTATTACTGACATTACAGTGTACATTATGTTTTTACAATGCAGCTAACAGCCTTACACTTGATTGATTTCTTTTTTCCAAGTTAAATGTACAGGAACTGAATAATTACTACCGAGCTACAAGATGTCAGCAATGTAAGTGCTTTAACCAGGAGCAGTTTCCATGGACTAAGCAGAGACTAAGATTTTAAAACCTTATCAGTACATACTCGCACACCTGATTTCTTTTGATCTGCGTTCAAAACCACATGTACTTTTTTTCCTCCTCCACTACACGGGTCTAGTTTTGTATGAGAAGTGTAGTATTTACAAACACTTCTTTGCCTTCTGATATACATCATGGCTTGTGACAGTTACTTCATAATGTAATGGGGAACATTGTGCCCTTTGCAGATGGTAACGCTGTCTGAGGTTTGGCTCTGCAGGCACAGAAAGTAACATGCATACCATGAAAACGTAGAGATTCTTCAGTAGATTACATATTTGGAAGCAAATGGTTTTTGTGGCCAACAGGAAAGGAACTAATTGTCTTTGAAGTGTAGTAGAAAAGCGGCATCTTGTTAACAGCAGAGTACCAGAAGGGAGGTAAACCTCCCCGCATCCTGATCCATCATCCTGCTCCCAGTCTCATCACCAATAGCCAAACACCTGCACCAGTTCCTCTCCAAAATCACTTTTAAACCTGTTCATCCGTTCAACCTTCTGCATTTTCATAACAGAGAAATCATGTCCTTCAGCCCCTGAGGGTTTCCATGCTCTGTCAGCAGCTAGGTAACAGCCACGCGCATCAGCTGCTCCCCCCAGCGAAGCCCAACACCCYGGACTCCGCTGCTGCCCTCAGCCCCTCTCACGCTGCACCGAGGCAGATTAAGCTGCTGAGGAGAGCAGTAAATGTTATAAGGCACCTTTTAGCTCAATATTTATGAAATATACACGGAACCTTAACAATATCCCTAGTGCTCTGACTAAACCAAAGGCCACTCATTTGCAATTCAGCAGCTCTGGAGAGTAACACAGGGCAACAACAGCCTGAGCCAGACGTTGTGTTCAGAACAGTCCTCGGCTCCCGTGCTATCGCCACCATTTGCATTTAGCAGGGAAAAGTGGTTTTGTACTTGACTGTGCCCACTGTGTCCAGTCCCTTCCAAGTTCTGCTTTGAAATGTGATCTGAAATACACAGCAGCCACAAGAGCTGGGCTTGGGGAATTGTCACAGCTTGGTAAGAGGGAAGAGGAACCCTCTAGCTCTTCATGGCCTGGACCCTTCCCTGGTCAAACATCTCTGTCAGGAAGCTGTTAGTGTTCTATCCCATCTTAGTCATCTTCCCTCATTTACAGCCAAAGGAAAGTAGTAGAGAGCTTAAACTAGCTTAATCAGTAATGCTTTAAAGATGTGTTTTAAGGATCTAATGCTGAGAGCAGGGTGTTTACAAAGGAGGGCATAGGAGGCCAGAGCAGTTGCCCACTACATCAAACTGCTGYCTGCTTCACAGCCAGCCCTGCAAAGCCCCCTCAGCACCCACTGCTCCGGAGGCCGAGCCCATGTCCCCTCACTCCTCCCGCATCAACACGACAGAAGAGAGGTGCAGTTATGCTTACAGACTGGAAACATGGGTGGAGAGCAGCAGAAGCGGGGAGAGAGGAAGGTTTTAAATACCAGGTCAGAAGTAACAAGCCAGGTGGGAGCTGGGCTCTGTTCTGGGACGTGGCGCCCGTGCGCGGAGGAGCCGAGCCCCGCGTTGGGGAGCATCAAGCCTGCTGCTGGAGCTGGATCCCCACGGCACACGCTCCTAGCTGCCAGCAGATGCTCGCTTGTGCTCTTTTCAAGTCTGTCTGAAGAGCAGAGTTTGTAGCATCTCATGGCTTTTGTCCTCTTGCAAGGCCTTCTAAGCCGGGCTGCCAAGACAGATCCTCGCGCTGCCGGGAGTACTACGGACTCGCTGCTACCCTGAGCGGGGACGGCTTCACCTCGTTCCCCTCCCTTCCCCATGCCAGTCATTGCTGCATTTGATTATGCAAATCATGAGGCCTGTGGCATTTGGGCTGCTGGGCTGTGTTTTGCTTTTAAATCCTGCCATCTCTTCTCTGCAGAGCTGTCCGGAGGGGAGGGGGAGGGGACGAGAAAGGGGCTTTTATTGCCTTGGTAGAAGGCGCTGGTGAGGAGGGAGGTTCCTGCGCTAACTAAAAACATATGCGACTTCATTTAAAACAGAACAAAAAACCCTTTTTCATTTCAATAGCAAATCCAACATGAGCAATTTACAGCCACTGTCCATTTTCCCATGATGTGAAAAGTTAGTGCTGCAGACAGGGTGCGAGGGAGGGGGTGGTCACCTACATCCCAACCTCTTCTCTGGTCTCCCTTGCCCACGGCAAGGGACATGAGGACATAAGACATTTGCACAGGGACACAGAGCATCCCATGGGGCTCAGTCTGGGACACTCGCAAAACCAAAACAAACAAAGTAATAAAAGCCTAAATTATGCAGGTAAGAAACAAAGAGTTAATCTCTTCCAGTCCTTTCTCAGTAGGGACAGGGGACTGCAGGCAGCCAGAGCAAGCAAGAAAAGGAGCTTTGGTCACATTCATCTTACAAGAATCGCTGGTGAGTAACAATAATAATAATAAAAAAGGGACTTTAAAATATGCCTCGTAAAAGCAACCAGTGAAGAGCAGAGCACAAAGCATCTCACGTGGACACTGAAGACTGGGCCTAGGCACCTCAGAAATGTCCGGGCCAGGGAGAGCCAAGTGCAGGAAGAGGAGACAGGGAAGAAAGGAGCCGCTAACAAGGCTCAGAAGTTGCTGAAAATCTCTCGTTTCTTGTTCCAGTCCATCTGCGGAGCCCTCTTCTTCACCCGCTTGGCACGCACCTTCTCCTTGGCCTCTGCAGCCGTTGGGCTCAGGCTCAGCCCGCTCTCCTCAAACGGGTCTCTCTTTTCAGATTCTCCATCCTGGGTGGGGTGGGAGAGAGAAGATGTCAGATGTGAGCAGTTTCCCCACTGCACAATACATGGGCCAGTGGAAGAGGCTGCCTGGGGCAGTGCCCCCCACGCAGGGAGAAGCATGTACCTACAGACACGTGTGTGCCCTAAAACCCATCCTCTGGACAGAGCTCCCACCCTACGGCTGCAGGTGAGGTCACGTTGTCCATTAGTGTTTTAGCTGGCATAACCCTGCTGAGAAGCCAGAAGCAAGCCTTTCCCGGAGCGYGCGCGATAAAAGCAAGCTCATTTTTTGCGCAGAAAGGCCCGTGTTGTGCCTGTGGTTTAACTGGCAGCAGCAGTATCTGTGTGGCCACAGAGAGAATTTCCGCATTACWTTTTGTGGGTTTTTGCCCTCCTGAAGGATGTATAGCTGCCACAACTAGAAGTGGAAAAGCAGAAATACAGAAGTTGTTGCCAAAGGGAAAACAATCTGTAAAAACACAAATAAGTCTCTGATGTTGGCAGAAAGCATCGACAAGAGGAAGCAAGCTGGATGGGCCTTCCAGAGCAAGCAGTGTAGGTGCTACAGGAGGTCCCTCCCTGCATCTGCCTGACCAGTTCTGCCGTTCGCTCCCAGAGCACCAGCATTAACCCAAGCCAGGATGTAGCGATGTGCYGGTGCAGGGCGAAGAGCAACACCAGCCGGCGTTCCCCATCAGCCAGGCCCAGCCACAGGATACCAGGCAATGGTTGCTTTGGGAATTACATTGAAAAGAGCATCTTTCCATGTGCCTAATAAAAGAACTTTTATGATAAGAGAATTAACTTTCCTTTCTGAAGTCRCTGCCATTGCTGCAGTGTGCCAAAAATCCCAGTTGCCTGTAAACGAATCCTGACCCTCTTGTTTCTACAGTAGGTGAAAGATGGCCATCAAGGCCTCAGGGCACAATTAATACGCAACTTTAAGCACTTTCTGCGACGTAAGTATTTGTCTTCTAGAGGATTTCTGACAAGATTTGACTCCACTGCATCCCTGCTGAACACRGGTTCTTTGCTGGGTCTCAGTCCCTCGCATCCCACCGCGGAGCCTGACGAACAGAGAAGCATCTTTTCCGCTGGGACTTGTTTCATCAGAACCGGTTTCAGTGGCACGTTCTACAGCCAGCACAACTTAAAGCTTCCGCTTCAGCGATCACCTCCGTACCGAGGCTTTGTCAGCTACCAGCGCTCAAGCACCAGCGCCGTCCCCAGCGCGGCGAAGGCCAAGCGCCTCGCTGGAACGCCGAACGCAGGCAGCGGCTCCCCGGGCTGCGCCCTCGCTTGCGCAGGAGAAGCTGCTGCGCTCGGGAGCTGAAAGGCAGCGTTCTGCACTTGCTACGYTCACGTAAACAGCTGACAAACATGCAGCAGACTGAAGTTTTAGTGCAACATTTTAAAGCCTGTCTCTTAGCCCTGTTATCCTAAAGTGCTTATGAAACTCCAAAAAGGAAGCGCTTTAACGAACCATCCCATTAACCATGGGCAAGGAYTCCAACAGAGCCATCTGAAAGACAGCGGCTCCAACCCCGACTTTCCTCTGGATAATTAACACCAACTGAAACTGGTGGTGGTTTAAGCAAGCGTACCACGCTACGAGCTGTGGTGGTGAAGCAGATGACCCACTCCACCACCCTCCTCCAGGGAGGCTAGTCTCTACCAAAGAGGTGGGACAACCTCTCAAATGGCCCAGATATGCCTCAAAGGAAGTAACTGGTGCATTTGGGCGCTGAGATCTAGATGGCCTGATTTTCCCAGAAAAGCCAGCACCAGTTCTCACTGAACGCCATCACTGAAAACCAGGACACGTATTATCTCATGTCCAGATAGCAACAGAGATGCTAGACCGGAGACACTGGAACCAGTTCCCAGACAGAGCTGGTGCTTGCAGTCTGCAAACGCAAAAGGTTTTATAGTTTTTGGATTTTCAGAGGTGGCTGCATAAGCACTTGCTGGATGTCAGACTTCCACTTCCAGATACCCCTAAAAACTGCTACTAATTATTTTCAGAAAAAAAAATGCTAAATTAATAAAACAGAAAATCAATCTAATCACATTCATGCCTTAGGTTTACTTTTGGTTTCTCCTTCACCTTGCGTAGAGGGATCAGCCTGTTCTCTAGCTTAAAGCTCATTCTGCATTTGCTGCAATGCTAAAGCCAGKCTTTCTAACAGAAAAAACACAGATTTTGAAGCAACCCTCCAGGTCACCACATCCAAGCTCCTCCTATCTTGAGCAGCTACTTTGAACAGTGTGATATATTTATTGTGCTCCAAGCTGCCTTGTTCCTAACAGCATCCTAGGCCAGAACCTCACAGCTCTGCTTTTCACAGCCCTCCAACTCCCTAGCCTTCAACTCTTTTCCTGCAGCCTCTGTCCGTGTAATTACACGGCAGATCTAAAACTACTTAAAGGCATCCTTTCATCTTACCCGTTGTTTCAGGCTATTAGAGCAAGAGTCGCCTTYTAACACGGCACCAATTAACTGCTGCAGTTATCCCTTGACGTTTCGCTCTGTTCCCGTTTCAGGCAGTCCTCCACCGAGGTCACGGTGCCCAAAGGTACGAGCAAGCGCAAGCCCTCCTGGAGGCAGGGTCTAACCTGGCGAAGCAGCACGCATSCGACCCCTCGCTAAACTCGTCTGCTAATGCAGGACATCTGCTGCCGCTGGCAGAAGCCACACGCAGCTTCTCGGTCCCCTGACAAAGAGCGGAAAGAATGCGCAGCTCGGACGCGCGCTCGCAGGAGCGGAAACGGGCCAAGTAATTCAGACCTCTCAGCAGCCTTTTYAAACTTGGTTTAATCAAACCCTGCGGGTTTTAGCTTCCACGCATCTGAAAGCCAAAGGGCAGTAACAGAACGTAATGGTATTTAATTCACATTTGAAGGTTGTTAAACACTTCAGATGGGGGCTTGAGGGGGGCAGTTTATAGATAGAGTTTGCAGATAATCTCCCCTTCCTCTGGTGTTTACATCTTTATGGTAACAACTTGTACTTCTACAGTATCTCCAGCCTGAAGGATCCTGAGTCCTTCATAAACTACCTAAACAAATTGTTTATGCATCCCCCAAATGCAACCACCCCTGAGCTGGAWCCAGCAGCTGCTAGCAGGTCATAGGTACATTTCATGAAGATTTACAGCTCCAGATATGAAAGAAAATTCTGTATTTTRATTATTTGATGAGTACAGCTGTACTTAAGTCTGCAGGCTCAAAATTGAAAAATGCATTTAAAGGCATTTTTACACAAYATCACAAAGGTATGTAAATATATAAATATGTAAAAAGAGGGGGGGGTGCATTTGTTTGGGTATTTTTGGTTTTTTACCTCTGATTCTTTCCCAGGACTTTGAAGATCACTGTGAGATGAAGATGTGGATCCTCCATTCAGCTGTTGGATATTAAAATGTTAATACAGTTTGCACAAAGACTGAAGAAGAAAAAAAAGTGCTATGCAGAAAAATACTACAACCTCATAAGGAAAATCACAGCCAGCCCTGCCAGGTACAGAATAATGCCTAGTTTTTCCAGAGACAAGGCCAGCTACATACACAGCCTGAAAGGGAGGACTGTGAGTTGAAGCGACCCCGATTCAGAGGCASGCTCCGCAGAGCTGGCTGCGGCCCCGCGGTCCTCTGTGCAGAGCTGGTGGGAGAAGGGCTACTGCTTCCCCCAACTCCCCATCCTCCTGCCCCGAGCAGGACCGGCCGCGCAGCGCTGCCAGCGCTTAGCAGCTACTTATGTTCCCTKTCACTGGGGAAAATAATTAAATGGGGCTGAAACCAGCCTTGTCTAACTCCTAAATTAAAGCTGCAGGAGGAAGCAATTAAAATTAGCCAGCAGCAGTTAAGCTGAGCTAAATGAGCCTCTGGGACGCTCCGAGGTTCCCTCTCCACTCTGCAGGCTGGCACGTCATCCTGCCAGGCTCATGTTTCTCCCCATCAYGGGCGAGACTCAGGAGAAGCTGGCATCCCACAAGTCTGGCCTCTCCCGCTTGGTCCTCCTCGATCGCTCCATCCCGGGCTAAACGGGGAGGGACGCTGCCCTGTCACCGCAGCCATCAGAGCGCACGGCGCAGGCCGGTACTCACCTGAGTCTGCGCGGATCC
This sequence comes from Rhea americana, assembly GCF_003343005.1. NCBI lineage: Eukaryota > Metazoa > Chordata > Aves > Rheiformes > Rheidae > Rhea > Rhea americana. The sequence continues at coordinate 241,311 of NW_028185939.1, forward strand.
GTTTGTGATGGGCTGAGGTACCACACCTATAGACCCCRCAAAGAAAATACTTGGTAAATACACTCAGCTGGGGATTGCCGGGCTCCCGCGCGAGGCGAGCGTCCCGGAGCATCACCCACCGCGCGAACGCGAGCGCGCCGAGGCCGCCCCCGCTGCAGAGCCAGCGCTTCTTTCCTCCAGGGGCTGCAGCAAGATCACCGCCCGTGCTGCTTCCGAGCCCCCGCAAAAGCCTGTCCGTTTCCTCATGCCCCCCRGGAAACCACATTATTTTAAAGTTCCCCTGACTTCATTGATTTCACTCWGTTTTCATCAGAAAAAAATTCCTTCTATGAACCACTTGGGGACCAAACAACTTCCTCCTATAAGTGCTAAATACAATGCAATCCCATATTTTTTGAATATTAAGTAACTTTTGTTCAGAAGAAAAACAAGCTATTTAATGAGAAATCTTGCAAACCAATCCAACATTCTTTGCTGAAATCAGCATCTGTTGGTTTCACAATAGCRTGTGGGAAATAGCCTGCTTCTCGTGTCACTGCATTTTTGTAACTTTTTGKTTTTGCTCCCTTCCAACGGTTCACACTAGTAATATCCAATATAATGACAAATGTTATGCCAATGAGCTGCCAGTCGCCGCTACCAAGTCATCGCTAAAGGCAGCCTGGGACAGATGAGACACTGGTTATAACAGATGTGCTAATCACGTGACAGGATTAATAACTGAATTATCTGTCGAGAATGAATGCTTCTTGGGGCAAAGACTTCATTTTGCACATCTCTCCGCCACGCAGAACAGTCAGAGACCTGTCTCCACTGGGACCTCAGACTGCCACCACGTTATGGCAAACGAGCAGAAAGCAACGATGTGTGTGCACTCCAGTGTGTAACACGAACCCAGCGAAGCCAGAGCCACGCCGGGTGCCAAGCACAGCTTGCAACTACAGAAACCCAGGGTTGCTAATTTTACAGCCCCAAAGCCATTGCCTTGATACATCATCCAAGACATTTCTGGGCTTGCTTAAAGACTGATTTGGAGGGCTGCATCAGTGCGAGCTGTAGGGACTCCTACTGCAAATGAGGGGACTTTTACATTAAAAAAATAAAGCCTCAATTACGATGTTGCAATTCTTGGTCCTGGTCTGTCCACAATCGTCGGCCAGGCAGACCCAAYTCTTAGTGATCTCTGAAGAAAAGGGCAAGGCAGCACGCTGACCAGCCGGGGGTTGCAAAACCAAGGCACAGCGCTCGAATGCGTAACTGAACATCACTTGTGTGTCAGGAACCCCGGCTCCGTCCCCACCGGCGGAGAACAAGGGCTCCATTATCGTTTGTGCCAACGGACAGCTCGCACCAGCTCCTCCTCGAACCGATTCGGAGCATCTGACACCACTTCTGCCCCGTGCAGTTCTCAGAACTGTCTGACCCATTTTTTGGACAAATCTCTCCATTGAGCATCCGACCAAGCCGAGCGATTGTCCAGGCCAGAATTCAGATCAGATAAGGAACAGCTGTATTGAGAAACAGAGCTCCCCATTCAGGCAGCCAGGAGGGAAGTACGCGTTCGGGGGACGCAGCGCTCGCTCCCAGGACGGCAGGCTGCAGCGCAACAGGTTGCAGAGTGGACAGGCAGCTTTCTCTGCCAGGTTTCAGCAGCGAGGAAAACATCTAATGCAACAGCTCTCCGTGTGATCACTGTCGCATGAAGCCCTTCCCTTTGCGCACACGCGCTGTTTGCTCTGGCATTTCTGTGCACGCCCTCAGGCTTCCTTTGCCGGGGCGCTCTGCCTTCTCCCACCAGCGAGCTTGGCTTCCCCAACGCCTTACCAGGGGAGGCCACAGGTCCACCCGTGCAGACACCAGGCGCCCYGTCTCTAAGGGTGCTGGATGCCACGGCAGAAAACAGAGAGATCTCTGGAAACTGCCCTGCACGATGCTTCTCCCTCGCCAAAGGGAGCTCAGCTCGAACCAGGCGGGCTGTGCTCATCTGTCCCACCACGCGTACTGCAAGCTCACGGCTCGCCCGGCATCCAGCTCTTGCTGAATCCCCCCGCACTTTGTCTCAACCCTTTTCTGGCAGCAAGTTCCACAAGTTAATTATTCATCATGTAAAAATAACAATTTGTTTTTTTAGCTAGATTAGGAACCATTCTCACTATTTATAGATAGCTGGGTGGTGCTCAGGAAACTACCGAGGGATGAGGCAGAAGGGAAACATGACTCTCAGTCGCTTCTGAAATCCCACCCAGTGTCACAGGGAGTCGTGGGAACGGCRCACGGTCGCTCCGGGAAGCCAGGTCTCACCTTTGCTGTGCTCTTCCGTGGGGGTCACCCCCAGCTTCTTGAAGTAATCATCCGTTTCGGGGTCCACCACCAGGAGCCTGGCCTCGTTCTCTCTGGACTTGATGTGAGACACAACCTCCGAGTGCCTCAGGCCTTCCACGTTTATGCCGTTCACCTGCAAAGGCGACGGCATCAGAGGCGAGCGCCCGCGCGCCAGCCCACCCCGCGCCTCGGCCCGGCAGAGCGGGGAAGCGCGGAGGTCTTCACGAAACAAACCCCTGAGCATCCTCCCGAGCCCTTCCCTCAGCAGCCTGCCTGAGCTCGTGTTTCCCCCTGCCCCAGGGGCAGACCTCCCGGAGTCACGCTGCTTAACTTCCTTTCGGGTGATAACAAGGCCACGGACTTTCCCCCTTTTTCTCGCACGCCGGTCACGGCTTTCTCCTGAGCTGCCCTTCCCTCCGAAGGCCTTTGCACGAGCATCGWTCCTGCCTCCTGGCGTGGTGCTGCCAACCTCTGCCTTCGCCCTGCATCCTCAACGCGCTTCTCGGAAAATCACAACTGACTGCTGGAAAATCACAACTTACAGTCTCTACTGTTACCTCGTTCCTATGGAAACACTCTTGTTTCCCCTCTTTAATGATTTAAAATCCAGCATTCGTCTTAGATTTGCCCCCAGGCATCTCGGATTCACGAAGGGCGCAAGCACGCACACAAGCAACAGGGTGAGAACCAGCTGCGCATCAGCTGCGCCACAATACCTGCCCCAGGACAGATTTAACCTCACATCAACGCACGGCAATTTGTCTCTCATTGARAGAAAAACAAGAATTTCCTCCTGTCCCATGCAGCCGAGCAGCGCCGAGCATTGCTGTCAGAATACTTGATGCACTGATTAATTTTTTCCTTTATTGCACACTGCTTGCGACCTGCCAACAACCATGATATTATTCTCTTGATTGCTCCGAACACAAAAAGGGAACAATTGTGATTTCTAGGCATTGTTCTCGGTGGGGAATGGATACACCCATTGTCCCACATGAAAAGGTCTCGATACTGCCGAGTCACTCGCCGCTTATCGCTGCGGGGCCGGCTTTTGTTCAACTCCATAAACCATTTTTAGTGCTCAGTCCCTTTTCATTCACGTATACAGCTCGGTCCACTGTTTGTGGCTGGTCTTGCATTTTGCACTTAAGGCATCTGCCTGCTAGGCTGCAGAGCAGATGTGCTAATGCAGCTTTAACGGGGAAACACAGGTACTGCTGATTGCACGGAGTCAGCAATAAAACAGTAATTAAACAATCTGGTCCTCTTGAAAACTGCTGTTCTGTTACTACGACTTTCTGGAATAAATCAAAGACTTCAGAAATCTGTTCAGCACAGAAAGGCCTTAGTTAGGGTAACTGGGTGGCAGTTTTTGTTTGTTTTTAAGCCACAGATAAYTTTATAACTGTGCATACTTTAGACAGACACATCTGCTTTTCTGCAGGGCCCTAGCTGTCCACAGATTATGAGCATCAACATAGTTTGTCTTCCATCTCCTTACTCCCATGCACCACGCACAGGATGCTGAAGCGCAGAGCTGCTGGGTGCCTGGACGAGCGCCGCACCCCRACTCAGAGCTGGGCACGCCGCCAGAGCCCGGGAACGAGGGCAACCCCGGACGCCTCCCCAGGAAGCTCAGTATCTGCAAGCGTGGCTTTATCCTCAGCAACACGCACTTGGGGACTTGACAGCCAGTTCCAGATCACTGCAAGAAGCAGGACAGTAGATTAAACCGGTCCCAGTGCAGCTGTGAAYCCTCTTCCTGCAAAGTCCCAGCTGTTTTTTACTGGGCTCAAAAAGCCTCCTGGGTCACGCTGAGGCTGTTTGGGGTCTAGAGAAACTCCAGGAAAAGCAAMAGGACAGAGCGTCTCTGCAGAGCTAGAGCTGAGCTAGCCCCAAGATTGGATCCCCTCTGCATTTTGGGTGCCCGAACCCCCCACCCACCCTTCCCCTCCCTGAAAGGGCCCCAGGGCGGCTGGCGAGGGCGGCTGGGCTGCTCTCTCCCCGCCGGTCCAGGCACCCCCAGGCTCCCCAGCGCGGCAGAGCCGGTGACCATCAAATATTTATCAGAGCCCCAAAGAGCCAGCGCGGAGGGGATCGGGTTTCTCAGCTCTCCGGCTCACCTCTTCCCTCTTTGTGTGCACCAAGTGCTCTGCCAAGGACCGATAAATAAATAACAAAATACCTCACCGTGACATAACGCTGCGGTGAACCGCTGCCGTGGGCGCCCCGGCTCCCCGCCCCCAGCACCCACGCCGCTCCCAGCTTTAAACATTCAGGCGACAGGAGAAAGCGCGTACCCAGGCCTCCCGGGAACGACAGACACCGAGCAGATGCYGGAAGAAAGAAGCAGGCAGCTCCCACTGACACCTGAATGACTATTCATGGGCTTAAAAAGCAAGCGAGTGCTTTGATCTTAACTCACTTCTTCCCCAATTCAGTGACCGCACGGCTCCCCAAGCTGAGAGCGTGTTCTTTCGAGACTCCAAGACCCTTGTCCCTCCTGACTTGGTAGGTGATGGCCACGGTTTGATACCTGCAGAAGGGTTTTGAGCTCACCCTTCTCTGMGGGGGGCCAGCACACAGCCCCAGCACGGCAGAGGGCATCGCCCCTCTCTGGGATCGGCCAGGAGTCACCACGACACAAAAGCTAAAGCAGTAGTTTACGTTGTTGCAGGGGCACCGGCTCTTGGGACGAGACTCGTCTGCGGCTTCGTCAGCGCGTTGCTCCAGCCCTGTCTGAAGCACGCGCAGCTCTGAATGGGGAAACTCATTGCTCAGTAAAAACGGCAGGAGACAAATGAGCAAAAGGCAGGGCAATTCTCAGCCTCCTCAAAAATGCTGCTGCTCAGCACTAAGTGAACAGGAAATCGTTTCCAAGAGCAATTTTCCCCCCAGTCTTTCACAATCCAGAGTTTCATGTTTTGAAAATCTCCCTGCAAAGCTTTTTCCCCTCAGTTCCCAGACACCTGCCCTGCCTGCAGCACGTTAGCTGAGCCGGGCCGCACCGCCGAGCTGCCGAGCGCCCCGGCGGCCGCGGCTCCAGTCCGCCGCCGTGCCTCGCCGGAGCCGGTATCATTCTTTAGATTTCGGCACGGACAGGCTCTTGCTCTCCATCAGCCGCGTTCAGTCCAGCCGAGCAGGCGGACCTCCGCCCGCAGCGATACGCGGAGCGCTGCTGAAGGACTGCGAAGCCTCTTCGCAGAGCGCCTACGCCAGCCCGAAGGCTCCCTCAGCACCCAAGGCCAGATCCACGCGGCGATTAGGTGCTCAGCCCTCCCCAGACACCCGCGTTACGGATCTCCGCGGCAGCCGGGCGCTGAACGTCCTCACCTCCGCGCTGCACGCACGCACCCGCTTCCTCCAGCGGAGGCAAGTTTGCCCCCGTATTAAGCAGGAACAGGCAGGGGAGCTGACASAGGAGGCCTGCGACCTCCTAGATGACCAGCAGACTCGTGTCACTCCTGCTCCCCATCTCCCCACTTGCAAAGGGCAGCTCGTCCYGTCACGCTGCGAAGGCCTCCAAGATCCTTATGCAGAACAGGCCAAGAAAACCCCCAAAGGCTTCCCAGACCTTACCTCCACGAGCCTGTCCTGGGGCCGCAGGCCTGCTTTGGAGGCTGGCGAATCCGGATCAACCGAGCGGATGAACTGCCCCGGCCTGGATTTTTCGCTGTGCAGGTTGAAGCCGTAGCCGTTGGGGCCTTTCTTGAGGTGGCAGAGACGTGGACACAGCTCTCTCTGTCCGTTTAAATCCTGATTAAAAAAGAGGGGGAAGAGAGACATTTTTGTTTTTTATTTACAGGTTTTGTTGTGTTTTAAAGCACATGCGATCAGAAATAAAGTTAACAAGGAAACTACATATCTGCACACCGTCCTCCTGTTCCAGCTAAACGGGGCAGGTTAACAAATGAATTTCCTCTCATTGAGTCTATTTTAAAAAACCAATTGTCCAAAACTATTCCAGAGAAATAAAAGAAAAAAAAAAAGAAACTGCATTTCCTTCATCAAAAGCAGCCCAGATGAAGCACGCCCATAAGCCGAGGCTCGCGCTCTCCGCGTTCGGAGCCGTGTTTGCAGAGCCCCACCAAGACCGCCCTCGGCAGAGAGGAAACAAAGCCGAGAGCCCGTGCAAAGAACACAGGCTTACGGACACAATGTGTTAACCTTAGTTATTTATTTAAGGCAGTGCCGTGCCCTTGATCCCACTGACATCAGCATCGCACGCAGTTAGGGCTCGCCGCCTTCTCTCGGTCCCTCCCCACGGCGAGGCTCGCCAAGGGCCCGGCGGCGGGGGACCCCGGTCCCCGGGTTTCGCGGGGTGCCCGGCTCTCCGCGCGGACCTCCAGCAGGCCAGGACCCCGTCCCCGCGCGCGACGCCGGCTCCGACGCGCCGTTAACCTCCGGATACCTGCCCCGATGACCGTTTCCTTCGCCTTGCGGATTCTCCTGCTGTCGCCCACCCAGCAGATGACAGGAGACCAAATAAACCTAATTCTTCCCGTTGCTCCTCACGGCTGCTGTGCAAACCACTCGCTGCTCTCAGAGCCATCTACATCTTCCTCGGCGCGAGCCGTCACACTCCAGAGGCCTCGTTCCAGCAGCAATCGAGTAATTACYGCAGTAATTACCCCTGCTGCTTCCCACGTGTGGCTGCTGCCCGTTCGTCCCAGCATCGGGGCTCGTCTCGTTTTCGCCTGGCTCGCTGGGTCTGGAATCGCTGCCAGCACCGACCCTTTCCCGAGGGACTGCGGCTCGGCCCGCCAGGCGCCATCCTCTAGCAGGGCTCCGGGCTGGCCTCTGCCGAACTTYGCCTCGCTGCCAGGCCGGAGCAGAGGCTGCAAATCGGCACCTCCGCGGAGCCCCGCACGCGAGCTCGCCGCGCGGGCGGCTGAGCCGCCGCCGCCAACGCCCAGCGGCCCCGAGCTCCTCGGCAAGGAGCGGGGCCGCCAGCGCCGCGCTGCCCGGTCCCGCGAGGCCGGCCGGCCGGGCGCCGCGCACAGCRCCGCGCTCACCTGCCTCCCGGCAGCTGCTTTGCAGACAGAAACACTTTTGCTTTTCTGCCTGCGGTTCAAGATAAACCTTCCTGTGGCTGGGTTTTAAATTTGCATTACAAGACACGCTGCTCCCTTCCCCCATCACAGCCCGCAGGTTTCCTTTCCACCCCCTGCAAGCCACATTTGCAGCAAAATCTTTTACCGCCTTCCTTTTACGACAAAAGGCCCAGGTGGAAACCCCTGCGCCGCCGCCGTCCCGGCCAGAAGGCAGGCGGCAGTAAGGAGGGCAGGCGGGCGAGCGGCGCCGGCTCCGCGCAGCCCCGCGCACGGGCCGTTCCCGCAGGACGTGCGCCCCGGCGCCTGCAAGCTGCCGGCTTCGCAGGAGCRCCGAGCGCGCCCGCCGGCTGGCACGGAGCCCGCCTGGGACGCCTGGGCCCCGCCAAGGGGCTCCAGGGAAAGGCGAGTCCGGCGTGGYGAGGGCCGAGCAAGGCAGAAGATTTTATCCAGCGGAGCCGACGGACGGGGCGCAGAGCGGCCGCCGCTGAGTTCTGCTGGGGCTCAGCACCTGCGGCAGTCTGTCCTCGGTGGCGGACGGACAGGCCGCTCCCCGTCGCCCCTCATCTGCGAGACGCGGGCTCTCTTTTACCCCCTTACGGAGGGGATTTTCCCAGGGAGCATCAGGAGGGAAGCCGTGCGGGGCCGGTGCAACRAGCGGCCGCCTCCAGGACCCCCGGCTCCCGGGAACGTGTCCCTCGGGGCGCAGCCAGAGAGCAGCTACGGGCACGGCGTTAATGCAAACGGCAGCAAGGTCATCGACCCGGGTYGCTCTCCCAAGCCGCGTTTCGGGCCAGAAGGGCCTCATAGCGCAGGAYATCGCACCGTTACCCCGCACGGAGTGCAGAAACCCTCGGCCACGCTACAGCACCCAGCCACAGGCGACCATGCTGCCGCACACAGAGGCAGCGGCAGGGGACGGATGCAGCAAGATAACCCCAAATCCCAGCAGGAAACATCGCGGCGAGCCATCTCCCACGGGAGCCCTCAGCCCCCAAGGACGCCCTGGGGCAGCGGGACCGGGCGAGACGGGGCAGCAACTCGGCCCCAGCCCGTGCAACGCCGGGGGGAAATTCCCCTCTGGCCCCAGTCCAGCAACGTTCTGACCCGAGCTCGTTCCACGGGAGCCCTCCTTGGGCTGCTCAGCAAGCCCTGGGATCAGCAAGGATTGGGGCGGGTTGGGCACGCTCCCAGGGCCGGCTCCGAGCCGCGGGGAGCAGGGCAGCCCCCGGCTCCGTGGGAGCGCGCGAAGGGCCGGAGCAGAGCCCGACACCAGCGGGCATCRCCGTCGGGCGCCGGCTGCACGTCCCCAGGCACCCGCCCGTGCCGCATTTCGTCGCTGGGAGCCTCCCGGAGCGCGGCGGCCGGCAGGTCCGGCGCCCAGAGCTCAGCCTGGCTGCCCCCGGCCTCCGCGGCAGGGAAACGCTCCCGCCCGGAGCGGCTTGGCTCCCTGCGGAAACTTCCACGGCACGCGGCCGGAGCCCGCAGCTGCACGCCGTCCCCGGGGCACGGACCGGTGGGAACCCCGCCGGGCCGCGGGGCCGGAGGCGGGCCTGGCCGTCACCCAGGCGCTTCCAGCCAAGAACCGGCTCGGATAGCGCGTCCCCGCGGGCGGCCGGCAAGGAGCGGGGGAAGCGCAGTGAATGAAAGCGGTGCCCTTGCGGGATGCTGGGGCCGAGAGCAGCCCGCGGTGTCCCGGCTCCAGGGCAGCAGAAACGCGGGGGCCGTGTTGGGCTCRGAGCGGCAAATTCTTCAAAAAGCGCTTACCGAGGCGCTCGCATGGCGTCGCGGGCTGCAAACCAGCTGCGAGCCGTAACTAAACCTCAGCGGAGAGCAGCTTTGCAGCGCAGTTAAAAAAGAGCAAGGGGAGGGGGCTGMAGCGGGGATCGGGGGCTGCAGCGGGGATCGGGGGCTGCAGCCCGGGGCGAGCACGCCTGCCCGCGCTCCCGTCCCCCCTCCGCAGCATCAGCGACCCGGCGCTTTTCCCATGGCCCCGGAGCAGGCGGTTCACCCTCTCTGCAAACATTTCCAACTCGCCTCCAGAAACTGCACAAAACAGGAAATGATTCAAGCGATTGAACAGTATCAGAGCTCAGAGACTTTCGAGCAACCTTAGCGGGTGCCCAGGGCTCCGCGCAGCCAGCAAGCGCGGCGCACGGCCCAGGCGCGAGCCCGCGCGCCCAGCACCAGCCCTTCAGACCCGCACATCGCCCCTCCTTTGAAATCCTCTCCCTCCCACYGCGTTTTGAGCAGGTCAGAGCTGCAGCAGCAGCACAGAGGAAACGCCGCGCGGAAGGTGCGGCCGGGAAGGCCRGGAGCCTGCAGCGCCGAGCGCCGCCGCACCCGGCCTCTCCGCTCGGCATCGCCTGCCCTTGCGACCCRCGCGAAAACCAAATCGCTCGGCAAAGCCTGCAGGAGCAGGCTGCCGCAGGAGCAGGGATCACCGCAGCGTCCTACCTGGGACTCTGCTTTCGACACAAAATCTTGAATTCTTAACTTCCAAAGAATTCAGAATCTTTTTACAAAATGTCCCGTTTGGCCACAGCATCCGCTCTGAAGAGCGTGCAGAAATCCCGGAGCAACGCCGCTTCCCCTGCCCCGGAGACGGTCACGGCACTTTGGTCCGGCTTTTAAAGCTACCCGCGGCCGCGCTCTCCGGCGGCCGGAGCGAAGAGGCCGCGGACAAGGTCTCTGCACAGCCCCTCCGCAGCGCTCCGCAAAGCCGCCGGCCCCCCGGCTCCAGCACACGCTTAAGTGCTCTGCGCCTGCGTGCTTGCTTGAGAGGGAGCCCTGCTGCTCCTGCCAGCTCTGCTATTTATTTTCTTTACGACCTGTGCCAACGTTTCCCAGGTCGTGTTCTGGGAAGATATTTCCTTAGCTCCCGGCGGAATCGTGCCTTTGTGAAAGCCCAAGTTCTCCGACGCAGCGTTCCCCAGGGCAGCGGCACGTCACGGGCCGCCCGAAGGCGCAGGACGCGGTTACCCTCGTGCGAGGGAAACCGCTGCAGAGGCCTGGTCCGGTTCTGCTCCGCTCTTCTGCGGCGCCCAGAGGCTCCGCACGCGTCAGGAGCATAAAAGCTCGYTTGCCTGTGTTAAATTCACATGTACTAGGAACACAATAAAAAGTAACTGCATTTTTGCCTGTTTGCACACAATAAAGCAATTTCTTGACTATAGGTACTTCCAGGTACCTAGATAACACCACTAGCCACTAACTCCTTACACTGGAATAAAAAAMGTGACGTGTCATATTCCAGCTACAAGCATTAATGTATCCACACACAGGTGTATACCTGTCTGCATGCACATATATAAATATATAAATATACATACACACACACAGACTGTCACACAAGAAATTCGGATTCTGGGAATCTCCATACACGCAAACATCCAAAACCCTTTAAAAACAAATTTCAGACACATCTCTTGAAACTCAGACGTAACACACGTGCAGCAGAAAAGGGGAAAACGCGAAGGCAGCGTGCAAACAGAAGCCGTCGTGCTTTAGCTCGCAGGGGGGCTGGTGCCCACGCGCCGGGCAAACCCTGCCGGGCGACGGGCCGCGCTGCCACACCGGCACCGCGGCTACGGCGCGAGGCCGGCCGCCGGCAAGGGAAAAGGTTTAGGAAACGCCTTTTAAGATGGTTCATTTTAAAAGCACAAAAAAGACGTTAAACAGCAAAGAAACACGTTCAATAATTATAATTAAAAAATCTGCTTGGCTGTTGGCAGCTCCCACAGCCTTACTGCAACTCCTGCAGCATCTGGTTTTCCGCCGAGGGCTCCGGCGCCGGGAGCATCCCTGACTCCGGCTTCAGCAGAAACAGCTCGGCGACGCGGCACGGCAGCGGTGCCACGCGGGCAAGCGCGCTTCCCAAGCCTCACGAGAGAGCACGCAGCAAGTCGCCCCAGGCACCGACGACGGCGTTTTCCTCCTCTCGTTATTTCCGGGGAGTTTGGGGTTTCGCTACTGGAGGGGGCGGAGGGACCCCCGGCGCCCTCCGGGCCTCGCGCCGCGGCGAGCGGCACTGGCAGGGCGAAGGGGCCCGCCGGGTATCCGCAGGGAGCCGGCGCCAGAAGCGTCCCCGGTCCCCAGCTCCGCTTAACGAGGGGGTCCCACGCAATTAATTAGCAGGCGTCAGGCTCCTTGCAAAACAGGAGCACGGCCCGGAGCGCGGGCAGCTCCCAGAGCGTAAATCCGCCTCGGCGCTTTCGCCCGGTGCCGCCGCGCGGACGAGCCCGCGGCTCCGCGGCCCCTGCCCGGCGCACGCAGGGTCGGCGCTCCCACCCTCCGCCGGCCCCGCCACGCGTCCAGCTCCTCCGCCTCCGYGGAGCGGGCGAAAGCGCAGGCCGGAGCGCTCCTGCCTAATTCACGTTGTTTGCGTGCTTGCTTTTAACCCGGCTCCCGCGGCGTTTCCTCTCCGCGGGCGCGGGGCGGCCGACGGGAAACGGCTCCGGTGGYGGAGAGGGGCCCCGGGCACCGCTGCCCGCCGGGCGGCGAAGGCAAACGTCGCCGATCCCCATTCCGGAGCCCYGATGGCAAGGTGTCCGCCGCCCCGCGGGACGCGACGGCCCGCTGCGCCCACGGGCGCCCATTCCCGACGGGACACACTGCCTGGGCGAGGAGCGGGCGCTCCAGCAACGCCAGGCAAGGGACAGCCGTTCCCGGGGACCTCCGAAGCCCCTTGAAACGTCGCCTGCTGCTTCCGACGCCTATCACCAGCCTACGAGGGGCGGCACAACGCCGGGAAAAGCCGGGCATCTGCGCCGAGTCCCTGCCGGGATGCTCGGTGCCCCGTGGCCAGCACCGCTGGAGCGTCCCCGGCATCGCACCGCAGCCCGACRCAGACCTAGACCACGGACTCGGGCCCCCCCGGACACTGCTGCTGCACGGCCCCGACCGTCCTGCGGCCGACGCAACGCAGAGGCGCGACGCCCGGGCCCRCGGCGTTCCCGTTCCCGTGGTTCTGGCCAGGCTCAGCGCTGCCGCCCGCTCCTCCACTGCAAAGCTCCCCATGCGCCTCGCCTGCCGGTGCGGGCTTCAGCTTCATTCAATTGCTGCCGTTATCCAAATTGCTCCAATTATTTAAATCACTCCAGCTGGGTTTAAGCAATAGAACCATCAAAAAAAAAAAACATATTTTTTTAAAGAGCAAAGCACATGGGGGTTTGCCCTGCTTTCCATAATAGCTACAGCACTACTGCCCTAAGTGTCCTTAAAACAGCCTGTGTGTTTTGCCCAGGCTGTGCAAGCGGCACCTCATTCCCACCAACTTTGCTGTGCCTGCTCCTGGAGCGAGGAATTGCTCCGCCAGGGTCGGAGCCCGCCACACCGCCTCCCGCGGCTTCGCCTGCCAAAGCCCAGCACAAAGGGAGCAAACGAGAGCCGCAGGCGCGCGCCGGGATGGCAAAGCGATTCCAATTAGCGATGGAAACCGTCCAGCAACGGTCAGCCCGGGCGCAGCAGGCATCGTAGCCCAGTTATGTGCAACAGGAACCGCGCTCCCGCCGGAGGGAGCCGGCTGTCGGGGCCGGCGGGAAGCGCCGGCTGCGGCGCGATGCACATCGCACTGGGGTGCGGATATCGGGGACAGATTTACCCCCTGCACAGGCGCCCCAGGACCGGAGCAAGCAGGGCACAAACGGGGCGGCAGCAGCAGCTTCGACGACCAGCCGCGACTCCGAGCCGGAGCCTTGGACGCGCCGGGAGGTCGTTATCCCGTGAAAGCGCCGGGCAGGAAGGATGCGCAGGGCAGAGAGGAGCGACTTCGCTGCTATGATTTCTCGATGCGCGAAGACTTTGCCGGTGCACTCTGCCAGCGTGCTGTGCCGCGGGGGGCAGCCGGCGGGCTCCGCAGCGAGGGGGAGCGTCGGCTGCGGGAGGGCACGGGCAGCCCAGGGCTCGGCCGGGGCCGCCGGGGCCTCCACCTCCCCGGAGAAAAAGGGAAAATTGCATTTACAGACACGCTATTTAGACTCGCAGAGAGCAATGAAGCAATGTGGGAGGGAGCGGGAGGCCCTGTTGCAAAACACCCAGGTTTTGCCATAAAGCAAAACACCCGGGGCRCCGTCTCCAAAGCGCAGGGGTGTCGGGCGTCCTGCTTTTCCCAGTGCTCCATGTGACGGGGAAACCACAGGACACCCAAGGGGCAGCACGGCACCGGGCATCCCCGGCCCTGCTCCCACCGCGGGCGCTTTGCCAGCCCAAGCGCCCTGCTCGCCCTTCCCAGAACCGATTAGCGCTCCGTCTTAATTAAAGCCCCCGGCCACGAACAACCACAGGGGCAGAATTAAGCRCTTTACCCCGGGCAGTCCAGTGCCGCTGGCAGGGGACGAGCGAGGCGGCTCCCGCCCAGCGAACCCCACTCCATGGGATCCACGGCGGATGGCAAACGGCGGGAGCGATGGGCCCCGGACTCCTGGGCCCGCGTTGGGGAAGGGGCGCACATCGCCCCGCGCCTCCGGGCACCTGCCTGCCTGACCTTTCCCTGGCTTGGGGATTAACTTTCAGCACGGCTTGCTCAAAGTCATCGCTAATGGACGTCCAGGGTCAGCTTGTTTTACCTGATAAGAACAAACTCCTGCAGGGCTTTAGCGGGAGAAGAGACATTTAACCAGGAAAATTCAGCTTCAGGCCTGACCCTGCTTTAAACGCAGAACCAAAACGCCCAGGAATTCCAGCAAAAGCTGCTGGGAAATTAAATTATGACATGGGTCTCGCCAAGCCTCCGTGTTTACCATTATTATTAACAATTTTTTTTTCAATACCACTTTGAGGGAAAGTTTTTCCCAAACAGTTACTCCTCCACCCCGTGGCACCCCCACCGGGGCCAGGCAGAGGGGCTCAGGTGTCAGCCGAGCCCGCAGCAACATGCTGCTCAGCGGCCGTGCCAAGCACCCGCCGGGGCTTCGGTGACCGCCACCGCGGCGGTGCAACGCCAGCCCGGAACTCGTGCAAGAAAAAAAAAGAACCCAAACTCCAGAGTCAGCAGCGTGCCGCTGCCGGGCCGCGGGAACRCCAGCTGCCACCCCTCATCCAGAGGGACACGACCGCCCGGAGGAGCCCGGAGCTGCGGGAAGGAGGCGGCGAGAGGCCGGGACTCGCAGCCGACCTCTCCAATCACCCCTGGTGCCGCCGGGAGCTGGGCGGCCAGTGCCCAGCCCCGGGGCGCAGCGCACCGGAGCCGCTCCAAAGCCCCTGCGGCCGAGCCCAGCACCTCCTCCCGCGCGATTGAAGCGCTGCTCTCAAACGAAAACCGGGCTTTGCGGGACACCAGCCGTCACCGGGCTTTTGGAAAGGTCTGGTTTTTAACGCAGAGGGTGCAGGGTTTTGGCCAGGCTGGCACGCCTCTGGCGCCAGCACGGGGCAGGAGGGGGAAGCAGGAAACACRGTGAGACCTGGGCATATTCCTGCCACCAGGCTCCCTCCCCTGCTCGACGCCAAGGCTGTGATTAAGCTGCAGCCTCAAGGAAACCAAAACAGAAAAAGCTGCAACTACTGTGCAGCGTCCACAGAAATAGCTGCTACGGGAATAGCTGGRAACAGCCGGGAACGGCCAAGGCTCCTCACACACCACCGAAGGGTCTTCCCGAGCCTTAGCCCATGCTCCTGCGCTGCCAGCACAGATGGGGCTTTTGCCATGGCTATGGACAGAGTGGTTTTGCACGTCCCCCTGCAGCTCCCAGCCTGAGGCTGGGGTCCAAGGAGAGCAGGACAGAGGCAGGGAAGTGTTTTAASTTAAACTGTGCACTTTAATTGCATAATTACTGCAGACATTTCTGCTCATGTTTGGTTTTATTACAACTTTGTGGTTATTCTACAAGCCCTAAACTCTGGGCCTTAACTGAGTTGGCAAAGCATGCTGGAAACATATGTCCYGAGTTACTCCTCCTGCAGGGTCCAGGCAGAAAGCTGGCAGCAGCAGATGTTGCAATGTAGAGTTTTATTTGCAACAGAAATCAGGTCCTTACCCCTGACCCAAAAAGAGGTGCAAATATTTACTGCCTCGATGTCAGCACTGGTCCKGCACCTGTGGGCCAACTGACATGCTTGTACACGTGGTGCCGCAAAGCCACCRCTCGCGGCCACGGCTCTCCAAGAGGAGACGCAACGTGCCTGGAGGCAGATGCAGACCCCTCTCCAGCACAGAGGGGACAGCGCGTGCACGAGAATTGCTGGCCCAAATCCCCTACACCCGCAGGGTCTCCAAGGGTGCCAGGGATGAGGTAGCCCAGAGGCACCCGCGCACAGCTGTGGCCTGGCATGGGAGCAGGAGGAAGGGGACACCAGCAGCTTCACATTTGTTTTCCTCCTAGTTTTACAGTTTTCCACTTCCAGCAAGACCAGCAAGCTAAGGGTGACATTACCTCCCTGAAAACAGGGCAGAGTTTTCCCAGGATTTGCAACACACCAGCAGCAGAAGGACAACATCCACGGACTGCCCGCAGCACTGCCAGCATCCCATGGAGACGGTCTCCTGCTGGAGATCAGCATGGGACCAGTCCAGACCACACCAGAGAGCAACTCAAAACCCAGCTCCCCACGAAGCCAGCGGTAACCAAGCTGTCGCCAGGCTCAGCAGCCACCTCAGGGCACGACAGCGAGGGGCCAGAGAGCACCCGGCACGCTAGACCCAGGAGAGCGCAGCGCCGGCACCGCGAGCCAGGGCCGATTAACACCCAGCCGCTAATTCCCCCGCATTAAAATTCCTGCTGCTAAAACCCAGCAGCTGCTAAACAAGACATGGTTTTGTTYCCAAAAGACGATAGATGCTGGTGAGGAAAAAAGCAACGTTGGGAAGCAGCGAGGCACCCGCTCATGGGAGCRTGGAGCGGACACCCAGTAGAGGACGGGACGCCGGCTCCAGGCCGACGCGGCTCACGGCCRAGCGCACGGTGGTGGCGAGGGGCCGAGCTCCGGAGGGTCAGCCGGAGGCAGCTGCACAGCTGCCAGGCACAGCCCCGCTGCGCTTTCCTGCTGCCCTGCTTCCAGCCAGCAAGAGCCAAAGTCGATCCAAAGTCCGTTCGGGCGCGAGGGGATGGCGATCGGGCCCTTCCGCAGCCCGCTCCTGCGTCGCGCCGTGCCGCGACCGAGCGGCAAAGGGAGCCAAGGAATTGCATCACCTGAACCCTTCTCAAAGCTTCCCCGTTCTTGTTTCTCCTACAAACACACCTGGAGAAAGCAGTGAGGCTGCGAGTCCCAACAGAGCGGCACTCGCGGCCAGCGGACACCAGACCCCGGGCTCCCGGCTGGAGCAGGGCTGCGGCACCCCRTCCCGGGAAGCAAGCGCTCCGCGGGGTCCCCGCTCTGACCGTGGCCCTGCCACGCACTGGCTGCCCCAGCGTTTGGCACCGTGCTTGCAGCGCCCGAAGCACGAGCCCCAACCAGCTCCCGGCCAGCACCGACCCGCCTCCAGCCC
Organism: Rhea americana; assembly: GCF_003343005.1. Lineage (NCBI taxonomy): Eukaryota > Metazoa > Chordata > Aves > Rheiformes > Rheidae > Rhea > Rhea americana. The sequence continues at coordinate 258,105 of NW_028185939.1, forward strand.
CGAGCCGGATCCTGCTCCCCTGCAGGACAAGCCAGCAYCAGCAGTGCCATGCAGTAGTGGAAGAAATTGCATCAAAGATACGATATTTTGAGAGTCTACTATTTCTGTTTTTTAAGAAAAAGAGTATTTGGGCAGTTAAAAGATGCAACCAAGCATCTGAAGCAGCTTTCAAAACAAATCCCCTAAAATCTGGCCTTGAGTCATTTGATCCAAGGTGCCTGGTGCCAGGAGAGCCAAGGGTCCAGCTTCACGGCCTTGGGCTGGAAGTCTAAACGTCTCCTTACAACAGCCATGCCTCTTCTCAGGTTCCCTCTGCCTTTTTTGCCCCCTGCCTCCAAGCACAACCTGCTTTTCCCAGGTGCGCGCAGCCCCACCATCCTCCACTACAGAGAGCATCTCCGGCACCGGGACAAGCAGCATGGACCTTGCAGCTACTACAGCCCCGGCGCCTGCCAGCAAGTCCTGCCAACCCACTCTCTGGGGCACGTAGCCCGATTTTAAATACACCCCAAATTATTTATTGCACTACAGTGCTTGCTGGAGGCACAAGATTGCAAATGCCAGGGCAGAATCTCCTGCCTGCAGCAGCCGGCGGGGGAAGAGAGCCGCTTCTCTTTAGAAAGGAGGCTGCAGCAGCACAGGGAAACGCTGCCTGCAGGAGGAACGGTGCCCGCGGGCACTGCCTCCGGAGCTGCTCCGGGGCGGCGGGTGCCCTGACCCCCAGTGAGAACTGCACTGCCCAAAGCCAAAGGCAGGGCGAAGCTAAGCCCGGAGCCAGCTCAGCCCCCGTCACCTCGTGCCCGCAGGGASGTCGCTGCTGCCTCATGGGGCGCCAGCCCAGCTGGGACAGCAGATTACTCGAGCACAGCCCAGGCTTCCCTTCGTTTTGCTTCGCTTTGTGCTGCAGGTTGCACTGAGCAGCCTGGTCTCCAACAGAGGCAGCYGCAGCCCTCGCACAGACGGATGCTCTGGCCCCAGGAGCAGCAGGACTGCGTTTCCTTCTCCCTGCTTACAAAGCTCCTGCCCTGAAACCAGCCCCGCACAGCCAGGAGCGGCGCCCATGCCGAGGGAAGGCAGTGGGACCACACAGGAGCCCGGATGCCCCTACCCTGCTCAGCTCTCCCACCCCTTGGAGGAGCAGAAACCCCACGGCCGGAAGGGACCAGCCCATTCCCCTCGCCTGACTTCCCGTCCGTACAAACTTCTGGATTTCACCCAGCCCAAGGAATGGAGGCAGGATAGGAAATCCCGCCCTGGGAAGCGGTCTCCTGCCGTGCCCTCGGCTGCGACCCCTCCCAGGCCTTTGGAGCAGCCATCCCCCTCCGGCTGCGCTGACCCTCAAATAGCTTCAAACATGCAAAGAACTCCTCCCGCAAYGCTGCCTCTGCCTCTCCGGGCGAGCCGGGTCCTCCCCGCGCCGCTGCGGCTCAGCACGGCTTCTGCAAGGCGCTGAGCAGCTCTCCGCAGGGAAGGACGGGAAGCAGGACACCCCCACGGCTACGGGTTTCACCCCTCCGCGACTCGGCCGGGTGCCGGCGCAGCCAGCACGACCCCAGACCGCTCCAGCCACGTTCGCAGCCCGCAGGAGGGCAGCGCTTAGACAGAAAGCGCTTGCATATCTGCAGAGTACAAGCCTGCGCCGTCTCCGTGAGCCCGGCCCCAGCAACAAGCCAGCCATGGAAACTGGACATTTTCCACCTCGAATTCTTTCCTTTTTGGAAAGGAGTTTACTAATAAAAGGCACTTACTGCAGAGTCGCAGTCCAGACTCAGGCCACTTGAAAAAGAGCTAATTTCCTTCCTATTTAAGCAAAAAGCTGAGAACACATTCGTCCCAGATGTTCCCTCCCTCCTGGAAATAACAGGAGAGAAATGAGCTCATTCATAAATCCCAGCGTCACGGGAGTCCCCAGACTGCAGAGCCCGTCCCCGAGGGACGGCACGGGCCACAGCGCTCCACCGGGGAACACAGACCCACGCAGCGCTGCTCCCCGCAGGGCCCTCCGTGGGGCAGCTGCCCCCCACCGCACGCACCGGGGTCTCCAAAGCTCGCAGCCACGCACAGAAGAGTTTTTTCCGGTGGGAATGGAGCAGCACGCAGGGAGGCTGCAGGAGGGAGGCGCTTCCCAGACCGGCCCCCTCGCCCCTCACCTTCTTGCTGCCGTGCGAGGAGAAGCTGTGCGAGTGCCGCGGCAGGCTGCCCCCGCTYAGATCCAGCTGCGGCTTCCAGACCTCCCCGTTGTCGCTGCCCGGCGCCTTGGCGGGCGACGTGCCGGAGCCGAGCAGGATGCCGCCGTGCGCCATCTCCTCTGTGCACGTCAGCCGCAGGCTGCACAGGTACTCATCCGTCTCCTTGTCCACCACGAGCAAGCGGGTCTCCGTCTCCACGGCCTTGATGCGTTGCACCACCTGGAAAGGAGGAGGAGAGCTGAGCAGGGAGCCCCTGCAGGCACCCACAGCACCCTTCGGCACCCCACGCTGCAGCAGCACACCCCCTCGCCAAGGCTGGTTTACGCAAGGAACGACCCGTTCGGCACACTTGTCCCGTTTTTTTTTGCTCCAGGAAAGCAGATATCAGGAAACCAAAGCCAGGTCTGGGAGCCAGAGCCAGGCCCATGCCGGTTGGTCCCTGGCTCTGCTGAATAGGGACTGCTGTCCACGCACAGCCTCGGTTTTCCGTGGCTTTTTTTGTGGCTGGTGGATGCTCCGAAAGGGACTCGGCCTGGGGAGGTGGGAAGGGTCTCGTGCGGGGACACAAGGGCTTTCCTGCCAGCGCAGGTAAAGGACACCTCCACCTCGGAGAGGCTCCGGCAGCACCTTCCCCCTGCAGAAGCCTTCCTCCCGCAGAGGGGRGCCTTCCTCGCAGCGCAGAGCCCTCCACGGCTCCCGCAGGGAACACGGCCCCTTCCTGCCCGGATCGGCTGCGGAGCAGAGCCGCGATGCTCGGGGCACCCCAGGACGCCCTGCAAAGCCGTGCCAACCCCTCTTACAGGGCTCTGATCTAGGTCACCGGCGGGACGCGCTACCACCGCCGAGGTTAGAAGTGACAAATGAGCCTAATGTGCAATTAGCTAGCAGTTATTTACTCCCCTGCACGCTCCATTCAAGGTCAACAGACTCGCTATCTGCAAATGCAAAAACAACAACCGACGGGAGATTTATAGACCGCCGACACGGCTGCTTGTCCTGAACAACCGACCGCACTGAACGCCCAAGGCCCCGGTCACCGTGCCAGGCGGGACGCCGCGCCGCCGAGGCCCACCAAACCCACCCRTGCCTCTCCAGCACGGAGAGGCGGCAGGGACGCGGGACGCCGTCCCCACGGGGAGCTGCCCCCCACGCCCGCGGCTCCGTCGGCCCAGCAGCGCCGGCGCGACCGACTAGGCGGCATCTCCGCACCCGCGCCAAGCGGCRGGCGCGCTCGCGGAGAGCCTGTGCCGAGAGCGGCCCCCCGGCCCCGGCAGGGCGCTCGCCGGGGACCTGGAGGCTTCCCAGGGCCTCGCCGGGCTCCAGGGTTTCATCAGCACCGTGCACGCGCCGTGCCAGCGCCGAGATAGGCGGCACGAGGAAGGGCCGCGCTTATCGGCGAGCCGCACGCCCGGGCGGCGCGAGGAAGGGCTCCCCTCGGCGACGCGGATCGCGCTCCGGGGCGAAAACGAAACGCTGGGAAGGCAGCTAAGGGCAAAATAATTTTTAAAAATATCAAAAAATCAAATAATAATAATTTTAAAAAATCAAAAAAATAAAAAAATAAAAAAATAAAAAAATAAAAACATTAAAAAATTTTTAAAAAATAAAAAATAAAATAAATAAATAAATAAATAAATAAATCCCTCCCCGGGGGCCCACCTGGTGGTGCGTCTCCTGCTCCACGTTGAGGCCGTTGACGGCGACGACGCGGTCGCCGGCGCGCAGCCCCGCCGCCTCGGCCGGCGAGCCCGGCTCCACCTTGCGGATGAACTGCCCGCTCTTGCCCTTCTCGCCGTGCAGGTGGAAGCCGTAGCCGCTCTCGCCCTTCAGCATGTGGCACAGCCGCGGCCTCAGCTG
>NW_028185939.1:262880-267676 GCF_003343005.1 Rhea americana
TGCACGGAGGGGAGATGCCCGGGGATGAGCGGGGCGCACGGAGGGAAGACACTCGGGGCCGTCCGGGATGCACGGAGGGGAGATGCGCAGGGCGACCGGGGCACACGGAGCAGGGCCACCTGGCAGTGCTGCCCCCCCCCGCCCCCCGGGGCTCTGCAGGCTGTGCCCTGGCTCCCGCTGCCGTGGAGCCAGTTCTTGGTTCCCCCGGGGCCCAGGGCAGCCGGTGACCCCAGCACCCTCCGGCCAGCCTGGGGCGCAAAGACGTCCGGAGCTGCTGAGCCTGCTCCGCTCTCGGTGCCTCCCAGCCGGCCCCAGCCCTCTGCCTCTAGCAGGGGCACCTGGGTGTGGGCACGTCCGCAGGGCACATCCTGGGCCGGGGGCGGCCAAGGACCGTGTGTGCAAGAGGGAACAAGCAGGGCCCGGAGCGGAGGCCGCTCACCCGGAGAGAACCACAGCCGGCGGCGCGGGCGGGCGGACCTGGTCCGGAGAGGAAGGCAGCTCCTCCAGAGACGAATATCGATTTGCTTTTTAATTAGCGGTCAGTTAAAAAAATAAAATACTTATGCTGAAGCTGTGCACGAAGTAACTCCTGGCCTGAAAGATGGTTGAATTTGCCCCCGCCAAGCGCGACCAGCGAGGCGCCCGTGCTGCACGCAGACGCTGCCTGGCCGGGGCCGGGGCCGGAGYGCAGCGGCGGGATCGCGGGGACCAGCGTGRCGGTCACCGCAAGCGCTCAGCGTGACAAGCACCGTCAGGCAGGAGGGATTTCGGTGCCCAGCTCCGGGCTCTGCCCTGGCGCCGGCTCGCGTCCGTTCCCAGGGGTTTTGGCCGGGAGCAGGAGACGCGAGCGGAGGCCGGGAAAGCCAGCGGTTACTGCCATGTAACACGAACGCTGCCCGGAGCCCCTCCGTGGAGCCACGAAGCCCTTTTGTCAGCCCGGAGGAGGGCAAGTAATTGATTTTTCCACTCACTGGTCAAATAAAAAAACTGGAGGAAGGGGAGAAGAGAAGGAACTGTTTCAAGCTTATTTGAACAAAAAAAAAAAAAATCTTTTTATTCAGTGTGAGAAAAAAAATCCCTGGGAGAAAATCTTTCAGAACGTTTTTAACCCCTTTGAATGAGTATTTTAAAAAGCGTTCATAAACCTGCAAAATAAAAAGCTGCAAAAACATCACTTCACAGACGTGACAGTGAAATGTCAGACTTTTCCTAAAATACTTATTTTTTTTTTGGAGCAGAAACTATTCCTCGAGTCTGATGATTGTYTGTTGATTTTTTTCTTTTCCTATCCTCATCCTCCTCCAAAGGCATCTCCCCCTCCCGCCAAGAGACGTCTGTGAGCTGCAGAGAGATTAAGCAGGGCCGGCAGCCCGGCCTGTTCGCGGTGCCGCCCGCGCCGGCGCGAGACCGTAACCCCCCCGCGCCGCCGGGACCTGCCCGCTGCCCGAGGAAGACTTTGCAAGCCTTCCTCCTGCGGGCGGTCCCGCTTGTCCCCCCCTCCCTGTTTCCCTGCTGCTCCCCAGGCCGCTCGTGCTCGGAGGCGCCGGGAGGATTTGATATTTAAGTTTTAAGGGGGCTAAGCTGGAAGCCGAGGAAGTCTCCAGGCTCCGCGTGCTCGTCGGCTTGGAAGAACGTGAAGCTCTCTTCATTTGACATCTGCTTCAAAGCAAACGCCTTTATTTATAATTCATTCCCTGCACTGGATTAAGCGCTTGCGCAGAACTGCAGCTGGCTGTCGGCCGCGCGCCGCTCGCCCCGGGCCTGCCGGTGCCGCCCAGCGAGCGCCGAAGCCGGCGCGGGCAGCGGCGAGGGCCGACAGCGAGGCGGCCCCGCGGCCGGGGCTACCGCTTCCGAAGCCCCCGGGGCTCGGCCGCCGCAGCCCCCGGCGTGCCGAAGGCGGCGCGGGAGCCGCGGGGCTCTGCCGAGGCCTCTCCAGAGGTGGAGGGTTTTGCGTGGGGCTTTGGGCTGCTTTCTGCCGAAGAGGCGGTTCTGCCCGAAGGACGAGCGCTTCTCGAGACGGCGGCTTGCTCCCGGTTCTGCCTCGCGCCCGCTGTGGGGTCGGGGCCAGTCTTGCTGTTTCTTGCTTTCCCTCCAGATGCAGRATTTATTCTGGGAGCCAGAGGTGGGAGCAGGTGCCAGAAAGGCTCAGCTCCTTGGCACGTGGCTCCAGGAGCACCCGGCACCCAGCTAAGGGAGCACCTGGCTCCAGGAGCACCCAGCTCTGGAAGCACCTGGCACCCAGCTAAGGGAGCACCCGGTTCTGGGAGCACCCGGCTCCAGGAGCGCCTGGCTCCAGGAGCACCTGGCACCCAGCTGCGGGAGCACCCAGCTGTGGGAGCACCCTGCTCCAGGAGCAGCCGGATCTGGGAGCACCTGGCACCCAGTTCTGGGAGCACCTGGCTCCAGAAGCGCCTGGCTCCAGGAACACCTGGCACCCAGCTGTGGGAGCACCCAGCTCCAGGAGCACTTGGCTATGGGAGCATCCAGCACTCAGCTATGGGAGCATCCAGCACCCAGCTGTGGAAGCACCCTGCTCCGGGAGCAGCCGGATCTGGGAGCACCTGGCACCCAGCTCTGGGAGCACCCAGCTCCAGGAGCCCTGACACCATGGCTCCCGGGGAGCACCCAGGTGCACCCATCCGGGGAAATGCCAGCGCGGCGGGGCAACGCCCGGCGCAGGAATGCTCCGTGCAGCCGCCGGCCCGGCCGGGAGGGCAGCGCCGTCACCCAACGAGAAAGGCGGCATTCATTCGCGCCGCGCTCTGCCGCAGCCGCTTCCTCCGCGGCACGGAAGAGGAGCGGAGCCGCGGCCCGGCTCCGCAGGCGTGGGAGCCGGACGGGGCGCGGGGCTCGCGGCGGCGGGAAGGGACCCGGCGGCCCCGGGAGGCTTGGAGGCGGCGAGAGCAGGGGATGCTCCTTGGCCACCCCGTCCACCCCAGCGGCCTCCTGCTCTCCGGCACGCGGGGGTGGGAGCTGCCAGCTCCCGAGGCTCCCGGGCCCCGGCACCCCTCCTGCAACGTGCTCCCGGCTGCTGGCCTGAGCGGACAGGCCAGGACAGCCCCAGGGACCTTCGGCTGCCCCGATGGGACGTTGCTCAGAGCCGAAGCTGGGGTTGCTCAGAGCCGAAGCTGCCCGGCGAGAGCAGCGCCGGGCTCCTGGGCTGCCTCTCTGTGTCTGAGCTGCTGCTGCCTTATCAGCGCTCCGGACAACTTGAAAACAGGCAAAGCAGAAAGCCCCCAGATAACGTTATCTCCCCATTCTCTGCGGCTCCCGCTCCTTATCGCAGRTCCCTTTCAGTCCCCTCGAGCGGCGTTAGCCTCGCGGCTGGGCACGCCGCAGGCCCGCAGGAGGGACGCGGCTCTGGCGAGGGCTTTTCCCCCCGGCGCATCGCCGCACGGAGCAGGGGCTGCGGGCCGGAGAGCGGGACCCAGCCTGGCCGCGGCCACGTGCGCCCCGGCGGGCGAGGAGCAGCCTCCGGGCAGAGCCGACGGAGGAGGAAACTCCACAGGGAGTTTTCTTCCTCCCACCGTACGCGAGGGCATTGTGTGAGCCCGGTCCAGCCCTGGCGGGAGCTCCGGGACCGCCAGCTCCTGGCCCAGGACAGACGGAGAGCATCCCGGCGCGGCGGGCCGGGCCGCCCCGGTGGGCGCCACCGGCCTCCTGGGAGAGGCTGGGCGGCGGCAGCCGGGGAAGCGGGAAGGAAGCGGAGCCGCCCGGAGCTCGGCCAGCCGGGTGGGGTGGGCCGGCTTCCTGCACCAGCCGCGGCCCCGCGCGGGCTTCACCGGCCTTGCGGGCTGGAACAAAACCCGTCTGCTGGCACGAGAGCCTGGGTGACGGCTTGGCCCTTCCGCGACTGCTTCCACCCTCGCCGGCGCCTTGGGATCTGCAGAGCTCCCAGGCTCTGGGGACGGAGCAGCGCGGCTCCGGCTGCAGCTCCGGACCCCATGTGCAGCGAGGGATGCCCGGAGGCCGGGAGCAGCCCCGGCTCGCGCGGTCCTGCCGCACAGCCGAGCCCCGGGACAGGCGCCGGGGCCCCGCAGGTCCCTGCTAGCGGGGACGCGCTGCCGGGGCCACGTTCAGCCCTTGCGCAGGGGAGGCGAGGAGCGGGCCCCGGCACGGCACGGCCCAGCCTGGCACGGCCCGGCACGGCCCGGCAGCTTCACCCGCTCCCCCGGCTCTCCCAGCTGCAGCATCCGTGCGGCCACAAGATGGCACGGCAAGCCCTCCGACGGCCGCGGGCGGGCGGGCGCCGCTGCGGCTGCCCCGGACCGGGACCTGCCCCGGGTCTGCCTCGGAACCTGCTCCTGCCCCGGACCTGCCCCGGGACCTGCTCCAGCTCCTGCCCTGGGATCTGCCCTGGACCTGCCCCTGCTCCTGCCCGGGACTTGCCCTGGACCTGCCCTGGGATCCGCCCTGCTCCTGCCCCTGCTCCTGCCCGGCTCCTGCCCTGGGACCTGCCCCTGCTCCTGCCCTGGGATCTGCCCTACTCCTGCCCAGGACCTGCCCCGGGACCTGCCCCAGCTCCTGCCCTGGGACCTGCCCCGGGACCTGCCCCTGCTCCTGCCCTGGGACCTGCCCCTGCTCCTGCCCTGGGATCTGCCCCGGACCTGCCCTGGGACCTGACCCAGGACCTGCCCTGGGATCTGCCCTGCTCCTGGCCTGGGATCTGCCCTGCTCCTGCCCTGGGATCTGCTCCGGGACCTGTCCCTGCTGCTCTTGCTCCTGCCCTCGGACCTTCCCTGCCCTGCTTCTGCCCCAGGATCTACCCCGGGACCTACCCCGGGACCTGCCCTTCC
>NW_028185939.1:267959-270302 GCF_003343005.1 Rhea americana
GGGGGGGGGGGGGGGGGGGGGGGGGGGATCGGTTCACGCTTCTGAACAGCAGCGGGGAAAATTATTTCACAAAGTGAGAAGTGAAGGGCCTCACGGTTAATTGAGCATCTCGGTGGTTTTTCCCCAGAAATTGGCAGGTACAAGTGTTTCTTTCCCATACACGAGGTGGAAATGYGCACTCAAACCTGCTTCTCATCGCCCTCTCTGCGCATCTTCCTACACAAAGCTGACCTTTACGTTTTCTACCTCATTTATCACTTACCTCCATCAAGAACAGCAATCTGCCTCTGCAGCCACTCCGGAGGCTGAACAGCGCCGTTAGCAGACAGAGCCCTTTTCAAAACCAGCTGCCTAATGGATTATGGTTAATCAAGTGTCATTTATCCCATCCACGTCCTGTGTTGGGCTAATTAACAGTGGAAATTTGCTAGATTTGAAAATCGCCAGAGGGGAAGGGAGAGGGGGACACAGAGGGCAAGTCGGTCAGGAAGAACCTGGGAGAGGGTGGTGGTGCTCGCRGTGCGCTGAGCAAGGAGCCCGAGGGCCCCGGGGCCCCGCGGTGGGAATGGCTCGCAGTGATTTACCAGCAGAGGGGCCCAGTGAGATGCACCCTGCCCCAGGCCCCTCTCCATGCGGGACCCCCCCCCCCGCAGGGGCTTTCCCCTTGCAACCCCAAATCACAAAATCCTGCTGTCCCGAATCCTGCTGTCCCGACGGAGCATTCGGGATGCAGGGGCTTGGTGGGAGCAGCCGGCTGACACAAGGAGGGTGGGAACAGCTTCGTTTGCCAGATTTCAAAAGCAGCCAGCGCTAACAGCGGAGAGCTCAGCTCTTTCTAGGAAGCTGAACTCAAACCACAAATCTCAGTTTTCCCCCAATCTTGGATCCCACCCACTTGAGGTGCCATCACCCGCAGGACCAGTGTGCCCCCGTCCCGCCACGCTGCCAGCTGCTGCCTGCGGCTCAAGGTTTTGCCCTATTTTACTGGGAAGTAACTTTTTTTAATTAGCCAAGATGTACGTAAGATTAAGTTCTAACTAGGAAAACAAACAGCTGAAGCAGTGAGAATGAGCAGAGCTTTCTTTCAGCGGAGTCCAGGAAAGATTTCTGACTATTTGTCATCTTAATTGACATGTAGCCTAGTAGTAACTCCCTAAAGGGCAATAAGAGATTCACTGTAAAGCTGCAGAAGAAACTGTTTCAGGGAGTTAAACCATGCCAGAAAAATCTGGGAGTTGCCAGAATGCTAAAGCAGCTGCCCCTGTTCGGAACCGTAACCGGTTTCACTGAAAAAGCAGCACAACGAAGCAAAACTTTCCTTTGATCAAGTCTCATTTTAATGAGTGCAGGTTCCTAGGAAGCAAACAGTATGTATTTTTGTTATATTGCAAAGAAGCTAGTACAGAAAATCTAAAAAAAATAAACAAAATAAATATCTTCCCTGTTTATTTCTCCCCAAGTTCATAGCACTAGGTTGACCTGAAAACAATATGAATTTACCACTGTGTCTGGACAGTTGGTAGGAAAAAAAAACAGATTTTGGTTTTTTAATGCAATTGTCTATATGGTTTCAAAGAGGTCAGAAAAATCAGGAGAACCACCGATGAAACTCTTCCTCATCAGCGTCGGTAAACAGTTTCCACGCCGGCAGTCTSTGCTCTTCCAGCTCCTCTAGCATCTCCGCTGGGACCCTTCAGCGGAGCAGAGCCGCATCTTCTCCCTGGGGGTGCTGCAAGGCAGGAAGGGCCGGCGTGACCGCGGAGCCCGGCGCCCAGGGCCTCGCGAGCGGGGCAGCTCGGGCGTCACGCAGGGCTCGGCCGCCCTTCCCGGGCTCTCCCCTGAAACCAGCTAGTCCCGGATTTCCTGCAGAAAGGAACCAGGGAATCYGGCCACACGTTTCGGGGGCTGACGCAGCAGCTAAAGCATCCACGGGTTTCGACTACAGAAGAAGCACGTTGGCTCCTTAGGTAAGGAGCAGCCGCGGCGGGGCGGCAGGCGGCCGGGCTGCTCCTCGCGGGCAGAATGACAAAACGCGGCGCGGGCGTCCGCGAGGCCGCACGACCGACAGCCGGGCGGGAGAAACCGCCAGGCCCGGGCCGTCGCGCGGGGTCGGGCTCGGCCCCCCAAGCCCGGGGCACCGTGCACCCCCGGACGGCCAGTGACCCCCCTCCAGCACCCCGGGGTGCTGCGCAGACACCGCGGCGAGGCTCCGGGCACCCCGCGGTACCCGGCGACGCCCCCAGCCCTCGGGGCTGCCCCCCTCCCGTCGGGGCCGGGGTTACCTGAGCTCGGCGGGCGCCGGGCGGGGGCCGTCGGGGGCCGCCCCAGCCCCAGCCCCAGCCC
>NW_028185939.1:271138-282819 GCF_003343005.1 Rhea americana
GCAGCCCCGAGCGTCCTCCCTGCAGCCCTGAGCATCTCCCGGGCAGCCCCCCAGCCCCCCCGCCCCAGCCCCAGGCATCCTCCCCGCAGCCCCAAACATCCTCCCCGTGGCCCTGAGCAGGCCCCCACCATCTGAGCAGCCCCCCCCAGCCCCAAGCATCACCCCTGAAGCCCCCAGCTCCTCCCCCAGTCCTGAGAATCCCCTCTGCAGCCCCGAGCATCCTCCTGGCAGCCCCAGCAGCCTTTCCTCGGATGGTCTCCTCCCCAGCTGTGAACCCCAGACACGCTGCTTGGCGACTGGGAAAAGTACTCTTGAGGAAGCATAAGTAAGAATAAATTGCTGTGATTTTCAGCAAAACAAACCCTGAGGGTGTAGCAGACTTCGAGGTGGGCGATGCCAGCTGAAGCTCTGCTTTTGTGCCCTGTCTCGGTGCAGAGATGCTGCTGCTTCTGGGAGGGGGCACACAGCACACGCGTGCCTCGGTGAACACACRTCTGCGGCACATCGGCCGTCTGTCCGGCCGCGTGGAGCAGGACGRGCTCTCGGCCACCTCCCTATAACCCATGAAATGGGTAAAACCTGCAGTTCTCTCCTGTCTTGCTCAGCTCTCCAGCCTCCAGCTCACGCTGTCGACTGAAGTCTTGTGGCCACAGGATGTTTTACTTGCAGGCGTTGCGAGAGGTGGGTCGGGAGCGGGTCGCCCCGCTCTCCCCGCGGCTCGGGGGCCTGCAGCCGCTTCGCCCTTTTACTGCAACTGCCAGCAGCTCAGGAGCAGCTCAGTTTTGACTCAGTTTTGAGGCAGTGCTGCTCTCCCTCCTCTTCTGCAGCCCAGGTCTCCTCAGAGGTTATTACTATTAATTTTGCCCTTCCAGCCATGTGACTCTTCCCCCAGATTGCTACAGTAAAACCAAGTAGGTCAAACACATGCTCACTAGGGAGCAATTCCGATTCCACTTGTTTATTAGCCTTGTTTATTGGCTTTATAGGACTAAATCATTTCTTCTCTTCAGGCCACATAATAACTTGATTAATTTTGTTCTCAGCATCGTGTGTGCTCCTAGSTATCTATTCCACCTCTCTTGTTGCTATTGTTTACAATATTTATCTGGTTATTATAYTGATTTTTACGGGCCAGATCCGGCAGTGGGGACAGACACACGGGAGTGCACACGGGGCCGGGACACGAGAGCTTCGCCTTTCGCAGGCTCCATCAAGGCGCACTCCAGCTCTCGAGGAAAGGCCGGCCCGCGGACGTCGCAGCTGAGACGAAGGGTTTGCTCTAGCGCCGGGGACGGAGTGCGGCCAGCGAGCGCTGGGCGCGCGGGAGCCTGTCGTGCTCCTCACGCTCAAGCCACAACCTCGTCCTGCTGCATGAGCAGTGTCCAGGCAGGGAGCCGAGCAAAAAGGCGCTGAGGGGCAGGCGGGGAAGGAGAGAAAAGCCCAGAGCAGCGCGGAGGCACGGGCAGGYGCGAGAGGGCCGGGGCAGACCCTCACGGTGTTGCCTGTTCTCGGTATGAGCCAGTGAAAACCAATTCCTCGCCCGTAARGAGGATGCTGCCCTGATGGTACGGGTGCACCCGAGATGAACAGCTCTTGCACAGGAATCAGACCCAGACGGTCAAATCCATCCCCGGCAGAACTTCTTGGAAGCAGCGACGTTTACAGYGCAGCCGACTCCGGGCTCCCAGCCTCCCCCGGGCAGCTCGCCGGCGGCTGGGCTGTTTTCATCCATGTGGAGAGCTTCGGAAATTGTGAACGGCCTCTGCTCGCTCCTGTTTTAACAGCGYCATTAATGAACGGCGCGGGGAGAGCGCGCGGGCAGCCCCACCGCGTCGCAAACCCCGCCGCACCACTGGACCGGCACYGTCCTAGAGACCTTCCGGCACTGCCTTCTCCTTGTATTTTTGGCTTAACTTGAAAAACTTCTCAAGCTGATAGAGTCGCCAGGAACTGAGCTGAGCTCCCGCGTGGCGGCTGAGTCCCGGGTACGAGCCAGCTTGCTGTGTCTCTAAAGCACTTTGAAATCCTCCAGGCTGATACATTAAGACTCCGGATCTCTAACAGAGTGTACGTTTCCTCTCCCAAGTACTTTTAAGTATCTTTCAGACAAAAGAGCTGGCGAGCAGTTTGTCGTCTATTTATATTCTAAGTAACTAAAACATAATTTGAGCATTCCCTCTTGCCCTTGCAGAAGCTGGCGTTACCGCAGACACCACAGCTACCTAAGCAGATCAGCGAACACATCCCAGCGCCCCGCTCCGAGGTGCTCTTCACGCCRATAACTCCCCCAGGAGCACAAAATCCCTGGTTTGACAGATAAAAGACAGAAAGCGTTTGAGCAAAATCCTCACTCCTCTGAAATCAGTGCAAGTTTTCTACAGACTCMATCAAGATTAAGCTTCCAGCCTTCCTTGCCACTTCTCAAAGCTGCAGATTCTTGTTTTCCCCAGAGTGGGGTCTAGCCGATGTCAAATACTTCCGAAAATCCCACTTTTATGTTTTTATTTTAGAAACACAGTTAGCRCCAGCATCACATTTACCAACATGGATACTGAAGCAAAACTTTGCTCAGCTACTGCACTGTAGATTCTGATGAGCCTTTAATGATGATATTCCAAATTTGTAGAGGTGGAGTGTGACCTAAGCATGCAGCACTTGCATGGGAAAGATTTAAGGTCTTTTTCTTTTATTTCAGAACAAAATTTAGCTCCTTGAGGGAGGAAGCTGCCGCTCGTGGAAGGGGCAGTGGTGAGGCGTTTGCGCCCGGGGGGCTCGTGGCCGGCCGGACGCGGGGAGAGCGGCTCCACCAGGGTTTGAGCCGAGAAGCCRCCGCGTGAACCAGGCCTGCAGTCTGCAAATACTGCATGGGGGGAGCAGGGCTGGGGGCGAGGAGGGCGAGCAGCCGGAGGGGGAATGCCTCGAGCCCCTGCCGTTGCGTCGGCCGAGCTCTCCCGTCAGAGCCCTGCCTCTGCCCGACGTACTGCGCCCTSTGCTCTCGCCTCCCACCACACGCATTACTGAACCCAATCAGCGTTTGTGGGTTTTGAGAATGATCTAAATGAATTTGATGGCCCAGAAAGAGGCACTTGAAAAACAAACCGGTGGTGTGGTTTAATGATAGCATTTTCCACATTTTTATTATAATGACTCTGGTTTTTATTGGAAGGTTAGCGACTCATCTGAGCATGAAAACAAAGCAATTTGAGAGGCCAGCCCCATGACGGGTCCTCTGGCATGTTTGGTCGTTAAAACTCATTCACTGTCTGGTACTTCTTGGCCATTTGGGCTCTGCGGCATCTCCAGGCGGAAGGACAGCGGGAGGCTGAGAGCGGCATTGCTTTGGCCGAGGAGCCTGGTGCTTGCTCTAGGAACCTGCCCTGCTCCTGCCTCGGAGCACTCTGCCAGCTCCCAACACCTCTGTAATTGTTACTATCCCCACTTCTCAGGTTGGGAAACTGAGGCTGTGAGAGTTGAAGCGGTTTGCCCCAATCCACACAAGCAAATGGCAGGTCTGGGGAGTACCAAGCCCTCTGCTCCRGGGTCCTTCGCCTGGGACTCCAGCCAGGTCCGGTCACCTTGGCCTGGGAACAGATCGGGGCTGCTCTTTGAACAGCGTGGAGATTGCCTTGGGAAGATGGGCGCAAAACAGGCAAAACTGAAAAAAGATTCACTCCATGAAACTTCCTGGAGGTGCAAAAAACTGCAAATGAGCTGAAGGCAGCGGTTGCACCAGGGATAGCTTTGCAGCCCAGCCTCTGCTCCCACCCATGTGCACAGGTGTGCTCAAACCATTTTGCATATTTTAAAAATTTGTCATGACTGCAGTCTCTCAGAGCTGTAGTTCGGGTGAATGAAAGGCACCAGATGATAACRCAGCTTGCGGATGGGAGACCCAGGAAGCCGGATGGCACCGGTCCCTTGCTGCGCCGGTGCAAAGCCCCCACTGCTGCAGCCGGCGGTCTCGCAGGGCAGGTTCAGAGCACCGGGGCTGAGGGTGAAAGTYGAACGTGGCTTGGGTGCCCCCATTCCCCCTCTCCTGCTGCCGCATCGCTGCGGTTCATCCTTCGCCTACTTTCCCCGATTCCCCACGCTGCCGCYCTGCGGCACTGCCGCAACCCTGGGCGTGACTGAAGACTTAACGGGGAGAAAAAAATATTCCCACCTATGTGGCTCAGCAAGCCCTGACGCTTCCCAGCACGCAACCCACTGCTGAGCTTTCTCGGTGAATCAGAGCGAGCGTGTTCTGCTGAGCAGGGTGGATGAGCCACCCGGCGAGCGRGACCAAACGGGTGAACTCAGTCCTGTAGGTACCCGAGCGACAGGCGTCCTGGGTACACAGTCCCAGAAATAACGGGGTTTGCCATTTGCTCCCATCTAGACTTGTCCTTGGGTAATAAATTCAGATTACGGAGTGATTCCTTTTACCTGTGATTCAGAATATGCCGATTAAATGCTATTTCTTTGTTCCTCTGAAGTAAAGGAACTGTAGCTGATACAAACAAATTACGATCTCAAGCTGTGAGGCAAGATGCACCTTGACTCCGCGATGAAGCCTTCTGCCTATCTTGGTGGCTCTAAAGAGAAGGAGGAAACAATAAGTGGTGTTTCCTAATGTTTTAAAGCTTCTTATTAGAGTACATTAAATTAATTCTTTTACTCCTAAAAAATGACTTGTCACTATTCTTAGGCTCATGTATTATTTTAAGAGACTTTTTCCAGGGTCCAGTCACATGGAAGTTAAACAGCAAGAGCTAAATTCTCCGAAGGATAATAAACTCGCTCAAATTACTTCGCTAATGGAACAGAGAGCACTGTAAATGTCACATACGATATAACAAGAGGAGTGGAAACCTTTGCAGGAAACGATGGATCCATTAGCACTAAGTTAAAAAAAAGGTAGACTAGCAATACTTTTGCATAGTTTTATGTAGCTTGCCATTCAAAGCCAAATGAACTTATTTGTTCCCCGATTCTGGAGCTGAACTCACAACACAGCATCCAGCTTCCTAATAACGCACACTCTTACGGCATCGATCATTTAGGATTCCAAAGCCCTTTATAGACAATAATTAAGCCCCAGTACAGGCAGCTGAGTCAGTGGAATTATTTCTGCTTAAAACTGAGGTGCAGAGAGGGAATAACTGAATCACTGACCAGAGACAAAAACTGAGCAGAGGGACAGACCCAAGGTATCTGCTCTAACCACCAAACAGTGCTAATTGATTATGGCCTCTCTCAAGCTTAATGAAGCTGTCCATCACCTCCCCAGGTAAGAGCACGATCCTGCAGTTTGGACCTGACCCATCCACATGCTAAGCTGACCCCAGCGGGAAGCTGCCCTGCCTGGAAGCACTGACTGTTATAAATGAGCAGAGCACCGATGGGTCAAGGCCTGGATCTCGCCTCCAACAGCTGCAGTTGGCAGGATATTCAGAAAGTCTCTAAATACCTCATGGGCTGATGTAATGTCAGCAGAGTGCGATTGGGACACGACGTATCAACACCACGGAATCATGACAAAAAAGTCACATGGTTGTGATATGACGATGTTGCCTTAGAAAAGGAACAAGGAAGCAGCAAAGAACAAGAAATGAGGTGCGAGTAGAAGAGCAGGAAAAAATGGTAACATCAAATGGAGGTCTCCCGCGAGCTGCTTTCTCAGCCCCCTCCGTTCCATGATTCAGTCTTTCTCCTGGAAGTAATTTACAGTAATGAAAGTGAGCGAATACCCACAGGTGGGAAGTGCAGAGTATATTTGGCTCCAATCCGAAGCATGTTTACTGTAAGGAGGAAGAGTTGTGAGATGAATCTTTTCTTTGACAGCTTTGAGATCTCTTAACCAAATCCCCCACAGCCCTGAAGTGCTCTCTTATTTTCTTGAAATTTAATTAGTTGAGGCTATATTGTGCACATAATTATATAGATGTAAGTTAATTGGAGTTGAGGGCTTCAAGGCATGTAGCTGAGAACAAAATTTGTCTTTAAACAAATCTGCACAGGTGGAGTATGTTTTGTTTGGCATGAACACTTTGCTGGATTAAGAGCTATATTTGTAAAACCTTCTGAGATATCAGAAAGGAAGCACATTAGCAATCCTATTCCTGCACCAGCACTACAAGTGGAATTGAACATGCTACAGTCATGTTGCAATACTAAGAAGCASAACATCCTACACAGAGGCACGCAATTTTTACCACTATTTAGGCAGTTGTTGTGGGTACGAGATTGACACCCCCAAAATCGAGCAGCAGTCAAAAAAATCAAAGWATTCACAGCAGCATGGTCTGGCTGGTGAGGCACCAAACGAGGAGTCAGGAGCTCTGAGCTGCACTCCCAAATGTATCAGTCATTGGGTACTTGACCTCTACAAATTTCTGAGTCTTAGTACTGCTGACTGCAAAAAGGGAATAAAACTGTATCTCCCCATTTGACAAGCACTTCTGATCACCAGACAGAAGAATTAATATTTGCCAAGTTTAACGCTGGATTGGCTTGAAGCAATGTATTTAAGGCTTGGTTACAGCTCCCAGTTTCACAGATGCTCCTACCCTGCTCAGATCCTCGTGGAGCTCCCGCCACGGCTGCCCGTTTCCTGTCCTATGTGCCCAAGCGTGAGCTTTCCTCCCCAAACAAAAACTGCAGGCAGCAGCAGCAAGGGAGCTCCTGATGCCGAGCTGCTTTACTTTGGTCCATTTAAGTTAGCTGCCTTAATGTTATTTTAAAGTGGAGCTCTCTGGAGGTCCTTATCCTGTTCTGGGAATTTGCACATTGGCTCTTCACCTTGAAAGCTTAATGCCATCTCTCCCTCCTACTGTTTCTTTGTATTCCCGTCTAGGTACTATATTTTCTGTTTGCTGCACTTATCATGCTCTCATCCTCCAACAAGCTGTTGCTAAAGAAAACATGAGATTAATGTTTATGAATGTCTTAAAATATAACTCCACTTCCCAGCATGTATGTCTCTTCAGACTTCAAGGAATAATTTCCCCTCTCTGTCCATCCCTCCCCCYCATCTTTAAGGAAGCGGTGCTTTTCAGAAAAGCTTTTGTTTCAACTCGGTATTTTGGAAGACAATTTCCCATTCAAATCTGAAATCAAGCACTGTGCAAAGTGTATTATGTAGGTTGGTGAATCAAAGATCTGAAATACCTATATATCCCTCTACAATTAAGCTTTTAAACAGAAAAACATGTTTAAATTTTTTTAAAAAAGTGAACTACTAATGTGATTAGCAATTGTAGACCGGGATATTTTTTAAAAGCAGACAGAGTGAAAAAACTCCATGGACACCTGAGCAGTTTGAAATGCCACACATTGGTTTCCTCATACGCAACGGAATAGTTAAGTGATGTCTCAGAGGAAAGCAACGTAGTGTGTTTGGGCCAAACAGTGCTGATTTCCTAGTAACCTAAAATGTTATTTTGAATCTTAGAAATATGGCCTCTGATCTCTAAAGACCATAGATGTTCAGGACCATAATTTTAAACCTGCCTTGAAATGAGGTATGTGACTGAAGTTACAGCTCTAAATAGAAGAGTAAGGGAGTGCACAGTGTAGTCCTAAGAAAAGAGCAGCGTTCGTACACTTACTAGTTTGTCACTATTAACGTTGGCTTTTTAAGCCTTCATATAAAGCACCAGATTTGAGCATCAAATCCAGCAGATATAAAAGCCAGAGCTCCAAGGAATGGATTACTCCCCTATAGATTATTTACTTCACTCCAGACTGCCACACTGTCCTAACTGTAAGACCTGAAATTACAGCAAAAAGTAGTGTCAGATGCGGCTACCACAGTGAGGGGGAGGCTTTAGGTAACACCAGGAGGAGAATAAGGTCTCTGCAAACAGCCCGTCCGCTAACTCCTTCCCAGGTAAATGAAACATTTGAGACTTATTCAAAAAATAAGAAGCCYTGAGAAAATCATCACTTTAAACAGAAACTTGATCAAACGAAAGCATATGTTACTATTATGCACTAAGTAGCTTCACTACAATGAACCAAATTCGCTTCCAGCTGTGAATGTGAAATTAATCTAAGGCATAACCTTTAGGTCTACACTTTGACAATATTTTGGAGCTAAACTATAAATATTTGATCTGTTGCTCTTCTGAATACAATGGATTTGTTGTGACCATCTGAAAAGTTATCAGCTATTTCAAAGAATATTGCTGATTAAATGATTTGAAAGGTCTTTTTCTTCTGATATTATTATGTGATATTTGGCTAGTAAACATGGAAATTAACTATCACTAGCATTAATATTAACTCTCTGGCAATATTAACTCTGTTCGACAATGCATGGAACTAAGCACCAATCAAGATATTTACAATGCACACTGAAGCCTAGTTCATTATATATAATTATATTTCTTTATGTTTTTGGGTCATACTTAGTGCTAAGATCCAGATTCCATTTGCAATTAGCAGAGAAGTAAAACAGAAGTCATCAGCAAAGAATGATTCAATCCATTGAAAGAGTACTATAAAACCCACTTTGCGCTGTGAAATAAATAATCAAAATCCATGACTCACATACACTAGCAATATCATTTTTCAGAATGGTGATGAGCTGAAAACAAGCTTTGGAGAAAAGTTTGAACGCTGGCTACTTAGCAGTCCTAGTGTTCTGCTTGCTCGAGGTACAGACACTAAGAAAACAGTCATAAGTTGTATAATGATAATGAAATAGGATAGAGAATTTTTCTTACATTTTACAGGTGTATAAAGATTTATCAATAGCTATTAAAGTCCTACTACAAACATATATAGCTGCAGTTTACAGGACACCACACAGGGGATTGCTGAAGCCTGGTATGTGACAGTTCAATGGAGCAAGTACAAGAAGCAAGAGTTCAAAGAAACCTAACTTTTGCTGTGGGCTGTATGGCAGCTTGCCAGATGCTTGGGGACTGGATTTGTTTGGTTCATCTTACGGCTACACGTAGAGAACCTGGTCTCCCAGTTTGCACTTGAAGGATTAATAACCTTACAGGCTGTTCACTTAAAATAAACTTCCTGGTTCCACCTTAAAACTGAGAGCTCAGTGAAACTGGGGAATCTTACTGGCAAGAAAAAAAATAGTCCAATTTTAATGGCTCATGGAGTTTAGCTTCAACATTAAAGTAACATGAAACCTTCAGCAGTTCCCCTTTCTCACACTGATTATAGTAAATATCATCTTGGAAGGGGAAAATGTCCTAACTCATCAGATGTCGGGACGGTTGCCTGTAAAGCCATTGCAGCACTCTGCAAAATAGCCAAGTGCTTCCTTTCACCAGAATGCCCCAAACACTGTTTACAGGAAAAACATACTTGTATGAATGTGCTTGGCAGGATTAGGYGCTCAGCTCTCGCCAGCCATGAGTTCTGGCGAGCGACACGGATCAGTTCCTACTGCCGTAACAGAGAAGCTCCAAGTGAAATCTCGAAGTGCAAACCGTGGTTCGGCCCGTTTGTTTTGTCACAATGTTCACTGTGATGAGTAATGTCACTTTTAAGCCTAATTATGCAGGTGCATTTATTATCCTATACTTGGCCATATCGCTGGGGTACTTGCGTAATTTCACAGACGAGTGACACTTAAGACAGCACATTACTGTCAGCAGCCTCCATCTCATTTCATGCTAATTGCTCTCCAAAATTGTGTGATGCAGCTTTGACATGAAAACATTTTCAACAGTGTCATTAACTTAGGGGGGCACATTTCCTGAAGTAATTACAGCCAACATCCTCAGTCATTCCTAATTATTTAATACAGCTCCACCCTACCCACACTTTAGTGTCGATTACCAAAAAGACATATATTATCTACTCTCTAATTGGAAGTGTGATAAATGGGTCACTTTAAGAGAAAGTAAATATTACCTGTTGTATCCAGTGACTCAAAACGTTCAATTATTTAGTTTTTCTGTTGGCCAAAATACTTATCTAACTTATAACTTTATTTATTTTACATCACAAGTATTCCTAAATGCTACTGGTGTTGAACTAGATAACATTATGATACATTTTAATGAACTAGCTGTATTTTATATGTTCCTTTTTCCGAAAATCATTTATGCATCACAGAAAAATGGTTTCTTTCAACTTAAATGACAAAGAATTTTAGCTCAAAAGAAAGCAGATCTGAATGATTCAGACGTTGCTAATCCAACCTTCSAAATATCCATGATGCACAAGACAGTAGCTCCCTGGAATTTACCATAAATTTTAATGTGTAATTTATCATGTTTTATTTCCATTTCCCTTCCTAGAAAATTTTTTGGAGATGTTTCATCTTCCTGAAGTTACAATATTGTGCCCCTGAGTAACCTAAGCGTGGACTGTTTACCTGCTTCACTGAGGCGTCTTGCGCTCTGGAATGATTCTTCATTCGTCCTGTAATAACAGGTTTGCAGGTCAGGGGAGGAGTCTGCAAAGAAYTGGACTATTTTGTCATTTCTAGGACAGCTGGCAGCCTTTGACTCAAGGGACAAGACTCCGGCCAGGTTTGCTAACCGGAGTGACGCGGTGCTCGTCTGGTGACACGCTTGATGACGTGGCAGAACAGGGCCTCACGCCGAGATCTYTGGGTTTTGTGATACTTGGGGAATAGAAGCAAAACTTGTGTTTTAAGGCACTAGATCTGATTTTTCATATTTGGAAGCGAATCTAGCACAGGTTACGCAGTGGGAATGCAGGAGGAAAGAATAGGTAACCACAGAAGTTTGAAAGAAAAGCGTTTTGTCACGTCTGTGCTGCGTGGAAACAAGTTTCCGCAGTTTTTTGCTTTACTTTCAGAGGAACATGGCTGCTGCGGCCCCGTCCTCGGCGCTGCTAGAGCACCCTCTCCCGTCTGAGGGGCCGCACTCCCGGCCCCGAGGCCCCAGGCCCCGCGGCCGCCAGCCCGGCCCGCAGCGAGCGCCGCCGAACCGCCGCTCACGTTCACCCGCGCCGCAGACCCCGGCCGCCGCCAGGCGCTCGGGTCCCCAGCGCCTCCGTCTCCCAAGGACGCGCTAGCTGCCTCCGTCCTTCGCCCCGCACAGAGGCCGCAGCGCCCCCCGGCACCGCTCGACCGGGCCGGGCCGGGCCGGGCCGAGCGGCGCCGCCCGACGCCTCCCCAGGGGCTTCCCGCCTTCACAGGAGACCAGCGAGCGGCAGCTAGAGGGACCCCGACCGCGGTGGGCGCTCTTGGCAGCGCTTCTCCGTGATAGATCGAGCACAGCCGGCGCGGCGCGAGGCGCTAGGGGCGCTCTAGGCTGCCTCTCTATGGTCGGGTGCTGAAGGAAGTGCGGACTGACGTAAAGAGGAGCGGCGATCAGMGAGCTGACGGGTCGCTCTAGCCGCGGGCTCTATGGTCAGCCTAGGCCGGCGCGACGCGAGGAGGCCGGCTCTCTATGGTCAGAGGCCGGGAGGAGCGTCGCGCGGCGGGCCGGGCGGCGCTCTAGGCCGGCGCCGGGGCGGTTGCTAGGCGGTGCGGGGGCAGGCCGCGGCGTGTCGGCGCCGCCATGGCGGCCTCGCCGGGCGCGGCGGCGGCGGACGGGCCGTGCGTGCTGTGCTGCGGCGAGCTGGAGGTGGTGGCGCTGGGCCGCTGCGACCACCCCATCTGCTACCGGTGCTCGGTGCGGATGCGGGCGCTGTGCGGCGTGCGGTACTGCGCCGTGTGCCGCGAGGAGCTGGGCCAGGTGAGGGGCCGCCGCGGG
>NW_028185939.1:282829-310605 GCF_003343005.1 Rhea americana
GCCGGGGGGAGGCCGGGGCCGCGCGGCCGCTCCCGTCCGCGGCGGAAGGGCGTGACGAAGACGGAGTGTACAGCGAATAATTCCTCTTTTTAAATTCCTTTTTTTCTTTTTAAGCCGGCGAGGCTCGTTCTCTGAAGTTGGTATGCGATGACCTCGCTCGCTCTGTCTTCTTTCTGATCTTTCTGAATTTCTGACCTGGTTTTAGGATTTAGGAAGGGGAGGGGAGAGGAGAGGGAACGTATGTTACATTCTGCCCGGGCATGGCCGTGTCTTGCCTTGCGGAATATCATTCAGCACTTGCCCCTTCAATTCCTGACAGTGTGAGCCTGTAGACTTAAAAACTAATATTGCCTTAGCTACTTTTTTTTTTCTTTTTGATAGGTTTTTATTGTGTTCGTGGCCCACCAGTCCGTTCTTGCAGGCTATTGTAGAGTTTAGGAGTTGCTGTGTCAGGAGGCACTGCCTCCCCTGGACGGAGTGAAGGGTGGTCTGGTGTGGCAGTGAACTGYTCTGATGAACTTTTTTTCGTGATTTTTACAAAAATAAATATTTATACGTGAATTTGTTTTTGAAGAGCTGATGTGGAGAGAAACTAATGCCCCCAAAGGAAAGAATTAGTACTAGCTTTAAACAAAATAAAATATTCTGATGGTGTAGGAAATGAAGTAAAACAAGTGTGCGTTTGGAGGGGTGTTCTGTCCCCCTCCCCCCCCCCCCGGTAAAGGGAGATTCTCCTAAATAAATAAACCACATTAGCTGCTTTTCATGTCCCTCAAATGACTGGAGAGACAGACACTCTTAGGCTGCGTGCTTGAGATCCTCAGACTTTGTGGAGGCCAGAAATGTTGATGTGTTTTTTATGCTGAACTGACTGGCGCATGAGGAGCCTCTGTGTTCGGAAAGATATTCTGAACAGCAGATATGCTCCTGATCATCCTCTGAGGAGCTGCTGCTCTGCTTTTTGTATTGAAGGAAGAAGCAGGCTGTGATACTGCTGTTCTTCCTTAAAACTGCTTGTCTCTTAGGATCACAGATAGACTGTAAATCTCAAGAGCTTTTCAATTTTGTAATAATTGCTTTATTATGTGGGCTGAACTTCAGTTCATTAAGTCATGTTTTTCTCTCATTTGTTAACTGTTTAAAATGATCCTTTTATTATAATTGTCTGAGAGGTCCTTTTTAATGTCCATTCTTTTTACCCTTGTCTTTAAGTACCACTATGATACTGTTCTGTCTGTTTACTCATCTCCCTCAGAAGAAAAAAAAAGAGGAAAAAAAGCCATTGGAGCTGTGTGAATCATACCAAAAAAAGGCCTTGAATGGACTGAGTATATATGTAGGTTCCAAAACAGGTTTTGTTAATTTGCACAGTGTACATGGAATTAGAAGTGCACCACTACTAAATCTCAAGAGGTGTAATACTGATTAATGTAGACTGACCTGGTAAGTATAATAGCCTAATGTCAAAATGGTATAAAAATAACTATTAACATGACTACATCAGAGTAGCAAATGAAGAAGAGAGCAAGGTATACTTGTTATGGTAGTATGTGTGCTCAGTGATGCATAATTGCTGCTGTTAAGTTAAGAAGGATTACTTCACTCTGAAATTAATTTAGGGCTTGGAGGGTCAGTGAATGTGCTTGTTACGTATGTATGTGAGATTGTTCTTGGAATTGTTGTAGGAAGTTRTGTTGGTCTCCTGTGAAAAAAGCTGCTTTTCAGCAATGAATTCCTCCCTTCTAGAACTCACTTCAGGCTGAAACGAAATGTCTATAATTTCACTGAAACTGTTTCTTTTTCTTTTTCCTTTTTTTTCTTATAGTTGGAATTAGACATAGTTGACATCTCTGCAACTAACTTTGGTTTTTATTCTCTTTCTTCTGTTTTAAGGTTGACACTTCAGTTTGGYATTTTTTGTTTTGGTTAATTTGCAATTAACCCCACTGTAAAGAAAGCTTAAAAAAACACACACAAAAGACTTGTTCCAAGCTATTTCACCCCAGTGCGGGTAGGGGAGCAGTTATTTTGTGATTTAACAAGATTAAGCTATGTACGTCTTAATTACATTCTTTTGTTAAGGTTGTAAGTATTTCTAGATTTACAGTGTTCATTGCAACAACTGAAAGATAATTACTGTATTTTGTTTTTTGTAAACCTATCTGAGCTGGCACAGGTAATTCAAGCTGTTTCATAAATGCTGCTGCTACCCCCAACATTTCCCMAATTAGGAATACATGTTGAAGCAGAACAGTGGCAGGTAGCTTCTGAAGAAGGACATAATGTAGCAAATCGCTGCAGTACCATAGGCGAGCTACTTGGAGGTCGATAGGAGCAGTTGCCAACAACCAGGTTGTCTTATAAGGAATACATGGTACAAGTAATTTGAGAAGTGATGTAGTATTTTGTTTCTCACTTTCCTTGGTAGTTGGGGAAAGAGGAAATTGTTCTTTCCCAATCAGACTATGAGTAATGTCACTTAGCACTTTTGAAGTGTGAATTTTTGTGATCTCCTAGCAGGAGACAGGAAGGAGCTGAGTGCGGGACTCCAGACAGACATTTGCTGTGCAAGAGGCTGAATTGGTTGAAGATACTTACTCCTAGCACAGTTGTGGTAGCAAAACATGTCGTAAAAGAGTTCCTTCATCCAAAAGACTAGTCCAAAACCCCAAAATCAAGATAGTCCAATCCACGCTCATCTAATCTGACTCACTTGCTAGAAGCTGATTAGGGAGCAGTCACCATTGCTTTGCTGACAATTGTGGTGACAGAGCTGGTGGGCAGTGACAAGCAGCAGGAGCTGGCACAGAGCTCTGGAAATGCTGTCCAAGCCTTAGGCTAGGAAGAGCTCCCTAAAAAATGAAGTTTGTGCCAAGGAGTTTGACTTGRAATCCCAAAGACTGTACAGCTCACATGTGCTCTCTCTTGTGTCGTCTATAGGTTGTTTTTGGAAGAAAGCTTACATCTTTCTCAACAATAGCACTTAATCAGCTGCAGTATGAGAAGAAATATGACATCTATTTTACAGATGGAAATGTTTATACACTGTACAGGTAAATACTGAAATCCTTTCTGTAGTATATACCTAAAATGCCACATTCTTATCTATCTTACGTAAGAGGAAATGCATGGCTTAATAGAACAGTATGGTTTTGTTTTATGGAAATAGAGTGACTGTCATGCTGTGTACCTTAGTCACACTGCAATGCAAGTGGCTTTGGTAGGATGAGAGGCTGGAGCACCATGCTTGGTGTGAACTCTCAGGCCCAAGGTCAGCAAAGAGAGCAACTCAAGACTGGAATTCTAGTTGTTCAGATGCATAATACAGAAGTGTTGTTGCCAATGAAAAGTTGTTTTTTGCTTCTTTACCAAGAGCAAACTTGCTGAAAGCTTCTCCTTTCTTGCATGGCTGTTCTGTAACTTACTAAGGACAGTATTACTATTACAGTTGTGTTTATTGCTGTGCTGTATAAAGGCTAATCAAAGGCAGTTGTATTGTACATTGCTTGCAAAG
The DNA here is from genome assembly GCF_003343005.1 of Rhea americana. Classification (NCBI taxonomy): domain Eukaryota; kingdom Metazoa; phylum Chordata; class Aves; order Rheiformes; family Rheidae; genus Rhea; species Rhea americana. Next base: position 286,344 of record NW_028185939.1, read on the forward strand.
AAGAGCAACCTCTTCTTCCTACAAAAATCTTAATTCTACATGGATGAARTAAAAAAAAAACCCACACAGTAAAAATGTGTCATCAGTATCGTGTTTTTCAAATATTTTTTCGTAACATGTTTAATTGGGAGGATTTAAATTTAATTAAAATCAGTTAAATGGAAAAAAAAGAAAAGAAAAGAAGCAAAACAATGTAGGCAGCGATGCCTTTTTCTTAGAGACTTGTGCAATATGTCCAGCCTGATTTATGCTAAGACAGTAGYTTTGCTGATATATTTGTAGTTTTGTGTGACTTCATATTTATGGAACTGGGCAGTGGGTTTAATTAGCTCAAAGCATATTGTGATTAGTTATAAACCAGCTCTGAGAGTTACTTCTGATGTTTCTGGAGAGTTGCTGAGACTTCAATTCCATGGGTAGCAATCAAAAGTGAGTTGGTGGGATCTTCCACTGAGACCAGTGCTCTGCTTTCAGCTGTTGTTGGGGATCATTGTACTAATTTTATGCTCTTTTGCTGTTACAATTCTCWGTCTCCTCTGTGTTGAATGTCATATTCTTCAGTTACTGACAGTTGAAAGCATAATTGGATGTGAAYGTTGTATGAATTGGCTGAGTCTTCAATAAGCTAGAAGTCTGTTGCATGGACATATTACAGTCCAATCACAAGTTTTATACTAGTAGCRTATTACTTGCACAGTACCTATTCAGCTTTTCTCTTACAGTTCAAGCCTCTGTAATGCGGTTCTGTTCTGTTCCTGACAGGTGAAAAAGTATCCTTGGAATAAAAAGGTCTCTAACCTCATTACAAATTGCTAGGGGAGCTATAAAAATGCAGCCTTCTGCCACTGATGGAATATTCACTTTTTGGTAAAGGTATAAGATTGCTGAGAGAGAATCGGTTAATTTTAATAAACTGTTCTTTGTCCCTTAGGAAGCTGCTGCAGCATGAATGCTCTTTATGTCCAGATGCAAGGCCATTCAATACTTTTGCAGATCTGGAACAGCATATGAGAAAGCAGCATGAACTCTTCTGTTGCAAACTCTGTGTTAAACACTTAAAGGTGAGCTAGCCCTGTATTTTAAGGTATGGGAAGAAGGGATGCCTCCTTACATGAGCTGAAAAAGTATTTGGGGAGGTAGAAGGAAAAGGGTGGCTGAACAGCACCAATTTATTAAGTTTTCTCTGTCTGCCTGCAGTGAAACCAGTTGCTTCAGGTCTTTTTCCTTTTGTAAACTGATTGATGAAGGAGGCCTAAAGATTCTAAATGGATTATGTTTTAGATTAAACCCAACCAGATTAATAACCTTCTGAGGTTAACTCCACCCCACAAGTACCAAAGACCCGGCTTTCTGATAGGAAGCTAATCCTGACTTGTAGGCAGGCTTTCTTATAACTGTAACAATAGAGATTTGATGTCTRTAAGACTTGTACCTGTAACAATTTTACAGAGTAAAACTGCAATTGAGAAAATATTTGGTGCCAGTTCAGAAAACAGAGTGTATCATGAAATACTGATTTCTTCTCTGAGATCAGAATTGGCTTAGCATTTACAGTCAGCTCATATATAGGATGAGAATTCRTCTTGCTGGCTTAATGAAATATAATTGTGTTTCATTATCATGTTTATTTATTCAGAGCAAATTTCCTATATCTTAATATAATCAAAATGTTGATGTGATAGGAAGATGAAACCAGTTCAKATCACTGGAACAGGTTACCCAGAGAAGCTGTGGAGTCTCCTTCTCTGGAGATATTCAAAACCTGCCTGGACATGATCCTGTCTAACCTACTCTAGGTGACCCTACTTGAGGGGGGTGGGGGGGTTGGACTAGATGGTCTTCAGAGGTCCCTTCCAACCTCAACTGTTCTGTGAAACCTCCTGTTGTCAATGTCTGAGGTTCACTGTGTTTGGGGTACCGAAGTAGAACATGACCAGAGGTAGTTTTAAAAGATTTCTTACAACCTGTTAAAGATAAATACAGTTACTGGAAAGCTGAGTTGTCTCAGTCTGGAAAGGTGCTGTATCTTGAGCCTTTAAACTACTTACCTTGCTGTCACTGTTGTCTTCCTTTCTCACATTCCCTCTTTCCCTGCTCAAAAAAAAATCACTTAGAATGACTGATGTTATGTTGGTCGAAAAGGTGATGCTTTCTTATGCTCTGAAAGTCTGAATTTCATCTTTCCCTAGAGTAGAGTGCTTTTTCATATTTTTGAATTGCATGTCAGCCAAAACCAGCAGCTACTGTTAAATCAAGGCATGAGACTGCTAACCTGCCTCTGACTATTGTCAGCATTGCTTATTGTTACAGGAAGGAGTTTAATGCACAAGCAAGTATTTTTAGGACTCATTACACACGGTTTTGTGTATGTGTGTGTGTTCTCTGAAACTGATAAGTATAAAACTGGAGAAATGCATTAATGCATTTTTGTCCTGTGGTGTCACAGTTGACTTTYACCAGTTGAATTGCAGGTTACTGCCAGAATTAGAAGGATCCAAAAGTGATCAGAGCGTTTGTTTGAATGAAGACTAATTCCGCTCTCCCCCTCTCTCCCCCCCACCCCGGTTAAGTTTCAGTGAACTGATCCGCCTCTTTCCTGTGGTAGGGCAACCATTAGAGCTAATTCAAGGGAAGTGGGCAGGGGAGGGCCAGACTGCTTTTTTTTTTTTTTTGGTTGTGATGTGCTTTTGGCTCTGGTTAAGAGCTGTTTCTGCAGTTAGCAAGAAGCTAGTTTATCATAATCTCTTTGAGGGAAAGCATAAACAATAGTAGAATTTGTTGCTTTTTAATTTCAGATTACTGCAGAGACATTTTTAATTTGGAGAAATGCTGTCATACTGCTAGCAAGTACTGAAGTGTAGTTCTTAAACATGTTGAAGCTTCAGGCAGTCCACCATAGCTAAGCCAAACTGATCTGTTTCCAGAACAAGTTAATGTTCTTTATCTAAGCAAGAAATAGAGGATATCTGTTCTCCAGGATGTGTTGATGTTTTTGGCATCTTCATAACCCTTTCTACGAAAATAGCCTGTATTTTAGTAGGGATCGAATATTGGCTCATAATGTAAAATTTGTTCACTGAACCATATTGACTGTATGTGGCTATATAGGGTAGTTGCTGTTGGAGGAATGTAAAAAAGTTCACTTCTATTTTGCGTTTTTTTTTTTTTTTTTTTTTTTTCAAGTTTAAGTATGCAAGTACTATGTTTTCATAAACACATATATTTAGGCTTTTTCCACCAGAGATTGTATTTTTTTTTTAACATAATGTAACAAAATTTAATTGTGAAGAAAAAGTGAATTATTTTCTTTTCAATGTCTGAACTTGGTGAACTGCAAGTTAGATTTAATTTGGATRTATTGCTTGAATTTTGGCTCCTTTTCACTAAAGTTTTTGGGTGTCAGTTGTGAAATTGCTGTTTTCTGTGGCTGGTCAAAGCAAATCTTACACTCTTACAGATGAAAAAGTTGTGCAGAACCTGGCTTATTCCACTTCGTTCTCTATTCACATGAAGTAATACATATATATATTTCTTAAGATTTTTACCTATGAACGGAAATGGTATTCTCGTAAGGACCTTGCCCGCCATCGAATCCATGGAGATCCAGATGACACCTCTCATCGTGGGCATCCCCTCTGTAAATTTTGTGATGAGCGTTATTTGGATAATGATGAGTTACTGAAACACCTAAGACGGGATCATTATTTTTGTCATTTCTGTGACTCTGATGGTGCTCAGGAATACTACAGGTTTGTGAAAGTGGCTTATTTCTCTTTCTGTAGCTTAACTTTTAAAGGAAATTTGTTTGGATCTTTTTTCACTTTTGTGGAACATAATGCTTGAAGACAGAGGGCATGAATGTAAGCAGATTGGCTGTAGTCTATGTATTTTTATACTGAGTATAGGACTAATAATTCTGAAATTCCATCTGTCTTTGATCTGTTATTTCTCAAGCTGGTGGCATCACTAGTCACTTCCTGTCTAGTTCTTATTTTAAAGCTTTCTTCATTAGCTGTGTGGTACGTTAACTCTAATAGTCCAAAGCCTTTGTGCAAAGGAGATGAGAACAAATTTTCCTTTGAAATACATGTTTTATGCACTGCTGGATGTGATAATTATCATCCAGTAGGATTAGTTTAGCTTCTGAGGTCAGGCATTAAGGTGTATGTCTATGCTGCACAGAAGTGGTTTCAGCTGGAGAACTCTCCTGGAGATAAAGGAAGAACCAACAGATAGGCTTGTCGTCATTCCATCTTGAAAAGAATAATTATGCAGCATTAGCAGGATATATTGGGAAAGTTGCGACTCAGCCCCTTTTCTCTTTCCAGTGATTATGAATACCTTCGTGAACACTTCCGTGAAAAGCACTTCCTTTGTGAAGAGGGACGGTGCAGTACAGAACAGTTTACCCATGCTTTCCGCACAGAAATAGATTATAAAGCACACAAAACAGCCTGCCACAGCAAGAACAGGGCAGAGGCCAGGCAGAACCGGCAAATAGACCTTCAATTTAACTATGCTCCTAGGCATCAGAGGAGGAACGAGGGTAAGTGGGGCTGGGGGGAATGAGATTTACAAAAAAGTATTCATGGGAAAATGAGAGTGAATGATTTTAAGGGCTGATGTTCTGTTTCCATTTGCCTTTGCTTGAATTAGTTATATTACAGGTGATAGAAAGCAGGGATGAAGGTGGAGCATGAGATCCGAGCAGTGTATCCGCTTAGGAGTGCAGAGATTGACATACATGCAAACTTCTGTTCTATGTGGAACTCTATGTAGAGGTCTGTGCACACAAAAATGAAATTACTTAGAACTCGCATCACAGGTTACAGTGTGTGGAATCCATATACTGCAAAATATGTTTTCATGTATCACTCCTGAAGGTGTTATGGACTACATAATCATCAAGATGAAAGAAATCAATATAGATTTGTTTATACYTTTTTTTCTTTTTCAACCTTTTTCAGGCATAGTGTGATGCCTAGATTAGGCATCTTTTGATTGAACTTTTGAGACTGATCAACCATCCCTCCTGTTTAGGTGTTATAGGTGGAGAGGACTATGAAGAAGTGGACAGGTTTAACAGGCAAGGGAGGTCAGGCAGACTTGGAGGCCGAGGAAGTCAGCAAAACAGAAGAGGCAGCTGGAGATACAAGAGGTGAGTAGCACAAATCTTGTAGATTTTTATTGCTGCTTACTGCTGTTTCTTAATTACCACTTAATGATGTTTCGGTAGGATAGTAGGAGAGAAGTGAGTAGAAAACCTGGAAACTTCTGTAGTGGATCCTTAGCTGAGGTCAGAGGTGGCTTTCAGTCTAAGCCTGTGTACTGATTGCATGCTTGGTCAAAGTGAAATCAATTTTGTGTGAAGTTTCAGCTCTCTGGACTTACCTGAGGAAACGAACGATGTAATCTTCAACAAGTGGGTTAACTAAGCTCAGAATACTACATTAATTTGCAGCAACTGTTTTTTGTGCTAACTTTTCTAAGTAGAATTTTCTGAAGTAAGTGACAAGCCTTTGCAGGTTTAATGGACTTTTTGGTCTGGGTAATCGTGAAGCTGCTATTCTAAGGACCATGCTTTTCATTGAACTAACAGATCTCTGTGTGGCCAGACTGAGTGCTTTGGAAAAAGAAGAGGGTTAAGTATTGATATGAAATTTTGCATTTATATGTTTTTCATCCACACAAGACCTGAGTGCTTTATACATACTGCACATCTATTTTTCTTCTTTTCTTGCTGGACAGTTGGATGTTTCATTACTGATAATTCACTGGGGAAAAAATCCATCTCCAAGCACCTTATACGTCAGTGTCGCATGTGAATTGTGCATGTGTTGAGAGTTCATGACAAATCATATTTCAAAAAGTTGCTTCAATCTACAGATAAGATTTTCATACATTTGAAAATGAATGGGAGAGACAAGTTTCCTCATGCATCCTTTCTACTGTCTCTCGCAGTTCACTTGGGTCTACTCTGTACTGAATTTTTTATCACCACGTGTAGAACTTGCAAATCCAGGGGTTGAATGTTGCCTGTCTTACCAGACCGCGCTGGGGGTGTATCGGAGAAGTGGGTTTGTTTCAGCCTTCTCAGCAGGTGGCAGCACAAGCCAGGGAATGTCACTGGGATGTGACACTGGCGAGGTGAGAGCTGGAGAGAGACAAAGGTGCTTACTAATCCTTGCTGTTTTACCAAGAAAGTCTGTACTGTCCTSTAGGGAAGAAGAAGACAGAGACATTGCAGCAGCAGTCAGGGCATCTGTTGCAGCTAAACGGCAAGAAGAGAAAAAACGGGTAGAAGATAAAGATGACAGCAGCAGCAAAGGTAAAAAGGAGGACTTGAGGGATTCAGAAGTACCCAGCTCCAAACGTGTGCCAAAGTCTTCAAATGAAGTTACAGGTTAGTGTTGAACATGCCCTGCAGATTCAGGGAGGCGTGACTGGTCAGGAGATCAGCCTGGCAAAGGTGTGAATCGACACGTAATATTTTCAAAAGCTAGTGAATATAGAGAGAGCTGTGGAGGATCCTAATGCAGCAACACTCATCTGCACTGAAATGTGTCAGAGTGCACTAGGATTTGTGCAGCATGTTATTCTGAAAGTGGAGATGGGCAGAAATATTAAATCCAATATTAAATGCCATTTCCTACATGCAAGAGCTGATTTGTTGTGGTGCTTGCTTGAGCTAAATATCCCTTTTGTTAGGAAGAAGTTATTCCCAGTAAAAGTCTGTAACTGATGGAAGCAAGATTTGACTTGTTTCAACTTGGGTCCGGTTTGGGGACAGATATATATGATGCAGTGGTCTTTCCACTGTTAACTGTTCCAACAGCAGATTTCAAGTTAAAGGTTGTGCTTTAATTATGAATTGAAACAGCTGAGAGCTCTAGTTAGTTTATGGGCACAGCTCAGTTGGGGATGAYGGACAAGGTTATCTCTCCCAGCTGCATACCCAGCTCTTGCTGCATGCATGTCTAAACTGTTTTCAGTCTGTCCCTGAACTGCTGCAGCAYTGCATTTTAAGGCAAATCCAAATTGAGAGTAATTTATATTTAAATGCTGTACTGTAAACTGCCCGAGAGCTTATTGCTGAGCAGCTTGGGCATCTCCGTAGCAGAGGTATAATAAACAGCTTGGAGGAGCTTCCCAAGTGAAGCTATTTTCATTCCTCAATCCAAGCGCTTAGGCTCAGATGAGCATCCTAAACCAGTGCAGACAACCAAGTGCTAACTTCTGAGGCATGGAGCAGACAGCTGGGGGCARTAACATCTTAGTCTCTTGAGGATTCCCTCAGAACGCCCTTGTTAACCAATGTTTTGCTCATGTTTAAGTATCATGAACTTGCCATATGCTAACCAGCGTGCAGTGACATAATGGTGAATGCAGYTAATTGAAGGAAATAGTGACGTATGGATTTAAATTGTCCTTTTGGAATGTCAGTTAATGACATCATCAGCTGCAGAAAATAGGACTTGCTAATGCTGATGTGATGTTCAGAAATAGCTTTCATTTTGAAATGAATGGATTTTGGCTGAAAACATCTCTTTGGTCTTTTTTTCAATACTCCAAAAGAAGCAGCTGCTAATGGTGCTTTATGCCAAGATGACTTTCCAGCGATTGGTTCAGCAGTGGGACCTCTACAAGGGTAAGTTTGTGCAAGGCTGCAGCAATGAGAAAAATGAGTTAGAAGCTTGTTCAAGGTTTGTATTTTTTGCAGAAAATAATTTTACACATCATTTTGACTGCAAATTATTCTTCCTCTTCCCCTCTTTTACTTTGAACTTTGATTCTGCTTGTCTCTTGCATGACAAAGCATAGTCTGTTCTTTGAGTGGTTTCAGAGAAATTCTCAACATCGTTTGTTCCAGTAATTTTTAACTTTATAGTTTATCTTGATGGAACTGTATATTTTGGGTTGTAAAATGTATCATCTCCTTAAGTTGGTGATTATTAGAATAGAGTCTTTGCAAGGTGTGGCAGCTAGACTGGCCCCCTGCCCCCCTCCCCAAAACCTGCGTACAGTTTCTTGGTCAAGGTGAGGTGTACGAAGACAGAACTGATAACAAAGCAAGGCCARTGTGACTCCTTTGAGGAAACTCGTTTCAGACGCAGTTGATAAGCCTGAGTACATTTTCATCCTGTTAACAGTTATGGCAATTGTGACGCTCCGAGTGATAGTTTGAGGGAGACTGCAGTCAGGAATTCAGCTCGTTCTGCTTGTTGGAGTTGCGTTGCCTCCGTAGCATTGGTTTAAGTTAGTGTATTTTTCCTTTCTCGCAGCTCTGCCCAGCTAGCACCAGTTAAGCTTAAAGAAGAAGATTTCCCAAGCTTGTCATCTTCTGCAGCACCCACCATCTCTTCTGGGATGTCTTTGACATATACAACTACTGCAAAGAAAACAGCTTTTCAAGAGGAAGATTTTCCAGCTCTAGTGTCCAAAATGAGGCCTAACAACAAAACAGTAACTAACATCACGTCTGCGTGGAGCAACGGTTCTAATAAAAGTGTGGTCAAAGCCATTAGTAGCCCCAGTGCAAACCAGATAGCCAAAAAGCCACCCTCCTTGAATAGCAGTAAAGGAAGTAAGAAGAGCAATAAACTCTCTCTGTCAGATGATGAAGACAGTGGCAGTGGCTTGACAACCCAAGAGATCAGAAACACCCCAACAATGTTTGATGTATCGTCCTTGCTGGCAGCTTCTACCTCTCAAACTTTTACAAAAGTGAGCAAGAAAAAGAAGATGGGGGTTGAGAAGCAGAGACCGTCCTCCCCAAACCTCTTACAGGATACATCCTTTCCCAGGTCATCTCTTGAAAAGTTGCCAGAAGCAGAACAGACATCAAATGTCTGTTCTGCTCTTCAAGCCAGTGACAGATCTGCAACTGTTACGAACGGTCATTTGGAAAAATCATTAGCAATCTGTAGTACACCCAAAGAGCCCCCTGGCCTTAAAAAGCCCACAGTGACTAACCAATGCCCTTTACCTCAGGAAGACTTCCCAGCTCTTGGGAGCTCAGGATCAGCTAGAATGCCACCTCCACCAGGTAAGTGCTACAGGGCACAGTCAGCCTTGTTTGGTTGTAGCTTAGAGAAATGTAGCATGTGGCACATAGAAGAGAAGTACAAACTGCTCCTTCTGGCTGCCATGCGAAGAGCAGTTCTGGCACATGGTTAGTGTTTGCATTTAAAAAAAGGCTGCGTGGGCAACTTCAATTCTCTTGAATGTTCTCTGTAAAACACTGTTGAAGCGGTTGCAGTGTTAGAACACCTTTGCTCCATGCAGTCACGGGTGTCTGCTCTCTGGGAGTGGCTCGTGGATGAGCAGCCACTCACTGCTTTTCTGATGAGTAACGTATGTGTGTTTTCATATTTTAAGATCTAGCCTGGAAGCTCCTGTGGGCATTCTCTTTAACTGAGACCAGTACCTACTGGCACTGCTGCACTGACAGTTGGCTTGCTTGGTCACTTTTGTTCTGTGTTTGCAAAGATGTATCGCCYGTGCTTTCAGTGGTACCACGTTCTTGTAAAACTGGAGTAACATAGCAACGAGTGCAACCTAAAGTGGTTTTAATGAAAGTAGCATCACATCAGGAGATGCTTGCACAGCTATTTTATTCTGTAGTGCTCTGCAGATACTGCTAGGTGGAGTCAGCTATAGCTTATGTGATGTCTAGTGCTGTTGTGACTTCTGGAGTGATTTCAGTTCATTTTAATAATGTAAAAATATCTTTTGTYATGAGTTTTAGTGTTTTTTAAATAATTTTCCTAAAGCTTTTCTGTAAAGTAATACCAGCTCTGTGAAGTATTTCTTGACTTGACTGTTAAAGCAACAGATTCCTACCCCTTTAATTTTAGGTTTCTTTAAATACAGTGATTTGTGTTGCTGACTCTTACTCCTTGGTGCTTCTGGAGAGTACATCAGACTGTCGGTGTCAATTTTAGATGGTAGTATATGGGTACTGCAGATATGTGTTACAACTTCCTGCCTGTTTTCTGCCTTCGTTTAGGCTTTAACACTGTGGTGCTATTAAAGAGTCCTCCTCCACCTCCAGGACTGTCGGTGCCTGTTAGCAAACCCCCTCCAGGTTTTGCTGTTATTCCATCCACCAATGTCCCTGAACCTGTCACTACATCTTTGAAAGAGTAAGTAAAGGTGCTTTGAATTAATGTTACTTTATGCATATTGCGTCTCAGTTCTGTCATATAGGCTTCAGATGAAGCATGTAGTACTCGGAAGGGATTATTCTAAACAGCTGTTAGGGCAGAGGCCATCCACATAACAAAGACAAGACCAAACTGAGATCTCTGTTGTAGAGTCCTATAGCCATTGCAGGCTGAGTTCAGGAGAGTTGGGTAAAAGTCGGCACAAATGTACATTTGGATGAAAGTCTGAGGAAACAAAACATGCAGCTTGGCAGTTGAGGTTTCTCTTCTAGATTTATTTGGAAAACTGCAGTTTGAACATATTTCTTAACCTTGCCATTGATTCTCTCTGAGTCTCAGAAGCAAGATGCTGAAGCATGCTTTTTTTGGTAACCTCTAGATGCTTTCATTGCTCTGATCTTCCAGAAGTTGGTGCCTTTGGCTGGCATCCTTCTGGGCTGGGAAGATGAGCTTATGGGAAAGGGGAAAATACATAGAAGTTTAATACAGATGTCTTCATTAATCTGTTCTGCTTTATTCATAGTGTGGATCTGGTCTTTTTTGCTCATGTTGTTATTAGTAAATCTGACTTACAAAAAAAGCTAGTCAAGACTGTTAAGTTTGCATTTTAAATATCTGGAGTCAGATACACTAGCCCTGTGGGATGCATTTCAACATCTCATCAAAAAAAAATAAAAATAATATATATATATATATATATATGCTGCTAGTAGTAATTGCTTGTCAAATTGGTGGAGCAAGAGTGTATCTTACAGAAAAGTATCTCCGTTTAACATACACACAATCTGTAGCGTCTTTCTATAACATGGAATACTGTCAGATTCACTTTTTTTTTTTCCTCCCTCCCCTAAATGCAGGCCAAAATCCTATCATGGATCATACTTGATACCTGAAAACTTTCAGCAAAGGAACATTCAGCTAATACAATCTATTAAAGAATTTCTTCAAAGTGATGAGTCTAAGTTCAATAAATTTAAAACTCATTCTGGGCAATTCAGACAGGTGAGTCAGCAAGAACTGTGGGATTCCTGAGAACTGTGTTAGTTCGTATAGTGCAGTTGTCACAGTTTGCTATCACCAAATGGACTAGATGGAGATTTTTTTCTTTTCTTTGCCACTGTAGTGGTAGTCTTCTCTAGTGTTGAGATAGGGAAAAAAAAAAAAAAAAAAACAGTGAGAATGGTGCGATCTGGAAGAAAGGAATTGAATCCTTTTATAGGCCAGTGAAATAGTTGTTGTTTTCTCATTTCTAATTATGCTAATTCTCTTTTTCACCGAAGGGTCTGATTTCTGCAGCACAGTATTACAAAAGTTGCCGAGACCTACTTGGGGATAACTTCAAGAAAATCTTTAATGAGTTGTTGGTGTTGTTGCCGGACACAGTTAAGCAACAAGAACTGCTTTCTGCGCACAATGATTTCAGAATCAAGGAAAAGCAAAGCTCAAACAAACCGAAGAAGAACAAGAAGAACGTTTGGCAAACAGACTCCAGCTCTGACCTCGACTGCTGCATCTGCCCAACATGTAAGCAAGTGCTAACTCAGCAGGACGTTGTCACCCATAAATCTTTGCATATTGAGGACGAGGAATTCCCTTCTTTACAGGCAATCAGCAGAATAATCAGTTAGCTTTCCTGAAGACCAATAAAACAARTCTCAACCTATGAATATGCACTTTTTGGAATGAGGTTTGGCAGTGTAGTGTGGCTGAGAGCTGGTACCAGTTGAGTAGTAATACACAGGTAACTGTTAGAGAGCTCTCTCAGYGCTGTTCGTAAATACTCTGCAAAGGGATCACTGGACTGCGCCGTAGCTAATTAACATCCAAAGTCTGAGCTTCCGAAATGCCTGAGTAGAATTAGGCTGAAACTGCAGGGTGGGGAGGCAGGGGGCCACCTTTCTCCTGCAACATGCAATAGCTGAGAAAATACTTTCTGATCTGAAGACTGACAGGGGACACAATAGGGAAATAAGCATTTAGTTTTGTTTCTTCTTTCTTTTTTGGAGGGTTAGGGGGAGCTTTTGAGTCATTGGRATGAATGGAAGCAAAAGTAGCTTCCTTCATATTCTGATTTTGTGCTTTTTTTTTTGGTGACTATGAAGATCAAGGTAGTCAGAGGTGCAAAGGTGCAGAAAAGGAAAAGATGCTACTCACTGGTGAATAAGACCATTACAATTTTGTGTCTGTAAACATTGGGCTGCTCATATAGCAAAGAATATTCCTGTCTGAAACCTGAATTAATTATACTACTTGAAGAATTGGACTGATCTGTGTGATTAGTTGAACRTGAGATTTGAAGTTGCCTCTAACCTTTTATGTAATCATGTTCCTTAAAGAAACTTATTTTGTAGCACTGCATGTAGAATAATAATGTTAAGGCTTTACTTTCTGTAAAGCACACTTCATTCACAGTAATTTTATTTAATGACTGCCATATTTCTAATTCCTTGGACGTATTAATGGTGGTAGCTCAAAACAACAGCATATTGGGACATTAAATGCTGCTGATCACTGACCATGTTTAGCTGCAGTGCCTTTAAGTGCATTTATCTGTTTACAGTGGTCTGCACTAACAAGCATAACTTGTTCAGATTGTATGGAGTGTTTACATCCTTGGTGATAATGGTCTGCAATAGCTTTGATTATGTTGCTTGGCATCTATAAATTCCACCTCTAGGAGATGAGAGGGGAAACTGTTAAATATTTTGAAGTAATTCCTCCAGCAGCAGCAATGACATGATGGAGTGACAAGACTCCTCCCTGTGGTGCACTTCCCATAGCTGTAACTCAGAGTGTCTGAGTCTCACCCATCCTGGCAGACCAGATCTAGCTATTTTTCACATGTAGGCGTAAAAGAAATTAATTTATGTAATTTTTTAATGAAAAAACACTGCTTTTATATAAGCATCATTTCTATGAAACTGAGCTCAAGCTATTACTGAAGAGCTAGTCCTGGCTACAGAAAGTTTTTCTTGCCTTATACTTAGTTTGCTTGCTCTCAGGCTGCAAAGTGCTTTTGGTTTCTTTTCCAAATATTTAAGACTGTTTTGAATACCTGAATGTGTCTAGGCCTCGCAGGGGCCAGGCTACATGCCCTGAAATGTGGGCAGGGAACATTATTTGGCTGCATGGCTGTTTATAAAATGCATGAAAACATGACAAGTAGTAATGCTTCTGTATTACTGTTCCTAATTTGAGTCCGGTTCCTCTGGACAGAGCTGGCTTTCAGGCCCATCACACTACAGCTTCTGCGCTCACATTTTGATGCCAGCTGCCCTAAGGCATCTAGTGCGCAATTGCTCCACAATGTAAATGATTTTATCTGTCTCTTCATTTGATTTATAAAGTTCAGAGGAAATGAAATACATATTCTCTGAAGGAGCATCTTCTGTCTTCCCTTTACTTTCAGTTAATTTCTTCTGTATTATCAGACATGTAGTTAGTTCCTACCTAGTGGGTTGAGAACTGGAAGTGCTGCTTTAAGTTTCCTGGAGGTGGTGGTTCTCTTTGGCCTGATGATGCAGTTTCTTTGTTCCCTGTGCTCACCTGGTTAAATAAAATATTACTCAATTTTTTCAGGCCGCTTCTATTTGTTTTTAACTCTTTATTGAAAATAAGTTGCAGTTACTACACAGACACTAAAATACATAATCACAAGATGTTCTCTCAAAAGATATTTTTATATATATACAAAAGTTGTAAACATTTTTAACTTATTTCCATACACAGTCCACTTTTATAGTATAATGCACATAAGATTAGTGACAACTGCAACTCCTTGAAGCGGTCTGCCTATACAGAGGTATCTGGAAAAAAAAACCCACTTAAATTGCAAGCCACGTTTGGTATCAGTTTGATATTAAAACTCTTAAAGAATCTGAGGTTTAAATGCATATTGCAACAAAATACAGGCAGCTGAACTTGGGTTTCAAGTTGATTATAGTGAAGGCCAGTTTTAAGCCTCAAATACTGGGGGAGGGTCTTCTGATGCAGCTTCAAAAATGCTCTCTAGAAAAAATACTGTGAATAAAACTGCATGGGACTAAACTGTCTGTTCTCCCCAGCACGTTTCGAGGGCGGAGAGAGACTGGGAGGGAGTTTGCAAATATATACAGTAGTTTCAGTACAGAGAGAAATACCGATTGCCAAAAAGTAATGATGTGATTCACTAATGAAGAGACAATGACCACAGTTAGCTTAACTTTGTTCAAATGCAGCAGAGGAGAACTAAGAATTAGCTACCGTTGCAAGATCTGGGATTTTTGCACGGACAGAGACTGGTATGAACTACCCACAGTCTTTAAAAAAAAGAAAAGAAAAAAAAGAAGGAATACTGCTTGTTGCTTACTCTTAGAACGTGAGCTGATTTTTAATGCTGCTGTGTAGCTATCTGCAATTTGCCTGATGGGAAACTCATCTTACACAGCATCTTGACAAAAATGAGCAAAATCCAAGTGATTTCAATCCAGTGTCTGCGACATCACTTAAAGGTGGAGAAGTTCTGCTCAAAATGCATAAAATGCATGAAATTTAGAGACATATAGTTAAGGGGGGCATATTTTCTAAGTATCAGTTAAGCAAAGCTTCCACCTTGCTAGGAATACCTTAAAATGTTGGAAGCAATTTTCAATTGACAGCTCTTCTTTCAAACTTTCTTTTGTTAATATGCTTAAAATACAGTCAAGTTTGATGTTTACATATTGTGGTTGACTTCAGTGCTGAGAAATATCTGTTGTCAAAACGAAGTGTCCTGGAGCAAGATTATCACGTAGAATGAAGCTCCGGGAAAGGTATGGTATTCTTCTTTTAATTTTATTCTTTACGCCCAAATTCAGTGCTAACACTATGCAGAAGCTTTCGGCACGCTATTCTCAGAGCAATATAACCTTGCCCTCTGCAAGCCTRAATTAGCTACTGGGCTTCTGGGGAGCTCTAGGGGAGTGCAGCATACATGGAGCAGCTTGCAGGAACAGCGTGAGGGGAGCAGCTGGCACGGCACAAATTCACAGCAAAATTCTGGCACGCGCTTACGACGCRGTCTGGAGAGTTGCAAGAAAAGCAGCTAGTGTCTGTTGTACCGCAGTGAATTTACGATGAGGAAAAGTGACGTGAAGGAGGTATGAAGGATGATGTAAGAATACTTGAACCCCAGCTAATATACTACAGTTATTACACTGATGGATCTAGTAATTCTCTAACCATAAGCCCATGAGGTTATATTTAATTACAATCCAGACCTGTGTACACTAGTCTGTCTGAGAAATCACTGCTACGTAGGATGTGCTACGACAGTTAATAAACAGCGCTATTAACACTTAAAACTGCTCAAGGAGACACGGCGGGGTCCTGCACAGAGCTTGGGAACAGGATTTAGKGCAGGCGGTGGGCACGTGGCGGTACCGGCGGGGCCGGGCCGGGCCGGGCGCTGCGGCCGCGCGAGCGGCTCGGCGAGAGCGGCTTACGCGGGCGTTCGGCACCGGGGTAGCCGACGAGGCAGAGCGCGTGTAAGGTGGGCGGACGCCGTTTCGAAGGCGCGTTGCGTCTTACGCGCTGCGATACCGTGTGAATTACGTTCCGTCCTGTCCTGGCTTGAAGACGCAGCGGCACCTCGTTCCCCGCTGCTGCTGCCCGGGGAAGGCGCCCGGCGCCCGGCACGCGCCCCGAGCCGGGCTGCCCGAGGGCTTCCCGGCACCCGCCTCCCCGCGCCGGGGCGAGCTGCCGCCCTCGAGCCGTGCCGCGCCGAGCCGAGCCGAGCCGTGCCGCGCCGCGGGCGCTCCCGGGCTGCCGCTGGCTCCCGCCCGCCGGCAGCGCGCGGCCGCGTTTCGCTGCGCTTCCGCAGGAAGAAACCCGCGGAAACCCCCTCTGGCTCCTCGAACGCAGGCTGCGAGGGGGTGCGAAGAAAAGAAATGCGATGCAGGCGTCGGGCACTTACGTTCAGCTCTTATAATATTCAACACGTGTACACCAGTGATCAGGACGCTTCTCGCAGTCAGGCAGAACTTTTGTTCTTTACGATTACAAGGAAACTCTGGAACAGTTATATAGTTAGAAAAAATACAATGTACTGAACAAACTATCTCACGTACAATCAATTTAAACATTTAAATTGATTATAATTTTGCTAAAATATGAACACAAGTACCATTTGTGCTGCTAAAATTTCAGTGTTCCCTCTAAGGAAAATATTGCTACAGTTCTACTGTACCCTGTGTTACATCTTCCGCCTTTTTTTCCTTTTGTTTTTTTTCCAGCAAGACTGACTGTAGAAAATCGCAATGGTCACGTAATTTAGGCTCGTGCTGTGCTAGGGTTTCGATGTCCCTGGTCTACCTCGCGCGATGCTCCCCGTGGCCCGGCCCGCTGCGGCCGTCCCCTCCGCRCGCCCTCGCAGCAGCGGGCGCCGGGACGGAGCGCGGCCGCGGCCGCGCAGCCCCCCGGGCCGGCGCCGCCGGGAACCCCCCGGCGCCGAGGGCGGAAAGGCTGCGCAGAGAGACCCGCGCGCCGGCGGGCGAGCACGGAGGGGTCGGAGCCGGTGAGTCCGGCGCCGGCCGCAACAGCGCGTTTCGATCCGCCCCGACAGTGCGGGATTCAAGCAGCACGGTTTGTCACTGGCAATGACTGCTCACGATGAGGTTTGCTGCTCAGAAAGTAACGCCTTCGCTTGCAATTTAGCAGCAGAAAAAAATGAGCTGTGCTAATGGTGACAAAAACTCTCGGATTTTTSTTCTTTTGCTACCAGAAGAGCTAGGGCAGTTATTGAACTATTGCTTGTCACGAGGTCAGAAGGCATCAGAAGTTTCCTGCAACTTTTGCCAATGAGACTACGGCTGTAAACTGGCACCGCAAAAGGTGGGTAGCGGCCAGCAGCCGGGGAGGCAGGTGAGGGGGGCCTTCGGCCTCGGCCTCCCGCCGGGGCTGGGAATCCACGGTTCAGCTCTTTTGCTCAGGCCTCACTAACGGTAGCTCAAATCGCTGCCGCCGCGCAGCCAGATACACCGGGAAAGCAGCCAAGTTGCGGACAAATATCTACTGGATTTTCACGTGTTTGTGTTTAACGAGGCAGCGATCCTGCAGCTGAACCCCAAACTCAGCCTCTCGCACGGGCACGCTTTTTGCACTCCGCTCTCACGTTATTTGCAAGCACGGGCCGCGGCCACGCTTTGCTWAGCACCCACACGATGGACTTCGGTGGCCTAGCAAGTCTTCCCAGCTCTCCCGTTTGGCGTCTGTATTTCTAGAGGCTGCAGCGTGAAACACGGATTCACACCTGAGGTTTCTTTTTCTTTTTTTTTTTTTTGGCTGCAGTTTACGGCAGAGGGTGTATTCATACGCTCCCCATATAAAAACACAAGTCGTGTATTGCTTCCTAATTGCCTTGAAATTGGAGCCACAGGGACGCCCGCACCTTCGGACCCGGGCAGGGCGGAGGCGGCGCCGGCCGCCGAGCAAAGCGGGCGCTGCCGCAGGGCGCCCGCCAAACCCCGGCCGCTCCGCAGGCTCCGCCGGCGCCGCGTGCAGCGCGGAGGCGAGTCGGAGTCGGAGCGCCGGCGCCGCCGGGCAAAGCGGGCGCCGCGCGGGCGGGAGCCGCCGGGAAGGAGCGGGCGGGCGGGCGGCGGGAGAGCGACCCGCCTCCCTTGCGGCTTAGAGGGAACACTGCTTTAATCAAAACCCCTGGGACGGGGGAGACAAGAACCAAGACCACTGTACAGAGTTCACCGCACAACTAGCTAACGGGAGGGAACCCAGCGCTGACTCGCCGCGGCGGGGGAACGGTACCGACCGCACCGCAGCCAGGCACGAGCCGCCCGGCCCCGGCGGCCGCCCGCCGTCCCTCAGTACGCCGGCACTTGGTAGCCTTTCGGGTTGGCGTCTAGGGTCTCGGTGAAGGGGGGGCTCTGGTAGGTCTCCGCGCTCTCGACGCCGCTGCCGGCGGGGTAGCCGGGGTAYGCCGCGCCGGCGTCGCCCGCGAACTGCTCCGCGGCGAAGAGCGACATGTCCGTGCCCAGGCGGTACCTCTGCAGCGCCTTCGCCGCCAGGGCGACCTGCGACGGGGACGGAGGAGGGTTAGCGGGATCAGCCGCGACTTCCGTGCCTGCCGACGGAGCGGGGAGCGGTTAAACCGGCGAGGACCCCGCTGCCGGGACCGCCCCGGCTGCGAGGGTSGTTGGGGTCCCAGCCCGACGTGCCGTCGTTCCCGGCCCCCCACCCCGGGGCGCAGCTCCGCAGACGTAGCGGAGCACCCGGCCCGCGTCCTGCCCCCTCCGGCGGGCGGCAGCGAGCCCTCGAGCGCCCCGCACCTGGGCACCATCGCGGGACCCGGGATAAGGAGCGGCAGGCCCCCACCCGGCGTAGGGCCCTCTGCACGGCCAGAAGCTGAACTCACCCAGGTGATGATGGAGAAGAAGGAGAAGGCGATCGCTGCCCGAGCGGCGTCTGCTCCCTGTTGAACCCCTTTGCTCATCGTTGTCCGTTGCCACTGGTTCGCGAGAAAGCAGAAAGCTACAAACCACAGGAAGGACAAGAAACCTGGAAGAGAACAGAGCTGCTTAGCGCCGTCCTTGCCCCCGTCTCCGTCCTGCAGGATTTCAGACCGGCATCAAGGCGCGACCACGTCCGTTCCCAGCGTGGCCATCTACGAGGGCCTTTACCGCCGCACGCCCCGGGGCGCTCGGAAACTTTGGTCTGGATGCAGCAGCCCTCACCCCGGCGAGACGCCTCCACCAGCGAGGGCAGCACCAGGCTGCACCGCGAGGCACGAGGCACGAGGCGGCTTTACAGCTCTTCCGCGCCGCACCGTGCCTTGCCCCATCCATGGGGCGCCCGGGGGGGCTCTAAAGCTGCAAGTAGCAACTGCACACGGACGCAGACGGGCTGAGAGTGACCCAGACCGGGGCGCGGGCACGGCCGGCGGGCGCGCGGCGCTCCTGCCGCYGCCTCGCCGGGGCACCGAGCAGACGCGCTCGGGCGACCGCTGCTCGCCGGAGCCGGGGCTGGCTGAGCAGGACGGGGCTGCAGCTCCCTAAGCCGATCAGCTCCGGACGGAGGGACGAAGCGAGGCGCAGCCGCGCACCGCGCCGGTGCCAGGAGCTGCCCAAGCCGGAGCCGACGCTACCAACGCCTGCTACCGAAACGGCCCCAAATCTCCGCGCGTATTTCCAGTTCTGCTCGGGATGACGCRCTTGTGTGGAGCTTTAATCCAGGCCTCCGGGGGAAGGTCACCTTCAGGGGCGGACGGGCTCCCGGGCGCGTTGCAAGGGGCCCTCACCAGCGGCTGGTCCTGCGTGACGGCGCACAAGAGCTGCGGCACGGGCACGGGCACGGGCACCACCACCACCAGGCAGCAGCACAAAGCTCCACCTGCCCACCGTGTCCTCCACGGCTCTTCAAGAGCTGCCATGACATGGCCCGCAGCTCCGAACGCGCGCTGGCTGCCGGGGACAGCAGTTACTGACTTCCTCTGCAGCACGGAGATAGTGGAGACACTGCCCCTCCTCGGGCTAATCGTCCGGGTCTGAAACCACCAGCTTCTTCAGCCAGGAACGCCTCGATGGTATCGCTTCCGCTACTGCCCTCCTGCACTTCCCTGAGGTTTCCTGATGCAGAGACCAGCTACAATTTCCATTCCACGTCACGACAGCTCTGCCKGGAGCCCTTGAAAGAGCAAAGATTCTCCCCATTGCGCTGGGAAGGGTGAACAGAGGTATCTGTGCGTGGACGAGGCGTGGAGAGGGCGTCCAGCACGAGCAGGCAGGCGCTGCGGGAGGTCTGGAGGCCCGACACACGCCGSTGCACGAGCCCAGGCTGCGCGCGGAGCTCCACGAAGAACTATTTTTGTTTCTGCACCAGCCCTCGCTTTCATCCACGATCATGTTCAACTTCTGTTAGCGTTCCTTTGAGATGAGACTTTGCACCCAGCAGCGTGAATCATATTCCCAGATTACAGCTACCCTGCGCCTGGTCAGGCAACAAGGCCGCCCYTGTAGCCGGGCTCTGCTCCATGCGGCAACCGCACGGGCAACGTCCCRCCAAGGGGCCAAGCACCTCCTCGGGTCAGCGGTGCCCCCACCGAGCCACGCGGGCATTTACAGGGTTAAACGCGAGCGGATCGCTTGGAAGCGCTAGCTGCTTCCCATGACGTTTAAAGCTTGAGGAAGGGGGTAGAGCTGACGCTGGCCGGCGCGGCGGCCTGTGCCGGTCTTGAGCGGGGGCCGCAGGCAGGCGGCGGTGCGCTCGGCAGCGGGTTTGCACCCTCCAGCACGCCGGGGAGAAGGGGAGCACCAGGAAGGACCAGCAAATAATTACAGTTTTAGGATCTGCCGACAGCAGAGTACAAACACCAGGAAAGCTACGTTACAGCCCTAATTACAGCCTGGTTCCAAACACGCGCACGTCGACGGGAGCAGCTGGAAGAGCAGATGGAAGCGAAAGTTGCACCCGCCGCGTTGCAGAGCGCCGCGGCCGCRCCGCTCCTGCTCGTGCCTCGGCACCGCGGGAGCAGCCGGTCCGCAGGAAAAGCCTGGAGCGGTCGGGCACGCCGCTGCGCTCGGCACGGCCGGGGCCGGGGCCGGGGCGCAGCATCGCCGTCGCGCTGCTCCATTTTCACTGCTTCCCCTTACCCCAGCGTGCTCCTCGCCCCGTCACTTCCCAGGTGCATCTTCAGCTTTTACACCAGAACCAGCTCCGATGCGGAGAGCGCGTGCACAAGCAAGCAGCAGGAAACCAAGAAAACCGTCGCTGGCAGGGAAGGAAAAAGGAAGGGGCCAGCGCGGGAGTCCCCCCCGCAGTCCCCAGGGATCAGCGCGGAGGCAGTTAAGCAATGCAAACCCCTGTGGGAGTTTTTGCCCCCCGGCAGCCCCGGCGCCCTCCCCGCGACGCGGAGGCCTCACGTGCCAACAAGATCCCGCACGTCGTCTCTGCTGCGAGAGCTGTTCGTATCGGCTCTCGTTCCGAAAGCAACCAACTGCCTGACATTTACGTGCGAGTGGGCGTGCAGGCAATGGCAACGGGGGTGTAAAAAYGGCTCGGGACAGCCATAATTTTAGAAAAGTGAAGRCACAGAAGTAAGAACAGAATAAGCTAAACTGGGCGCAAACCAGCCCTGACATCTTTTCTCCCCGTAAAGTGACCCCATCGCTCGCCCAGGCGGCCGGAGGGTGCTTCTGCGCGCGCCGATTCGCGTGCAGCGAGGGGCTCGTGCCGTGGCCGAGCCCCCGAGCGGGCTGGGCGGGAGGGGGCCCCGGCACCAGCGCGGTCGGGACGGCCGGACGGACCCGCCCGGCCGATTCCTCCGTCCGCCGGCAGCGACCCGCAGCCGACGCTCGGCGGGTTCAGGCTGCGGAAGAGAATGCAAAAATGCAGAAGTAGGTGGAGGTGGGTTTAGCTATGTTTAGCTCACGGTGACCGCGGACTTCGCTACAGGGGCCCCCAACAACGCTCCTGTTTGCAGCAGCGTCACGTCCCTCTAGCTRGACTTCAGCCCGGCATCTGGCACGGTGCTGTGCGGGAAATGGCTGGGCAAGCGGGAAAGACGGGACTGTCCAGGAGCAGGTACGGAACTGCTGCTAACAGGGAGGAGCGTTAGGGTAAACCAGGAACGGCCGGGCTGCAGGGCAGTTATGGGAGACTGCTCTCTGCAGCAAAAAAAAGAGAGGTTTTTCTCTTTTCATTAATGAGCACAAAAAGGGGAGAGGAGCAGGAAATCTTTATCAAGGCCTTGGTGACACGTCCGCGGAGCGCGCGCAGCTCTGGCCACCGACACCAAGGGCGACGGCTCCGGGCTGCATGGAGCAGGACGCCGGTGCGCGGCGGGAGCGGGGGCAGCGGCGGCGCCAGCCCACGTCCCCCCCGGACCCGCACGACCTGCACGTGGGCAGCTCGCTCTCGCGGCGAGGAAGTGGCTTGCCGGATGCTAGCAGGAGCCGCGCAGCGGGAAGTCCCTCCTCGGACCCCAGGGACCCCAGAGGACCSGGGCGGCCGTCGGGGGCGGCGAAGTCGCCCGCACGGACGAGCGCGCGGGGGCTGCGCGACCGCCGCTCGGCGGGGCGGAAACCCGGCGTCTCCGGCACGCCGCTGAAGTCCGGGAAAGCACGTGCCAAGCGCGACGGCGCRAAAGGAGAAACAAGGCAGAGACTGAGCAGGGCAACGTTTTGCACGTGCCTCGCAGGGGAGAGAACAGCTATTGCGGGGTGAGAGGCAGGGGAGGATCGCAGCCGCACACCGAGACCCCTCGAGCCAGCTGGCACATGGATGGGGATGCTCCATTTCCCCCCGATGAAAGGGCTGCAGGCACCTAGCCTGACGGAGGGGGCTGTAAACATCATCTAACAAGGGCTGGACGCYGGAGCTTGAAATAAGCTTTCCAGGGAGGACAGAACATCTTTAGCAACAGGGAGGCGATGACGGATGTTTTCACCTGGGACCGGAGAGCCGTCAGCTATGCTTGTGCCGGATAAATCACCTTCAGACTCTGCAAACACGAGAGCCTGGAAATCGAGAGCATCGGCTGCAAACGGAGCCGGAGAGCTCCCAGAGCAGCCGCGGTGAGGATGGCCTCTCCCGGCTCGAGGCATCCCGCTCGTCCGCGTTCACGCGCCCGAGCCCGACCCGCGCCGGGCCGYRGGGCYGCCGACGGCGCCGAGCCGCTTTGGGCAAAGACACGAGCGCAACGCGCAGACGGACCCCGGCAGAGCACACGGAACAGCAGCTTCGTCTCGCAGTGTGTTTGAGCCGGAAACAAGAGCTCGGGGAGGGCAAGGCGCCCCGCCTGGCTCCCCAGACGCGGGCACCACGGGGCTCCGGTGGCCTCCCGGATCCCACCTCGACAAACACCCCCGGCGGCAGAAGCAGCAGACAAGCGTGGGGCAGAGCCAAGGCCCCGCGCTCCCCRCGGAGCCAGCCGCCTCCTTCGCAAGCGAGGCACACAAGGACRTACCTGAAAAGCTGAGGTCCATCAGGACGGCCCGTTTGCGGTCCTTCACGCTGCTGATCTGCTGGAAGTAGAGGTCCACAACGAAGAAGAAGATGCAGCCAAAGAAGGCAATAATGCCAACGGCGATGCCGTAGCTGCAGGCGCTCTCATTCTGGTTGAAGATGCAGAGGAGCTCGGGGTCCTGGCTGTCCTTGTTCACGTAGCATTCGTTCACGATGGAGCCAAACACCACGATGGAGAAGATCTGCAGGAGGAAGGAGAAAGCACAACTTGCAGCTGTTTACATTTAACTCTGTTTTCCAACAGCAACAAAATTGGGTTCACGCCGGTGTTCGACTCCATGGCAACACGGCGTTCGCTAGACAGATCCCTGCACTGGCTTTAAATAACGGGCTGGTGGACGGCACCTGGGTCTTTCATCGCGGTGAACCTGTTTGCTTTYCAGGGCCTTGGCTGGCAGCACGTTTTAGGAGGTGTTATTCTCCAGACAGGCTGCGGAGGGAAAGAATAAATAGCCCAGGCAGATCTCCGCAGAGCCCTGCCCCGGCRCCGCTCCCTGCTGCCAGGCCGAGCAAAATCCAGGTGCAACCGCTGGTCTCCTCCGAACGTGCACGAAGGATGCATATTCCCACTGACTTCCCACGGGGACAATCGAGCCTTCCTCCCCAAGTGCTCCCTCATCCCCCAATGCAGCACCAGTCCCGCGCTCGCGCTTGCTGCTCTCCGGAGCCGACGCGAGCGGCGCCGGGCGAAGAGCGGCRGTGCGGCGCTGCACCCCACGAACAGCAACGCACAGTAGTAATAATTTTCCCAGTGTTTTGACAGCAGCTGTAATATCAGCAATTGTAAAAATCTGTTCATAAATAATGCAAAATTGTTATTTACCATCAGAAATAGCAGCAGCATTTATAAAACAGGCCCTGGAAGAAATAATGTGATTCTGGAAAACATGAATAATTGAGAACCTCTGAGTCGCCGGGATTTTTTCCCTATTGGGCCACTGAATTTGCACTTTTAGCTTCTCAGATCACAGTTTTGCTTAGTCCTTCCAGGAGGAGCAGCCTGGACTTCTTCCTCATGCTTTCAATGGCCACGGGGAGCTGGCAGGGGATGGGGACATCCCGCTGCGCCTGCTCCTGCACCGCCGTCCCCGGGCGCGGGATGCCGG
>NW_028185939.1:310837-315697 GCF_003343005.1 Rhea americana
GGGACAGGGACGGGGACATCCCGCTGCGCCTGCTCCTGCACCGCCGTCCCCGGGCGCGGGATGCTGGCAGGACACCCGCAGTCTCTTCTCCGGAGGCCAAAATAGAAAGAAAACCTCAAGTGCCCACATCTGAAAGATGCACTCAAAACATCAGAGCTGGCTGAAATACTCCTGTCAAAACATGCTTTTCAGTGCAAACACATCTTCCCATGATTTTTTTTTCCCCTCGTGATTGAAATTTTACAGATTTTCTTTTAAAAAAAAGTGCTGATAAAACACTTTAATGGGAATAGATTTAGGGTTGTTTCTCCAGCTATAGGTTAAAAGAGGACTTTCCAAGAACAGTGGGGTAAACAAAACTCACACTGTTTTTCAAAAACCTCATGAAAAACAAGTTATTTTTTCCAAATACCTCTACAAACCACATTTGCTCAGGTCTGTAACTGCTTCATCGCAGACTGGAAAACTCTCAGATCCGATTTCCCGCCGTGACGGAGCATTTCGGCYCGTTGCAGGCGCCCAGAGCCCCGCCGGGCAGGAGGAGCCGGCGGCCCCGCGCCGCTCGCCGCCCGGCTCCCGGCCCCGCGTCTGCCTCGCAAACCGGCTCGAGCCCTGGCGTCCTCCTCCATTTCCCAGCCAGAAGAACTCAGGGGACGAGGCCGCAGCTTTGCCCTCGCCGCGGCCGCCCCGGGAACGTCCCCCCTCGCCGCGGCTTCCGCGGGGACCCGCTCCCGGCTCAGGGTCTCCGGCCGGCAGCCGGGCGCTGGCGTTTTCCCGTCCCGCCTCCCTTTTCGCGCGAAGGAGCCGGGGAGATAAACTCCGGYGGGAAACCAAGAGCAAATAAGGCAGGGAGAGCCGCCGCGCAGCGCCGGCAGTTTAACTTTGGCCCTTTGATTTTCAGCCCGTGGAAGGGGCAGAATGGAGACGGCAGCCGGGCGGGCCGAGCGCCGGGACGCCGGGCGAGCACGGCGCTTCGGGCTGCGGCGAGGGGGCTCCGCGGGCCCCAGCGCGCGCCGTTCGCTGCAGGGCCTGCAGCTTCCCTATAGGGCCTGCAGCTTCCCTATAGGGACTGCAGCTTCCCTATAGGGACTGCAGCTCCGCTATAGGGATTGCAGCGGCGCTATACGGACTGTGGTTTCCCTTTAGGGATTGTAGCTTTGCTATACGGACTGCAGCTTCCCTATAGGGACTGCAGCATCGCTATATGGACTGCAGCTTCCCTATAGGGACTGCAGCTTTCCTATATGGACTGCAGCTTCCCTATAGGGACTGCAGCTTTGCTATACAGACTGCAGCTTCCCTATAGGGACTGCAGCATCACTATACAGACTGCAGCTTCCCTATAGGGACTGCAGCTCCGCTATAGGGATTGCAGCGGCGCTATACAGACTGTGGTTTCCCTTTAGGGATTGTAGCTTTGCTATTCGGACTGCAGCTTCCCTATAGGGACTGCAGCTTTGCTATACGGACTGCAGCTTCCCTACGGGGCCTGCAGCTTCCCTATAGGGACTGCAGCTTTCCCATATGGACTGCAGCTTCCCTATAGGGACGGCCGCTTGGTGCTGCGCCTCTCGCGGGCTGCCGTAGCCCAGAGTCTCCCGACGAAGGTTTCACTCCTAGAAGCGGAGACTATTGCAACGAAAACCCAACGTACCGATCGTGACGAGCTAAATTACGGCGTAGAAAAAGCTCTCGATGCTGATGGGCTGCAAATTCACTTCACTCGAAGAAACAAGAGAAAAAGGCACCGCGCAGGATAAGGCAGCCGCCGCCGTGCCGGGTGCCGGCAGAGCTGCCCAGCTGCGAAAGCCGCGCAACGGAGCGGCGCCGGCTGCCGAAACGCGCCTCCGAGGTGCCGGAAAGGGGAGGCCGGCGGCGGGGCAGGGGGAGCCCCACCGTGCCGCCGGGGCCGGGGCCGGGGCCAGGGCCGGGGCCGGGCGCCGCCGCCGCCGCTCCCGCGCTTTCCGTCCCTGCAAGGCGCTTCTGCATTTTCCACTCTCACATCTGCATCACAGCAGGTCGTACGCATGCGGGCTCCCGTGGCAAAAGTGGAAGTGTCAGGGGAATACTGATGTTCAGAGGAATTGACTGAAAACATTTACTGTAAGAGGCGGTTTTCCAGAGCTGCTTTTAAAAGTCAAACYTAAATCTGCATTAAATGAATAACGCCCCTTTGAAAGCCGCGTGGCCACTAAAAAGTACGGCTGGCGGCGGCCGTTGCAGGGAAGGGAACTGTTGATTCATCCTTCGTGGGTGTAAAGTTTGTTTGGCTGTGCAAAAAAAAAAACGTTCAAAAGGGAAACCACAAGAGCGAGCACATCTTCATCTGACAGACTGCATCGGACGGAGGGGGAAGAGGCGAATGAGGAACTGCTAAATGGTTCTTTCCAGCTTTTTGRTTTTACAGCTCGTTCCAGGAGCGGTTTTATTTTTTCTTCAGATACTCAGAATTACCATACACGTCACCGAAAGGTTTTTAGCGAAGGCCGAAACAGGAATCTCCTTTCACCAAAACTTAGCCTGGGGGTTTCCGAGCTGCGGCCACGGCTCCCTCTGCCCCGGCGGCGCGGCGCGGCGCGTCCCGCGCGGCTCCGGGCTCCGCGGCACCGCTAAGCCTCCGAGGTCTGGTCCCACTGCGCGGGTTAAACACGGCACAAAACCTGCAACAGTACGGGCTAGGAAGGGAAACCACGAGAAAAAGCCTCAGCCGAGGGTCTCCTAAAAGAGTACGCAAGGCGGTGGGTGCGGAGGGGAAGCCGCTGTCCCCTCCGCGCCGCCAGGCTTTCCCGGGAAGGCTCCTCTGTGCCTCGGGAACAACGGAGCGACCCAGCCGGTGCAAAGCGCCGCTCGGGAGCTGCAGCCTGGCCGAGCACCGCGAGCGGCACCGCCAGCGAGAAGGGGCCCGGCACAGATCAGTCCCCAGCGGGAGAAGACCTGGGAGAGGCGTCTCAGCACCGGCCGGACCCAAAGTTCACTGAAATCTGCAAAAAAAMYAAAATAATAATAATAAAAAAATGAAAGCTCGGCAGCTTTCGGTCCGGCTGTGGGCGCCGCAGCCCTTCTGTGCGGCTCTAACGCCGCAGACATCGCGGACGCCTGCAAGCGAACGGGCCAGTTCCAGCGCACCCGGGCCGAGCCGCTGCATTTCTGCAGTGTTAGGAGCTTGGTGTTCACAGATCCCCTRCAAATTCCAAACCACCAAGCCGGTGACTTCCCCACCGAACGAGCCAGACAGCAGACACATGCAAGAATATTTTCTAAACTGGGATTTCTGGTTTAGCTCTATATTCCCGACCCTGCTCCGGTTTCCCAGCTGTCTCCAGTCCTGCCTCGCGGGGTGCGGACGGGGAACCCTGTGGGCCTGCGGCGGCGGATTTGTTTTAATAAGCAGCCTAACTCACCGTCTGCGGGTCAGCAATTTATCTGACCGTGCCCCAAACCACCACCGCCGCCAACTGCTCGCCATTGCCGCGCGAGGAAGGTCCAGATGGATCTAGGCCGAGGTTTTTGGACGGAGATAATGCTCCTAGGGAAAGACGCGGCCAGGCACCACGTGCAAAACATCTGGTGCAAAACATCTAATCCACCCCGCGCTTTGGTGTTCCAGATCCAGAACTGGCCTCCGTCTTCCTCCAGTAATGGCTTCAGGGGCTTTTTCTCAAAGCAAACTGGCTCCGATCCAGCCAAACACTTAAGCGGGTGGTTTAACATCGAGCGTGTGATGGCAGCTGGAATTGCTCGTGTGCTTGAAGACAAGCACGTGCTCCCACGCGGCGCCGCGCGGCACCGAGCCTCGGGCACAGGCGCCGAGGCCGCACGCTCTCATCACGCCTCCGAGCGGCAGCCGGGCTCGGCACTGCTGCAGGGCACTGGGGGGGGGATTTGGGACTGGGGGCTCGGCTCGGGCGCGGCGGAGCCTCCCAGGGCCACGCACGCCGGCGAGGGGCTCGCGGGGTTTRGCAGGCACACGCTGGCGGGGCGGCGTGGAGCCCGGCCCCACGGGGGGGGCGTTCGCGGAGCGTCGCCCAGCGCAGCCTTCCCCGCGCGGCTGCTCCGCGGAGCCCATCGCCTGCTCCCGGCTACGCGGCGGGAGCCCGGGCAGCGGGGAACGGCCAGAGAAGACGACGTCCTCCGAGAATGACGGGGGGGCTCTGGGCAGGGCTGGCGCYAGGATTTCTTCTCTCWCACACACACAGAGGCACGCACGRAGCAAAACGAGGAAGCAAAATGTCCTCTCCCTCTGGATTTACACCCCGTTCCCCTTGCCCTTCACTCAAGCAGCAGGGACAAAATGAGAAAAGGGCAGAGACAACATCCRCCCGCCGCACCTTGCCCCCTTCCCGAGGAAAATCCCCGCCAACGCCCATGGAAGCCAGCCCAGCCGGATCACGGCCAGCCCTGTGCCGCACGCCTGGCCACCACCCGCGCCCTGCTGCACCGGCAGCGCACAGCTGCAAAGGCACTGCCCCTGGCACGGGCACTGCTCGTGGCATGAGCGCTGCACCCTGCACACGCGCTGCACCTTGCACGCACCCTGCGTGGGCGCTGCACGAGCACCGGGCAGTGTCCGGGCGCTGCACCTTGCACGGGCACTGCGCGGGCGCTGCACGGGCGCTGCACCTTGCACGGGCGCTGCACCTTGCACGGGCACTGCACGGGTGCTGCGCGGGCGCTGCACGGGCGCTGCACCTTGCACGGGCGCTGCACCTTGTATGGGCACTGCGCGGGCGCTGCGCGGGCGCTGCACGCTGCACGGGCGCTGCACGGGTGCTGCTGCAGCTTGCACGGGCGCTGCACCTTGCACGGGCGCTGCACCTTGCACGGGCGCTGCACCTTGCATGGGCACTGCGCGGGCGCTGC
>NW_028185939.1:316255-324608 GCF_003343005.1 Rhea americana
GCTGCCGCCGGGGTCACCGTGCCGTTGCCCGGGTCAGTGTGCTGTGGCCGAGGCCACCGTGCTGCAGCCAGGGACAGCACGGCTCCAGCTGTGACCACCGCGCTGCAGCCAGGGGCACCGTGCTGTGCCCGGGGTGACCATTTTATTGCAAGAGTCACGGTGCTGTGGCCAGGGGCACTGCGTGACTGCAACGGTCACTGTGCTGCAGCCAGGGTCACCGTGCAAGTGCAAGAGCCACTGTGCTATTGCAAGGGTCACCGTGCTGCAGCCAGGGTCGTTGGGCTATTGCRAGGGCCACTGGGTGATTGCACGGGCCACCGTGCTATTGCAGGGGYCATCGTGCTGCAGCCAGAGTCACCGTGCGATTGCAAGGACGACTGCGCTATTGCAGTGGTCACCACACTGCAGCCAGTGTCACCACGCTATTGCAGCGGTCACCGTGCTGCAGCCCGGGTTTCTGTGCGACGGCAAGGGTAAGGCGTGCCGCGGCAGGGACCTGTGCTGCTGCAAGGAGGCACACGCTGGGGCTGGGGGTGCAGGGGACGCAGGTGAACCGGGAGGCGCCACGAGCRGCCTGGTGCTGCCCATCCTGCCGGTGCTGCAACAGCACGCCCTGCCTCCCGCAGAGCAGCCCTTGCTGCCCCCGTTCCCCCACTGCCTGCGGGCACAGGCAGGAGSCACGCCAGGCCAGGCCCTCTCCTCTGCTCCCGCAGGCCCCTCGGCCATAAGACGTCCCTGGAGCCCGGCCTGGCTCCCGTGGCGCCCCTCCACGACACCTCTGGCCCTGGCCTGGCCCTGCTCGACGCCTCCCGCCGGTGGCACGGAGCCAGAGTACGGCAGCAGCCCGGGCAAGAGCTGCTGGCTGGGCTCGGTGGAGGGGAGCGCGCTCCCTGCCATGAGCTCTGCGGYGTGATGAGAGGAAGGTTCTCAGCTGCTGCCGCGGCTGGGGCCTCTGGTTGAGAGCAACCCGCTCCGTGGGGCAGAGGAGGAGGCTCAGCCTGGCACATCGGGGCGAGAGAAACCCACGCGCACCCGTGCGCCGGTAGGCAGCGAAGGGGGAAGCGCCCCGCAGCGCCCGCTCCCACCCCGGGGGCAGCAGGGAGCAGGGAACGGAGAGCAACCCTACGGAGGGAAACCCTCACTTATTGCAGAGGGAGGTTCCTCCGAGGCCGGAGGCTCATCCCGGCCGCGCGAGCCAGGTTCGCACCGCCGGGATGGYGATGCCGGTTCCGTAGATACCGATGCCATGACAACCCTGACGTCACCCCTCTGCCCAGGACAGGCACTGCAGGAAAAGTCGCGGAGAGGGGATCCGCCTGCGCCGCCGGCTCTCCGCGCCGCCTCGGGAACCGCGCGCGCCGGCTGCGCGCCTCGGCTTCCCCAGCCTGCAAACGGCGCGGCTGCCGCGGGCGCAGGGCGCTCGCTAAGGCCCTGTGCGCAAGGTGCCCGAACAGAGCAGAGGAGCCCCCTGCTCGGGGCCGCGGCGCCCAGCTCCCTTTGGCCCTTCGCAGCCCGCCCGGCTCTTCTTCCTGGCAGCGGGAACCAGGACTTAACTGTCACAGCTCGTGACGATGCTATCCAGTTTTTCTCAATTACAGGTGAGTCATCATCTCTCCAGATCTATTTCTGATTCTCAGGAGAAAAGCAGGATGCCGCCTTTCATTCCTCAGTGTCACCAGCTGGGTAGAAATCACATTTTACTATGTGAAAAAGAAGCGGCTATTAGGAGAACGCCGGGCTGGTACCTCCTGCTCCTCTCCTGGCAGAACGCCCTGCGGGTTGCCCAGGGATATCCGCCCCCGTGTCGAGAGCACCATAACAACCTCATCCCCGAGCTGCACGTTAAGAACAAAGAACATAGTTATTTGAAGGGTTACCACAGGTGAGATTTTCAAACAGCATCATCAGTAGTTTAGAAACAGCTACTTCAACGTCCTACAAAATCATTTTAATGCTTCAGGGGAAAAAAAAACCTCCTGTATCTACCAGCCCAGAAATATTTACGGAGGCAAGGCAAGGCCAGCCCTGCTCCGGGAGGGCTGGCAGGAGCTGCAGGGCCTCCAGCACGCGGGACGGCCGCGGGAGCTCAGCACGCTCCTCACCTCGCCCCGCGAGCCCGCGTCCCGTGCAGCCGCGACGCCCCAGGCAGACGGAGGGGCTCGGCTGCCTCGCTTCGTGGGCGCCCGAGTTTCTTGCTTGTTGTACTGGGATTCCTTGGTCTTTTTCTCTGTATTTAAAGCCCAGCTGGTCACCGTCGTGAGAAGGGACGTTGCAGAGCCCCGGCTGCCAGGCGGCACCGCCAGCGCGCACAGCTACTGCGCTGCTTCAGGCTCGTGAGGTTCGGGCTGGCGATCTGCTAATGCTCTGCAGTGGCTGCTCCTGCTGCTCCTGCTCTTTGCAAACGCAGGGGGAAGAGCTGCTGCCGGGAGTGATGTGGTAAGAAGCCATGGTTGGTCACAATTAGTAGGGGAGTTGCCTTCAGTGGAATTCAAAAAATCCCCCAACCATGTTCTGCAGATTCATTTTGTCCTTCAGAAATGGATTTTTCAAAGCCCGCAAGGGTACTTTGTCCCAACACGTTGTACAGCACCACTCGGGCACCCGTGCAACRGGATCAGTCCACGTAAGTTGAGGGCTATGGACAGACACTGAGAAAATCGATGACATGCAGAAAAGCCACGGTAGGGCTCACACAGG
The DNA here is from genome assembly GCF_003343005.1 of Rhea americana. Taxonomy (NCBI): domain Eukaryota; kingdom Metazoa; phylum Chordata; class Aves; order Rheiformes; family Rheidae; genus Rhea; species Rhea americana. The sequence continues at coordinate 318,953 of NW_028185939.1, forward strand.
GCAGCACTGTGCTCTTGGGGCTCCTGCACAGGGAACCATCTAGAGCTCTGGGGTCTTCTTGGTTTTCCAGTAACATTGGACAAGACACTTCCTTCCATCCTTTTGGGCCTTTCTTCTGCCTTTCTGAAACACTTTGCCAGCTCATCTGCCCAGACTGGGACAGGCACATGTTGAACAGCACAAAGTGCACTGAGAACAAGATGCAGGTTGAATCTTTTAGATACTATTTGCAACCATTTCAAGACAAATAAACAGCTTACGCTCTTTGGAGCATGCATTTGGAGCATGATGCATGAGGCAAGTTTCCCACAGATAGATATCACAGCTTCTAAACTTTTTCTTTTCCCTGGAGTTTCATCTCTCCAACTTCTGCTGCATTCATACAGTCATTTTTCATGTCATGGTGTGCTAGCTTTTGTCCCCTGCTACAGCTGTGCTGATAAAGCAGAGTAGCGTGCTCTCACCTACACATAAATTGTGCTTCTATTTTACTTCCTATTGCTGCAAGTAAGTTACAGATATACATAGCCAGCCGAAACCAGAAAAGTATATTCAATCTTGAACAGTTCTCTAGATCACTTTCCCCCATCAAAGGGGAAAAGAGAATAGGGTTCAGAGATGGCAATCTCCAAAGCATTTTTCCAGTTTTAATGAGTTCTGTCTGCATTTACTTTTCCCAATGGATTTCAGTGACAGGGAGAAGACAGAACAGTAGAGAGACAAGTGCCCCAAATCTGTCCATGTTCTGGTTTTATGTGAGTTTAATGAAGGGTGTCGCAAACCAGGAGTTTGGCTCATGCTTCTTGTAGCCACACTGGCTTCTCACTCTGTCTCCAACCAACAAACAAAAAAAGCACCRCAATTTTTCTCCAAGGGTAAGTACCTGGATGCAGCACCCTTAAGGATGCTTTTTCTTCTTCAAAGCTTGTTTGAGTAGCTATATCCATTCAGCTAAGGGCTGATTATACCTAGCTGCGCAGAGGTAAGCTCAGCAATGTTTTTATGGGCATATGACTGAAAACAGCAATTTATGAGAGCTTACTGAGTTACCTCTTTTCAGCCAAATGATCATTAGTGACTGTGTAAGATCGTAGTCTGCCCCARTTGAGAGGCATAACATATTTGCTAAAATTTCCAAGCAGGTGGCTGAGACTAATGCACCCTGCCTCGCAGTTCCAGTGCTGCTGCTCCTGGATCAGGAGCTGGCCCACGGGAAGCCCAGCAACAGTCACAGTAAGTTAACACAACGACATTCAGTAGGACTGACCAGATTTTCTGTGGTAGAGGGCAGCGGTTGGCTGCCCTGGCTTTACAAATGAAACAATCTGTTAGCCATGTCTGCTACTTCAACATGCTTAAGCTAAAATACTGATGTGAAACTGCCTTGCCCTCAAAACAGTTTTGACAATGTATTTATAGAGAAACTGCTTCAGCCGAGCACTCCAAACAAGCTAAAAGCAGGCACTTCGCAGCCGCGTGGCTTCAGCCATGGTTCGTAGTCCATTGACCTCAACAGAATTCCCTGAGTTCACGCGTTATCTTTTACACCGGCGTAGGTGGTAAAACGACTTGCTTTTTGTGTGTTGTCTGAACGGTACACTTGGAGCAGTACTTTTGATCTACGTTCATTTGCTTGTTACTCGGAAATGGTTTGCTTGACATTCATTAGAGTTTGGCTAATACTGCTTTCAGCCATTAGTCTTTAGAAAAACAGGAGAGTCGATGAAAATGTCTTTGAGACGTGCTTAGAAATTCATAATGTCCAGTAACAGAGAGAATGGGCTTCCTGATTAATAATACCTTAGCATGCTATCACTAGAAAGGATGGAGTACATTAAGTAGCTAGGAGATCCAAAAATAACTGGAAGACCATTTATTAGGTGGTTACTCATCCACATCTGAAATGCAGTCATTTCTCTGGTGGGATTCAGCAGTTACTGTGCAAGTATAAATAAAAAGTGCTATGAAGAAATACAGAAAACTTTCTGAACTAGAATTGCCAGGGGAAGATTTGGATAGCAGAATTCAATTAATTGCGATAGCAATTTTGTTTTGAACAAAAGAGTTAGTATCTCAGTACTTGCATGAAAACCAAACTGAACAAAAAACCCCAGGGGGTTTCAAAACGCTCTCCAGTGTTGAAGTCACAGGCTTGATATCTCATCTGGTAAACTTATTCTTCACTTCTCAAAAAATATCATAGCACAAAAAGTTGGGGATTTTTTGCAAACCAGTAATCTAATCCGTTTTGGTTACTGGGCTGGGCTGAACACTGCTAGGTGAATGAGCACAAACATCCTGAGATGAGCAAGGTGGTGGGGGGATGGATTTCTAGCTGTTCTCCAAACTGACCTCTGTTGGACCACAGCAGCAAGTCACATTGCGTAGGGCCTGACCAAAAAGTTGACTTCCGTGTTTGTCATCTGTTGCCTGCTCACTGCTTCAGCTAAGCAGGTACGCTAATCAGAGCTGCGCTGACAGCTACAAGGACACGGGGCAGACTGAGCAGCTCGAGCTGTGCTCTGACACGCGTAGCTCCTACAGTTCTTGTTTGAGCTACAGGAAGCTTTGCTGCCAAAAGAGCTCTCCCAGCTCAGTCATTTTGTTGTTATTATTCCTGTCTGCGTTACTTAACGATGCAAGATCTGGGGTAAAAAAGGCCCATAATGTTTGTGCCGTGAACACAGCATTTGTAGTGACATGCTGAAAATAAGAAATGCCTTTTGTTTTCTAACTGAACACACAGCATATTAAACAGATCCTTGGAGTTCAAAGGTAAACATAACTGGAGGTAAAGAAGATTTGTGGGGCTGACTGAGATGAGTGATTTGTATTATGGTGATCTCAGGCCCAGGACGCATACCAGCATGTTAAGATAGCCTCCTTGAAAGGGATTGTCATCTAAATAGGAAAGACAGGCAAAGGCTGCTGAAACTGCTGTTTTTATACCCATTTGGCAGAAGGGCTCCAAAAGATGAAGCAACTTACCTGGAGTCTAGCAATAAGTCTGTGGCCAATGAAGAACTGAGTTTGGACCTTTTGAATCTCAGCTATGGCACTTCTCTCACATGCCTTGTGTAGGGAATTTTCTTCTATGCCATCTAAGGAACATGACACGAAACAGTCACAATATCCACTCTGTCACACCACTGGTAGCTTGAGCCCTGTGTTGATGATGGAAGCAGAGAAAGCCTAGGCTCTGCCAGACCATATTAATTTTTTGAAAGCAAAGCCCCTATCCACCACCATCCAGTACAAGGACTGGAGATCTGACCTAAAGCTTGGTGTTCTGTGAAAAACAGAAGTATCTGCCTGATGTCTGCTGTGGGAAGCGAGCTAATTTAACTCATCAGTTTACCCTCTCTCAGATGTGCAAACTCAGAGTGAGGCTCCCATGGAGCTCTTTAGAGTTTCTTCCTACCTCCTCCCACGCAGAAATGCTGGGTCGTATCCTTGTATCTCAACAGGCTTCCTGAAATCACAGTTGTCCTCTGATATTCCATCCGAATTCTGTCTTCCATAAAGCAACCAGAACAGACAATGACTTTAGCAAGCAATTTCAATCCCTTCTCCTGATTAAAAATAGTGCCCGTTTCATGACTGCTGTTCACCTTTTCTCTTTTCCCATGTCTGGTCTGCACAAGTGACCATGCATGTCTGTGCACATATTAAAGAAATTACTGGTGCAGAACGGTTATGATGCAAAAGTCTGGAAAGTTCAAATTTCACCCAGAAAAAACTTTAGGGAAAAAAAAAACAGTTTTGCCAGTATGGACCAGTTCAGCTTTAGGCAAGGTAGGCATCAGCCTCTCATTTGCTGTTGGCTCATATCACAAGAGGAACAAGAGCAAGCTGCAGAAGATCTAACCAGAGCAGCCTCTGCCATCAAAGGGACACATAAAGGCTGATGCCACAACTAAGCTGCTGTTGYACAGCAAGCCACCCAAAGGGCATAGCAAGACAGACTTCTACTGAAGAACTGACTTCCGCTCAGAATGGCAGGACTCGCTAGCTATTACAACATTCGTTCACTTAGACTGTACGTGCCTCAGCGCTSTGCTGTCTTCTGGCTATGGTTGTGTGATACCTGGAACAGTTCACAGTGCAAAACAAGTAATGACCTGTATTAGACACAGAAAATGCTCTGTATGAGAAAGTGACTGTTATAAAATCGTCAGATAAAATTCATTCACCTTTTCCAATTTGTTAATTGCTCAATAAGAGAAGCCAGGATTTCTCCACATACAAGCAGCTAAGGGCTGGAAATCAAGAAGGAAGCATGCTGGAAACAGCATTCAGACAGTACTTTATTATACACCCAAGTACAGATTTTAGCTTTAAGTAGAGAAATAACACATCCCTCATATATGTAATTATAGAAGAGATATTGCACATAGTAGGTTATAACCAAATTCAGTTTTCAAACTAGTGTCTTGAAACTATAGGTCAACAAAATCTCTTCCCACAACCCACAGGAAAGGGGCTGGCACAAGGTGAAACCTTTGTTATTTGGAACAGTTTGCAAAATGCTAAAAAAAAAGAGAGAGAGAGAGAGAGAGAGAGAGTAAAAGTCAACTAAATATACTCTTTGATGCCCTCTACTGTTTGCTTGGTTAAGATGCAAGTAACCTTTCTGTATACCTCACACATTTCTAAAGCACAACACAGTAACGGACAAGAGAAGCCAAGAGGCCCGATGGGGTGTTGGTGTTTGTGAGGGAAAACCTGGGACCACGATGAGACTCTCGCAACAGGAGCGCTCCGAAGCRCGGCCTGTACTCTCACAGTGCACAGAAGCAGAGGGCACATTTCAGGAGGAAGCAACACTGCAAGGTCAGGGAAAAAAAGGAGTAGGACTCAGCAGGCTTGAGGGCCGTGACCACCCTCTGACTGCTAGCCCATGCCAGAGGCGGCGTGCCCAGACAAACTCCGGTCTGACTTGCCGGGCTGTGTTAGCGAGCCTTCGCTAGCTCAACACGTGCAGAGTCGTCACTCACCAAGGGAAACAGAACGGTTTCGAAGATTGATAGACAAGCACTAGTGCTTCTGGTTAACCTTTACCTCTAGATACATCAAGAATAACCATAAAAAAATGAAGARCTGATAGAAATAAGACAGACACCCTCAATACAAATAAGGGCATTGTTTCCTACCAAATAAGGATAAATATGACTCAATTGCTGTTCCAGAGTTTCATAGCAAGTTTTCTGAGTTGCAGCAGATGTATCCTGCCTTGCAACTACCATCATCTCTCAGGTCCCTTGACTCTGAATTAGTTGTGCAGCAGTGCAGACACCTGACWCTGCATGAGCCAGCTTGGAAGCAGCCCGGTGGTGTTCATGGACACTTCCCCGCGGGACTTGCCAATTCAGGTCAGTGCTCTAGCCGATCATAAAGCTGGCCTCCTTCTGCTCTGGCAGCGTTCTGAGTTCCTATTGCTGATTTGCCTGTTTGCTATTAGTTGTGATTTAGCTTTGCATACTTTATCTCACTTCTCCTATTAGCCTAGGATATCAAGAGCTGACTTCACACACAACCTGGTTGGCAGTTTCTACTGAAGCACTAATTCCTGACTGCACAAAATACTGAACAGGTTCTCTCCACTACTGCAGAGAAGCCTAAACAACCATTCCAAAATGAAAAAAAAAAAAAAAAA
>NW_028185939.1:324638-331250 GCF_003343005.1 Rhea americana
AAAAAAAAAAAAAAAAATAAAAATCAATGCTGATAGAAGGAAAGAAAAGGAAGTTAACAAATCCCACCCCGTCCAAAACCTGAAACACAGAACAAAGTCATGGTTGATCACAGAGGATGGGGACTGTAAAACCTCTACAGGAAGAAAAATTGCTCGAACCTGTTACAGGCTGGAGCAAAACACACATGCAAGAAAATCCACTCCTGTGAATCTCACTGTACACACCCAACATACTGCAAAGAACAGCTAATCCCTGCAAAAATGTTAAAAGCATCGTAGTGCTTCTGTCAACATCTGTACTTATTACTGCTCAAGGCAGCTCTGCCTCCCATTCATAAAGCAGGCATTTCCTTGTGGCTCCCTGCTCTTTGCTTTTGGGAGCTGCAGGGTGGTGGTGGTGAAAAAGTCATCACAGCTACCAGTGCAAACCAGTCCATGAAAACAGCAAATCCTTTGTGAAGCTGGAGGTCAGCCAGGTGCCCACTGCACAAGAGCAGCTCTTGAGCAAGGTCCCACAAGTTCCCCAGGCAGCACCTGCTCCTCCTCGCTGTGCTTTGTCTTGCGAGGGCTCCTCATATTAATAGAAAGCAACTTCCTCTTTCTGTCAAAGCGGATGGGAAGCACGTGGCCGTGCAGTGAATATGCAGCTAATACAAACATTGCCCTTCGCTGGATGACAGCCCCATCTGCCATCCTGCTCAAATTAAGCAAGATTGGAGCTTACTCCCAGCTACTGTCACCCTTAATGCTGAAACACATGACCAAAAAAAAAGACATCTGAATCCCATAAAAATACCTCACCAACTCCCAAATATAACCAAGATACAAATTGATGGGCAAATCTCTGCAGTTTTGTAGCTTCTTTGTCTGAAGAAAACTGCATCAGTTCAGCAGCTCAACAGAAGAGGACCAACTGCAACCCCAGCTTCTCTGATCAACACACAAACACAGAAATACACAACTGATCAAGTTCAGGCAGCACAGGCTCAGGCCATGCACAACATTAGACACACAAGCATATCAGGATGGCTTTTCATAAGGCCTTACGCAGTAGGGAAGCCAGGAATGTACTCGACTGCTTTATTATTTTTACATCAACAGGGAATAAAATATGAATACATGTATTTTTAAAACTAGATTTAATCAAGTGCTTTAGAAGCGAATTCACATTTTTTCCTTCTTCTCTGTAAACAAATACAAGTACTTTCAAAACAATTTCATACATAAGATTAAACCTTTAGGTGTAGTCTAAGCAGTAAAGAGATTCCCCTGCACCACAATCAAGTCTACAGAGGTGATGTTATGCCTGAGAAACAAACGATAAGTCAAAGCTCTTCAGTAAGCCATAAATAGGAAAGAACAAGAGAAAACGCAAACATGTGCTCTATCAAATGGCCACTTTGCTAAGTTACAAATTGCTTCAATATTCTAGTACTCGCAATTGCTCATCTTAGTATTAGGAGGCATTTGCTAAGGATACTGGCTTCAGCATGAAGGCTCTATCCCCACCTCTGTTCCCCTGCCAGGCTAAACAGAGGGGCAGAGGAGGCTTTTCCTTCTGCACACCTCTACCTCCTTGACCAATGCAACGCAAGATGACAAAAAGTTGTTCTGTTCCCATAGGTGGTCCCCAGCTCTGACAGCGATGTCTGATTTCCCCCACCCCACTTCTTATACTCTTAAGATACAGACAGATGCACCAGTATGGTGGGGGGTTACCCTTCACCTGCCTGTCACCAGCTGCATGCCAGCATAGGATAGCAGTGGTCGTAAGACTGATCTGCAGAGCTCAAGAACGCTGGCATACSTAAGTGCATTTCAGTGACCTGGCTCATTTTCAGTGTTCAGGTGAGACAGGAGGTGTTTTACCAACCTGCTTATTTAAGGTGAAGCAGATCAGGAAGAAATTTCATGATCTCCTCCATGGACAACGAAACTGTCATACAGAGTAGTTAAGGGCAGAGTGGAAATGAGAAGCAATAAATTCCTACTTTAGGACATCAAGTCCAGAAGAAAATCTCTCCCCACAGCTGCAGCTGCTAAAGTTATCCTGGTAGAACTGGCTAAATTTTGACTGTCATGACTGACAGAAGTGGTACTACAGCCTTTGTGTTGGTCCTCTCCCCACTAGTGGATACCAACATGCTTAACTTTGGAGATCAAATTTATTATTAAAAAGCAAACTAGAGACTGGAATTTGCTTGTCCCAAGAAACTCAACATAATAGGAAAGTTCTTAAGCACTTTTAGTAACCAATGATATCCTGAAGTTGTATGTTGGATTACATACATCACAAGATAACTACCTTCAGTTTTGTTAGTCTTGTATTTAGGAATGTTACAACATAAAACCTGTGATAATATGCACTTCAGTGTTATATTTACAAAATCTGTCTAATATTGTTTTAACAGGTCTAACTTGAAARCATTTGAATACGCCATAAACCAGCTGAATGTATTTTCAAAGCTCTGACTGCTTTTTTTAAATACTGAAGAGCCCCATGCATAAAAGATTTAAGATCAAAGCTCTCAGATATGAGCTGTCATCTCCTTAATTAATACATTTATAATTAATATTATAAATGTATTACCTGTTAACGTTTTCACATAACTCACTTTATCAGTGAGAGTAAATTTACAAGTGTACTGAAGTGCATGAAATAAAGAAACTCATTAAACATGCAAGAAAATATGAGCAGGAAATTTAGAGGGAAAAAGCCTACTATTCTCATGGTTTGTGCAAACTCTTGCGAACTTCTCATAGTCAGAAATGCAATAACAAGGCCATCATATAGCTATTTTAAGAACGCGAAATTATTTTGATTTTTTCGTAAACTGTCTATATAGATAYGTGGTGGTATAAATCATTTATTCTATTTCACTTGAATTTAAAATTCACATATATATCAATAACATACTGATGCAGTATAGACAATGTAATAAAAATACATATAGTAAGGATCCTGACTGCTTTCTAGGGAAGGAATCTACTTTAGAGACTACATTGAGTCCCATGCACAATAAATACTACGTAAAGCTGGCATCACAGTCTTAAGCAAAGCTCTAAAGCTTCAGGGGTTTGTCAAGGCTCTTTGTTCTAGGCACATTTTAGCTAGGGGTACACTAGAATATCAATCTTGTCAGCAAGTACCGGTCAAGAATTTCAARACACAAATGCTATCTCAGAATGCTGTATGCTAAACAAATCTGAATACGCTTCATAACAGGTATCAGTTTTCTCAGCTCATTAGAGCTATTTTCATGACTGACTCAATAGAACTTATTATTATATCCTGTCCAAATCCAAACAAAACTAGTAATCAATTTAAAATATTTTAGTTTCATCCAGTTGGTATTTCATTCCACTGACCTGATTGGCTTTTTTTTGCCATACTTTAATTTTCCTTTCAGCAATATCCTCCAACACGATAAGTTGAAACACAAAGATTGAGTAAGAGACCTGGGTTCTGTGATCTTAGTATTTAAACCAAATATATCTGCCTTTAGGCRTTTTAGCAAATGAAATGGATGCAAGTTTAACAATAAACACTGAAGATCTCTGAAGAAGAGATCAAGGGCTACAGACTTGTCACAAAAGATAGCGCGAGTCCTGCTGTATCAGACCAACAGAGGTAAAAGCAACACGGAGAGATGCTTTTTCTAAAACATTAAGGCAATGCTTGCAGATAAATGAATAGATGCTGAAGGGAAGTTCCCTACAATTATAGGCAGGGAAAAGGAACTCTAGTCACAGAATGCCCAAAAAATAAGGAAATGTAATAATGAAAATGTTTCTACAAGTTTGTCAGTAACTGGTTTCTGCCAATTCCTGTGCCAAATGTAAGGCCTCAATCCTTCAGATTATGGCTAATATATTCTATGCAATCATTTATCAAAATACTCTTATCCTAAGATTTTCAAATTGTCTTTTCAAATTAGTTTCACCTTTATTTCCAGAAACCACATCAGTCACGTGCACATGCACACACACATTTACTTGCATTTCTTCTTGTAGTGACTTCTAACAGACCCAATTCAAACTGGTTTGATTTCCAGAGCAGTCTCTAAAGATTAATCACAACTACCATCTTTCCAACCATCTCGCCAACGCTCATCCACACGAGAGCAGTCAAATTCAGTTTTCCCCAGTTTCCTGTTCACTTCATTATGAAGAAGACACAACCACTGGGAGAAGTTATTTCTGTTGCTAGTATCAGGCTGATTTGTACGTAATCTGCAGGCAGGAAAGAGGAAATAAATGTTACTTCTTTACAGTCACCAATCTCAATCACCAAAGCAGGAACACAGCGCACAGATAGCTTGAGTCTCCTCTTCCATTATTGCAATATGGGTCCCAAAGAGACTTCAGAACACAGCATATCAAGACCTGTGATTACCGAGGCTGAACCTCCCCGATAAGAAAACAACAGCTGCAACCAGCTCGGTTTTATTCAACTCCTAGTCTTGTTCTCAACTGAAAAAGAATGCAGAAGTCAAGTAGTCTATCCATGATGAGAAGCAAGAAATATTCAAGTACTACAATAAACCCAATAGTAGTAGTAATAACAGAATTTCTTAACTTTTCAAATGGAAAACATCGAGCAGTTTTTTCCTACCAGGAGACATCTGCTGACTGTTAGTCATTAATTCGCTTTCAAATAGGAAAAAAAAAAGTTTTTGTTCTCTTCTGCTATGTTTTGGACAAAGAATCAGCCTAGCTTATAATATATTTAACTCTAGTCACATCCAGCTTGTAAAGTATTCATAAGCACTACTCAAGTTTTCAGCTGTTTTTGTATTACCCAGATTAACACTGTTCAGTCTTCTCAGTGGCTAAGAAGAGCCTGTTTCTAGAGATAGATGTTCCCCAATTTCACGTCCACTAATATGACAAAGTCTGTTGCCACTCAAAAATACTTAATTTCACCATTATTGAAGATAGKTTTTTTTAATAGTATGGAGTGGGTACTGATTTTTTTAATTAATTGTTTCGAAAATAGGTGTTAAAGTTTTCTAGAAACATGTTGCCCAGTTCAGTTTTTGGCTCCACTGCTGAGATTGCCAGTGAAAGCATGTTCTGAGGTAGAAGCACGCACTTACCTCCTGAGAGCCAAATTAGTCCCAGTCCAATTTCATGACTAGTCAGGTCAGGTTTGAACCAGAAAAAAATAAAGAGACCTCTCCCAGGAGGCCTCGGAGGCAGCACACAATTTAACAGCACAAGGAAAGGCATATATAGGTAAGCCTATATATGATTTAGGTAATAACAGGGAAAGAAAAGCAGTTCAGGTGGCTATAAACCCCAAGTACAGGAAGAACCGATGACACACAAGCAGGCACCGCAGCCCCACGTTTCAGTAGCAACTGTGAAATACCAACAAAGCCGCTCACCTTTCCCTCAGGTCTTCGGCACACTGCTCGCAGGGATAAAACTTGGAGAAGAGGTTGATGAACTGCCTCATGTCCCGCTGCTGGGCGCTGGTGGGCTGCTCGGGGTAGTAGGCTGCCATGGTGTGCAGGAAGGCCCAGGTGCTGCGGCCCAGCTGCTCGCTGTCCAGGGGACAGTCCGGCGGCGGCTCCTTCTCCTCGGCGACGGCGTCCTGCAGCGGGGCACAGGGCGGCAGGGGGGAGTCAGGGAGAGGGGAAAGGCCCCCGCGCAGCCGRCTGCGGGGCACCGGCCCCTCCCCGCCCCCAGGGCTCCGGCGAGGACAGGCCCCTCCGCGCCGCCGCCCCTCACCGCGCCGCCCGCCGCCTGCCTCCTCTGCTCGCGCAGCCAGCTCTTGAAGTCCGTGCAGGCCCGGCACGGCTTCCTGGGCGGCTCCTGCGCCTCGGAGCCGGCGGCGCCGGGCGGGACCGGGAAGGGGAAAGCGAAGCGGCCGCTCTCGGTGCCCAGGAACGGCGCGGCGCCGCGGCGGCCCTCGCCGGGCGCCGCCATCTTGCGGCCGCGGTGCACGTCGGGCCGGGGGCGGCCGCCATGGCGGGGCGGGGGAAGGGAGGCGGAGGAGGGGCTTTTCCCCAGTTTTCCCCCTTTTTTTCCTGGCTGTCCCTTTTTTCAGCGCTCCGCGCTTCCCTCTGTCCCCTTGGGTCCTCAAAGGGCGCCAGCGGGGCTGTGATGGACCCGGCCCACACACACCACGTCCCCTGTACGCCTGCACTGCGGCCTCCCCACGCCGTGTCCCACACACACCATATCCCACACACGCCATGTCCTCCACACACACACCGTGTCCTCCACGCACACCATGTCCTCCACACACACCATGTCCCACACGCACCATGTCCTCCACACGCCATGTCCTCCACACACACACCATGTCGTCCACACGCCATGTCCTCCACACACACACCATGTCCTCCACACGCCATGTCCTCCACACACACAGTCATCCACGTGCCATGTCCTCCACACGCCATGTCCCACACACGCCATGTCCTCCACACACGCCGTGTCGCACACACGCGATGTCCTCCACACACACCATATCCCACACACGCCATGTCCTCCACACACACACCATGTCCTCCACACACCGTGTCCTCCACACACACCATGTCCTCCACACACACACTGTCATCCACATGCCATGTCCTCCACATGCCATGTCACAAACAT
>NW_028185939.1:331300-338033 GCF_003343005.1 Rhea americana
GCCATGTCCTCCACACACACCATGTCCTCCACACACACACTGTCATCCACGTGCCATGTCCTCCACACGCCATGTCCCACACATGCCATGTCCTCCACACACTGTCATCCACATGCCATGTCCTCCACATGCCATGTCACAAACATGCCGTGTCCTCCACACACGCCATGTCCTCCATATGCCATCTCCTCCACATGCCATGTCCTCCACACACACACACCATGTCCTCCACATGCCATGTCACACACACACCGTGTCCTCCACACACACACCGTGTCCTTCACACGCCATGTCCTCCACATGCTGTGTCACACACATGCCATGTCCTCCACACACACACCGTGTCCTCCACACACACGCCATGTCCTGCACACGCCATGTCCTGCACATGCCGTGTCCTCTGCACACCATGTCCCCCCTGCACACACCGCACCCCCCGCACACCTCGTTCCTGCTGCTGATAGCTTGTCGCAGCTATATATTCACATAACAGCAATTTCATCTGCTCCTGGCGCTCACTTCGAAAGACAGTTTTCCTGGATTGCAGGTGAGAAGATCCAGCCTGATTATTCTCTCAGGCTGTGTTAAACACAGCACACAAATCTGGTTACTTGTATAATTTTTAATGATATTGCACCAGGCTCAGTTTTGAATCTCATATTTGACGAGAATAGGATTGGTTTTCCTTCTTGTAGCACATCCATGTGCTAGCGAGATGAACCACTTTTGCAGCCTTCTCGCCAGCGCTCATCCACCTGGGAGCAGTTAAAGGGAGGTTTCCCCAACATTTTATTCACATCGTTATGAAGTGCACAGAGCCACTGACATAGGTTCTTCCGGCTGCTGGTATCTGGCTTTTTYGTACTTAAGCTGCAGAGGCAGAAAAAAACAAACACCAGTGATGCCCATGCAGAATTAATGAATTCACTGTCTGGACAACGAAAGACTAAAACATAGCTGATTTCCTCTATAAAATATCCAGAGACTAYGTTCAAGCTTCTAGAGTTCTGCCTTCTACCTTGATCAGGAAAAAAAACAGTTCAGATCAAGGGAGACATACCTCCTCTGCAGTCTGTATCTATAACTTGTTTTCCATAAATACAAAGGTATCAGTAATTGCATAATTTACACCTCCTCAAGCCCTGCAGATAATGCATGCTGTTCAAGCAGTGTGAAGTCGAGCTGTTCCATGCCCCCTCCTTGCTTTGTCGTGGAAAAGGCCTTCAAACCCTTAGCACATGGTAGTATTTCAAAATCTTTTCAGACCAGCTCCTTATGTCATTGCTAGTTGTCCGCATTTGATGTGCTGCTGGGTACCAAGCTGGTGAACAAGTTGTGCCTCAGTGGCACAACCTGCCAGCAGGTTATGTTGARGGGAGCCTGAATGTTATGTCAAGTGTAGTGATTTAATCAATAATATGATTWAAAAAAATCAATTTGTTAATTAAAATAGACTTATGCACCAGTAGCAAAATTTTTCCATATCAAATTTTGCATATTTAAAAACTGCCACATGCTTGTATTTAGATAAAAGTCTACTRAGAAGGGATTTATTTACCTGTTTCTCAGGTTGTTTGCACATGTTACGCAAGGGTAGAACTTGCTAAGTAAGTTAAAAAACTGAGCCATCTCCTGCTGCTGGGTGCTGCTGGGCTGCTCCGGGTAATATGCCGCCATGGTGTGAAGGAAGGCCCAGGTCTTTCGCCCCAGCTCTTCTGTGTTGAGTGGACATTCAGCAGCTTTCTTTCTCCTCCTTTTCTGGAAARCCACAGAGTTTGCAAACATGTTAGGACTGTGCATGACTTAGCTTATGTCTAAATCAGCTTAGTTCAGTCAATAGTCCTAATAAAAGCAGCTAACAAGACATTATGGATTCAAATGTGTGTACACATGCGGATGTGGCTCGTCTCTGCTCCAAACCTGGGAGATCACGCAGGACAGCATCAGGTTCAAAGCTGTGTCCTTGACCCTTTGGAAAAGCTAATGAACTGGGGCTTGGCACAGTGCTAATAGTGCAGGTAAAGTTTTTGGTCAATTCGTTYGGCAATTCAGAGAGTGTGACCTCCTAAAGTATGCCCCGCTGCCAGGCTCTGAGACAGGACAGTGTTAGAAAGTTCTTAATGGGGATTCTAAGGATGAAAAGAAGCAGGGCTGGGACCTCTGAGGCATCATGAAAATGCACAGACTGCGTRAGCTCATTCAGACAACAGGTAACCTGTGTCTCCTCTATAGCTGTAAGAAAGGACAGAGTGAGGAGGGAACTTTCAAAACGTGGAAAAACAGTTCCTGATCACAGGCCTGGCATCTGGTCACTTCCTGGGGTAAAAGGAATATCTAGAATACTGATTTAATCACTACTTATTCCTTAAGTCCTCACCTATGCTCTTCTCTTTGTGCCTACAGAGGGTGCCCTCCCTTCCACATCATTTCGGTATGATTTAGTTCTCACCTTCTGCTGGCCCTTGAGGATCACAGCTCATCAGCTGCTAGCCGTCTTTTTATGGTACAAAGACACAACCCGGCTGCTTAAGCAGCTGCTTAACCCAGGCCTTCCTCACTGAGCTGCTCTTACCTTCCTCCTTAAGTTCATGCCTCTTGTCATCCTCAAATACTTCCTCTTGTGTTTTGACTTCTTGCAGATAAGGCATTTTCTTCTTGTTGGTCTGCCCAATGTTGTATGCTGGTCTAGTGCAGAGGAAGTGGTGGGACTGTCAACATCAGAAGAATGTGAAGATGAGCCAGAGGGTAGACAAAGCAATTTCTTTCCGGACTTCTTGTCTTTTTCCCAGTAAAACACCAGCATAAGGTCATTCTTTTTCTTCTTTTTGGCTTGATGCTGTGGTGCCATTAGAGAGAGATTTCAAGGCCACAGGATAAGTCTCCCACTGTGGACAGTGCACGCTAGAATGTGAAGTTTGTGTCCATTTCCACTTTTCACATCTTCGTGTCCTGCAGGTCAAGAAAAAGCTATGATAGTCTGTTTAATRCATGAAACTCAGTTGGCCAGAACACTCTTACAAGCTCTCCCCTGACGTCTAGGATGGAGGTRGACCAGTACAAGTGAAGACAACGGAGAGAATAGGAATAACGTGCCTATGGCGGGGTCAGCGGGCGCGCAGGGCCATGCGTGGCGGCGCGGTGCGGAAGGCGATGATGGCAGGAGGCAGCGCCGTGATCTCACAATGCTCCGGCACCGGCCGCTTTCTGGACCGAGCTGCGCCGGAGCCGGAGCGCTCCCGACACCCGTCGTCTCCTCTGACCTTCCTGCTGCTCAGCCAGCACCGGCTCTTTTCATGTCCCTTCAGGCGGTCCTGGTGTGGCGGCCTTCTGCTTGGCAGTTCTTGCCTTCTAGAAATAGCCATACTTCTCCACATCCACTTTCTTCTAGGCCATTTCATCGTCTATTGGAAATGCATCCTGAGCCTTTTCCTGGATGTTGAATTAGGGCTGTTGTGCCACAAATTCTGTAAAGAGGCAATTTGTATGAAAGCTGCTGAAAAAATACTGCTCATTTTCAAGCTGTTATCCTCTATATTTAACACAGCATGGTGTTAAATTTTTACTAGGTAATGCATCATATTTAGAAAGATCTTTCAAAGACATGCCTTCGAAGAGGGTTTCAAAACTTAATGTGCATTTCATGGAGACAGCTGATGTGTTTTTCTAGTCTGTGTAGCACTGAACTGATGATCTAGATCTCCATCTTTGGGCCTTCACGAGCATTCCATTTTTTATATGTGCAACTTTATGAGAACATTTCTTTGCTGATATTTGTGAGGGAGGAGAAGAGACATGAGTAACTGAGGGAGGAGAAGAAACACGAGTAACTGGTAGGAACTACAGAGATGGCTTTGTCTAAAGTTACAGGCAACTATATAAATTTCAGATGTAAAAGAAATATCTAGTGGAGAAAAATACATTCCTTATATATGTTGCCCTTGCACACCAATAAATACTTAAATGATTTTGATAACATCATTCTTTAGTTCATTCTAGAGAAAAGGTAAGTCGGTATCTAGGAGATTGAGCAGGGGAATTTCCTGCACTACTTCATTGTTCAGCATTCAAGCAATTAAATAGTTGCAGAGATGTTTTTAAGTCAGAACTATCTCCTTGATAGGCTGTTAACATGGTCTTTTTGCTTCCTTGTTCGTGRTTTCATATATTTATTTAGTTAAAAGTATAAGCAAGTTTGACATTTATTTAAAATTAAAAAATAAATTGGAAAGAAGCTGTTACTTGAGAAGGGATTTATGCTCAGTGTTGCTTCCCTTGCCCTTTTTCTGGTCAGCTGTAAGAACAGAGCTGGTTCTTCGTGAAGACGTGCTCCTGATTTTCTCTATCTGCCATCATAGCCAGCATCGTCTTGTTTGAAAATAGAGGAGGAAAAAATGGAGAGATGCTCAGATTCTAATCAGAGTGAGGAAATCCACTTTCCTATCTCTAACTGAATTTGAACGCAGAGTCTAACCTTAAATTTATTTCATCTGAAGGAAGACATATCGCAGCAAACAGACACAGAAGCCCTCCATTCTTCTCTCCTGCTGTGACCTTCGGTCCTTCACTTAGAGTCTGAGCCAAGTCCTGCCTTTCCTTATGCACTGCTTTGGCTTAGTGAGATCACTGTGTTTTGCCAGCTATCAGGAAAAAAACTCCTGCCTATTCTCTCCTTCTGCTGAATAGCGATAATAATATTAGTATAATAGCATATAATATAAGGTAAAAGTAACTAGTCAATGCAAAGCTGTATAATAACGCAGGTTGGAGAAGTACAAAGGATTAATGGTAATGATATTGTGTTACTATTTAATAATGAATATTAATATAAAAGCTAGACAATATAGTGACTTTTAATGATTTTGTTACATTTTCCTTCCCTTGCTCAATTGCTGTCCATTCCTGCCTGTTGAACCTACTTGTTGATATAGGTGCTTCACTGAGGAGCTGTTGCAATGGTTGGTCTTCACCACTTCTTTGTCTAATTCTTTTGCATCAGCAATTCCCAGTTTTGCATCTAGAGGAGCCACTACAACAGCTATGAGTCTCTAGCCTTGAAAGAAATGAGGGCACTTCCAACATCACTCCAAGAGAGCTGTTTCGTTTGGTGGATGTCCCACACAGATTGCTTGTAAGGTGCACATGTAAGGTCCTAATGGGTGCAGGCATCCCCCAGCTGGGATTGTGCAACTGGGATGCTGCTACAGGATTCTCCTGTTCCCTCTTCCTGCATCACTGCCACCTCTCTCCTGCTCCACAGCCTGCTGAGTCTGCCATAGGGCACTCAGAGCGGGGAGAGAAGCTACAGCACTAGCTGGAAATACGTGAACCTCTTCTGCTGCCGTTGGAGGACATGGGCCTTGAGGCCAAAGGAACCAGTGTTGCACTCAGCAGTGAGCCCCAGCAGCCTGGTGTGTTGCAACATTCCCACCTAGCCCTCCAGTTCCAGGACTTTGATGTAGTAGCTGGGAACATGACAAAGACGGTTTCCAAATAGGCATTAAAAAAAAAAAAAAAAAAAAAAAGAACCTGTTTCCTGGAGGCAGTGACCAAAGGGCTGCTCCATCCCTACACTGTGCCCCACTGAGGTTTCCTCAGTCTGTAATTGAGGCACCTGCAGTAGCGGTGCCTCAGAGCACTCCTGGGCACAGATGCTACCAATAATGCATCTATTTTTCATATAATTACATCTGAAAGACAGGGCTTGGTAAAGTCTACTGAATAGGTGCCTTTTCCTAATAGCTGCTTAATCTGTACCTGGAGCAGGGTAATGTAGAGAGCTGTAATGACCATAATTACCGGGAAGCATTAGTGAACTCTGTGCTCGAGAAAATGAAAAGGGTGTGTTTGAGTTTCTCAGAGAAAGACTRCTGTTTGATCTTCTGCTCTTATCTTTGGTATTTGCTAAGCAAGAGCTTATGAATTGGCAGCTGATGGCTGGTGTACGGGAAAAGAAGGAGGAATAGATCAGCAAGGGGAAATGCTCTGTGTTTGAGGCAAGATACTCATCCTTCTGTTCCCTTTCCATCACAAGTGTGAATGACAGCTAGGACAGGGGCACACCGCCCGCTCACTCCCTGAGCCCTGGCTACATCACGGCAGGCTGCCAAGGGCTGCAGGGCTGGAAATCAGGGTCAGGGAGCCCCAGRAACAGGCTGCTCCACCGGGAAGGTGCGCTGGGAGCTGAGGGTGGCAGCAAGACAGGCAGGGCAGTGCCCGCGCTGGGAAGAGGCTCCCTGCCACAGTACGCAGGCAAGAAGTACGGAGCAGGTCTAGTGGTAGTGAGGGTACTACCCTTATGGCCTGCTTTCTAGGATGCAACAGGGTTCTATGGAGATGTAACACTCTGAAAAGCCAGCGAGCCCTGACTACCTGCTGGCATGCATTTTACTTGGCTATTGCAGTAGAAATTTAAATTTAGATCAGAGAACAAGGAATAATATTTTTTAATTTGTCTGCTTCATTTGGGAATCTGAACACCATTGACTTTTCATTAAGTAATTCAAAGTGCTATGGAAAAATTTACCTTATATCTCCTGGGATTTTTTTTTTTTTTTGGGGGGGGGGAGTAATCGTTTTATAGATACTTTTAGTTGAACATAACTGTTGCCTTCTCCAGGGTGATACAAAAATACTTACAGGAAACTGTGTTCTATTTATATGTTAGGATGTCAGCCTAGAGTCCAATCAGTTCTGAAGAACTAGTTTGCCACTCTTAGGAATTAGTCATACAGGT
>NW_028185939.1:338083-383828 GCF_003343005.1 Rhea americana
AGTGTCTTTCCAGGTAAATGAATCATTCCTGAAATTTTTCTGTTAACTATGTTACCTTGGAGAGGTTTTCTTGCATAGAAGAAATGCATCACTTGCAAAATTTCCTGAGTAAGAATCTCTTGATATCAGGAAGGAGCCCGCTGCCGTGCTGAGCTGATACAGTTCCGTGCCAGTGAATGCGTGAGCTGCTCCATGAGACATCAGTTCCCCCTCAGATCTGACTAGAAGTGTCTTAATCTGTTCAGAACCGCCTGAGGTGTGAGACTTTGCACAGAGTATATCAAGACGCTGCCTTGCTCAGATTTGGGGGTTTATACTGAAAGACTACAGCACATTATTTTGAAGTTAGTGCAGTTCTTGTGTGTGGATGTTCTTGTGGTTAAAATGAGAATTCAGAAGTAASGGTGTACACATTTACAAGGCAGGGATAGGGAGAAAAGGAAATCAGGTTATGCCAGTAAGTACAAGTAGTCCTCCGAGTCTAAAGTGCCGTGCTCCATTCTTTGTCTCCTACATCCCAGTGTCTCTCTGAGCACCTGTAAAATTAATTAAGGTGTTCTTAGCACACACACTATTCAATTTTGGCTTTTCCTTTCGTGCTGTTAAGAAGAATAAAATACAAAATCTTCAGAAATCAGCTTCCATTTCTCTTGGTTTTGCCAAAAGGAGGCTGGTGTGSCTGCTGTCTGCAAACGCCAGGAGGGTTCTGGGTTAGGTTGTTGCATGGGTACTGGTTTCTGCTAATACTGGAGGCAGAACTGACTTCCCAGTTCAAACACCTATTGTTTTAGCAAGGAGACATTATCTGAAATTAATTAAAAATTTGTTAAATCTTTGTTAATAAGCTCTTTCCCATATGGATTTTAAGGATCCTTTCTTATCAGAGATTCCCATTTTGCCTCCTAAAACTAATGGCCAGTTTATTGTAAGGGTTATATGCTTAACAAACTTGTACCACATACAAAAGGTATACCTGGAGGTTTCTTATCCTTATGCAGCTCTCTGTTTTTTATGAGTGACTCCATCTCCTCATAACAGGACAAGGCAAGTGAATAGTAGTAAGTCTTAATTGGTGTTGGAGGAACCGATTTTTCTCAGATAACAGCTGCCATGAAAATGTGTTGGAACTTTAAGAAATATACATTAATGAAATAACATTTCTCCTCTCGCGTTACTCTTTTCTCTCCCAGGCTTCTGCATGAAGATGAAACATTGTCCTCTCTGTTTTTTTTTTTTTTTTTTTTTTTTTGGAGAGGAACAGGCACCCAAAGGCTTTGTCTTCACTCTGAAGTAAAGATTAACTTTTAACTTAAGTTATCTAATGCTGGTCAAAAACCCCAGGAGAGAGATAAGGCACTTTGCATATTCTGCTTATCGATAGGAACGGGGAATGAGGAAAGGAAAAGAATAGGATGAGCATTACAGTAACTAACCTGTGGAGAACACACGGGTCTTGTCCATGATTTTACCATATGTTAGCATGAACAGACTTTATCCAGGTGATAGCAGAATTTCTACGCATTTCTTGATACTTGTTCCATTTGTATGGCCACAGGTTTTGTTCCTGAGCATTTCCTCCTGAAGCATCGTCTGGGTTCACGGGACAAGCAGCATCAGCTGCATCAATGCTTTAGAAACTCGGCAATGAAATCCTTTTTTCTTTTCATCTCCTTGCCCAGCTCTAGCACGTACACACCATGTACTGGCCTTCTACCACAAGGAACAGTTGTCAAACACCTTTTTTTTTTAATGTAGGAAATGATGCAGGAAACTTTCTCTGGCAAGGGGTTAAATTATGTTGTCATCCTTCCTGGAAATTTCGTTCTTGAATCATGCCCTTGTCCTTTGCATAACCTTAGAAAAACACGCAGCTTTTACAAAGGAAATGTGAAATTGTTGCAACAAGCGTTTGGTAAACAGGAGCTTGTTGGGTGTTTTATAGCCCCTGAATATAAAGCCTCTTGTGAAAGAGGCTTTTCTTACTCTCTCCAGTGGGCTTGGTGGCTGAATCCCAAGGACATGTGAAGAAAAACAGACCAGTTTGCTCTGTTGCTTTCATCCCCCTCAGCTGGCAGATGAGGGGTGATTTTTCTTTGACTCTTCCTCTACAGTGATTTCCCTGTAACATTTCAGACATGAGCCTTAAAGCACTTTATGAAGAGTAAGGTCCTCRCGTTGCCTTTTTCAAGGAAGAGGTCCAGACTTGTCCTCCCTGCTTACAAACTAGGAAGCAGAGGATGTTTTGGTCAGATAAATCACACCCTTAATTCTGTTGCCTTACATTAGGTTTCGATTACCTCTCAAGGAAGCATGAGRTGACTAGGGCAGACAGAGGCACGTATACCACAGATGTCAGTAGTTAGGCAGGATGGATCCCATGGCAAATGTCTTCCAGTGACAGATTAACCAAGGAGTGACTTGGCTATATATTGTTTGCTTTCTTCTATCCTTTCTCCAGGAGCAAGGTGGGGTTTTCTTGTTTTTGACAGAGTTTGACATGCTGCTATGATTTTATGCAAGCTATCTGGCTAAGGCCATGCTATCAGTSACCTGGAAGGGGGGGGACCCCCATGCCCTTCCCCCCCTTTCTTGTGCAAGGGACAGTAACCAAGGTTGTCCCAGACATGTGTCTGTCACAGGAATTGGCCTACATCACAGCAGCTGCAGATTAAAAGAAGTAGGACTCAGAAATTTGGGGATGGCAGGGCAAAGCTTGTAAGGCAAATGGAAATAGGCACAGAAGAGCCTCTCAGAAGAGAATGAAAGTGCCCTAGGAAGTCTGTCGTTACTGTGCCTCTTCCATGTGCATTGCAGGCCACAAACATGTCCTCCTGGGAGTCTGACCACCTGGTTCCTGAGAAGTCACAAAGATCACATGCACTTTTGTTATGGAAAAGATAGATCAAGGCCTTTCATAAGCTGAGCAGTGACCTTTTCAGCACTGCCATAGGATGCCTTGCTGTTTGGGACTGCATCTAAGATAGCTCAGGTAGCAGGAGTGCAAAATTACTTTCTCTTTCTCCCAGAACATGCTATTTGCCAACCCAAGCTCTTTAAATGCTAGTGGAGAATAGACAAACAAACTCAGTCTTAATGCGTCTTTAGTCCTTTTCGCAGGAGCAGCTTTAGCTCAGTTGGTTAGAGCATGATGCTGCTAATGCTGAGGAGGAAGCTGTTATAAGCTGTAAAAATTCATTGTGATCTGAATGAAAACTCTTACAGGTGTTGTAAAATACATCCTTAGAGCTATGCAGATCCTATAATTTTGTTACTTGGGGAGAAAGGTCACACCATGCAGCCTTGCTGCAGACATCTATCCATCTATCTCCTGTTATTACACCTACAATAGCAGTTATCGTAGGTGTTTACACTCAAGCCCTAACTCTTTATCATGGGAAAACTCTGCCTGTGAGTAGTTAATAAACCACCTGCATTGCAGGCAAACGTGCATTGCAGCACAGTTTCCTATAGTGCCCTTCGTTTAGAACCCCTTTGGAAGCTGCTGAGATGCAGCAGCTTCTAGGGACAGAGAAGAGCAATGCTGTTGGTTATGCTAAAAAGTATTTCTGAATCAAATTCAACTGGCTGCTGAAAAATGCCTTATTTCAAGTAGCAGCTGTTGAAGTTAGGAGGAAATCAAATACATTCTTCTGGATTAGGTACTGCAAAATCTCTCATCCCGGCCTTTGTGAAAGTTCAACTGCTTAGCGTGTTTATGAGGTGAGGGCTATTTTTGTCAACTGCAATGACTGAATCTTTTTTTTTTTTTTTTTTTTTTTTTTTTTTTTTTTTAATCAGGGCCTGCTTCTGTACTTAATGAGAGTCTAAAACCTCTTTGTACTTTTAAAATCAGCTTTTAGCAGCTGGGCTTTTCATTAAAGTTGCTGATAGGTCAGGTGTTATCGCAGGTGACCTTCAAGAACAGTAAAGGACAGGTTTTGATCCTGAAAATGATGGTGGCAAAAGATTAAGCTCTCATACCAACAGCGTTCCAAGTGATGGCCCCCCTTTACAGTGCCCATGGCGTGAACTAGGGCTATTCTTTTGGGTATCTCTGTCTTGCAGCTGTAGTATCTCAAGGGCAGTTTGAGGACTTTTTCTCTCATTGTCTTTCCCTAGTGGGTTTGCAAGAGTAAGTCTAATCAGCGCAGTTCCTCCTGTGCTATACATGAAATGAGAAATGCGTGATTTGGAGTCCCACAGAGCCCAGACCTGAATTCTGTGCATGGTAAAGGATGTTCATAGCATCGTTCTTTCTCTTTTTCGTGCGTGTGCATTTATAACAAGATCACTGCTTGTTGCACTTTGAAAATGACTGCTGAGGGGCTGTGTTTTGTTATGGCTGGTGAAGAGCTGCCTTTTGATACCCTTGGGCATCTGGGCTCTGGAACACTAGTTTTGGTTCTTCTAGGATGTAGCTGAGGACTGGTCTGGGCTTTTCTCCCACTTAGGCTACTTATACAACTTTTAATTTGGTCTGTTTAAAAGTTATTCTTAATTCATACTGAAATGTTAAGTAAATCAGACCTGTGGTGTTTATTTGTCACGGACATTTTGCACACGCTGGGGAGGATGTTGGCCTTGTAATTGAAATATCAGAGGGGCAAGTCTAGATGGTCCTGGGTTTACGTGCAGCTCTGCTGCAGACTTCTTTTCCTTTGGGTAGGTCACTGAATTGCTCTGGACCTCTGCTGTTCCTGCCCCTGACAGTTATTTTTTTATCTCCCTGGCATGTCTTTTTAGACTGTGGGCTCCTGGGGGCAGATACTCTAATTTTAGTCTTTTTCCACAATGCAGCCATGACTGTTTTTGTGCTCTTTGCCTCTTTCTGTGATATAAAAAACACATAAGGTACCTAAAGCAGCTGTTCATGCTGGTAGTAGTGTACCTGAAGTCACTAGAAGGCAGAACTCCACCTCTGCGAGGAACGCATGGGTTTCTTGAAGCAGACTGCAAACTGGCAGTGACAAAAATTATTACGGAGGAAAACTTTTATTTCTATTCCTAGTCTTGTTGAGGTTGGACAGTCAACTTCTACACATTTCTTGTCAATGTGTGATCTCCTTTCTATCCTTTAAAATGACTAAAGAAAAAAACAAACGGTGGCATTAAAAACTATGTAAATATGTACCGATGATAAAATAACAGCACCCAGCAGTACTTGCTGGGTTTTTGCTTCTTCCGGGCAGACCTCTCCTAACCTTAAGTTAATAATTACGTATAAGGATGTACCAGTTTATGATGGGATAATATGGAAGCAGAAGAGGAAACAAAGTAAATTTGACTTAGTGTCAGTAAAACTGTTTGTGCGTGCGTAYGCACATGTGCGTGTTTAAGTGTGCTCAAATGTATCTGGCAAATAAGTGGAATTACTGGCCTCTTCTCACCAGCCATGAAATCAAGAGCTCACCAGCCCTTGCCCGATAGAAAGGGCACAGACCTGTACGGCTTTTGCGAACAAGGTGCAGTAACGTCATCGAGGATGTTGTGCTTGTGCTGTTCCAGAGGCAACCTGGCGCAGCCCTTCCTTCAGTTCCCCAGCTTTGGTCACTTCAGATTAACGTAATATGACTCATTAGATGAACTTTTGAATGAGCTGTTTCTCYTTTCTTATTTTGTCAGTAAGCTTGACAACAGTGAGCTGGCAATACTTACGTAATGGAACTGCAGAGCCTGATAACTGAGCTCTAAGCAATCGTACTAGAAACATATGCTTTCTTAAGAATTAATTACTGAGTTTCCAGTCATTTTGCTCTTGATAATGGTTTGTCTGAGATGCCAGTCTCCAGCCAATCTCTTCCCAGGAAATTAGCTCTCCAAATGGTATGACAAGGATTTTCAATCTCAGATGACTGACTAACCTTCTTGTAGTCTCACCTTTCTGTTGTAACATTTGTTTTTATTTTCTCCATGTTCCTCTTCCACTTTATGGTGAGCACTTCTCCTTGAATTAATTGAAAACTGTAAAATATAGCAAGGCTTTTGGAATTAGCAGTTGTCAAAAACAAGGCTACTTCATACTGTTTTCATTTTACTGGCATTTGCAGTTCTTGCAGATGTGGTATGAAGTGCTAGTTGAACTTTCTTTTGTGGTCTTGCTCACTTACAGAGATTGCAGCTCTTCTAAGGATTTTAATTTTGTTCGACTTCTGCCATTCAGAGTAATTATTTTTAAACCTTTCTACTCTTGGAAATGCATCGTGTTCTGTGTTTGCTCCGAAACAGGATACCAGCAAGATGTGCTTTGTTTCATGTCTTGGCTTCAGCTAGTTCTGAGAGCTACACAATAGACCCTTGTAAAGGTGAGCATGGTCTCATTTAGGAGGCCTGCGGGGAAGTTGCATGCAAGAGCAGGCATAATGACAGAGTCAGGGAAGGAGTTTTCCACCTCAGGGACAGATAGCTTTTGGATTGAGCATACAGATCCCAGGGAATAAACTCTCTAGATTAAGTGATTTCATTTCTCTCTCTCAAAAAAAAATCTTTGTTTTCATCTGGGTAGATTTAATGGCAAGTGCTTTTGCAAGATCTCTTGTGAACAGAAGGATGGAGGACCTGATTGTGGGGCTGTCGAGGGCAGTGAGCCAGCTTCGTATGGGTTCTCTGCAGGGCAGCTCCTGCGTGACTTCGTTAGGCAGGAAATGTCCTGGAGATGGCAGTTAAGGGGTTTTCCCACCTAGCTTGTGGCACGGGACTGACCTACTCCATCAATAACTTTTCCAGGGGAGGCTGGAGATGCAGCAGTGATAGATCCAAGATCAATGAAAACGCCTCTGGAGAAACTGCCACTGTGCCGTTCAGATTTTCATGAAAAGTAAACCAAGCCCCTAATCATGTGTTTTCTAGCTAGCCAAAGTAATCTGCTTGGCTTCCTATTGGGATTCTGTTTTTTTTTTGTTKTTGTTGTTGTTGTTTTGTTTTTTTCTCTCCACAGGTGAAATCACCCACCCTTGTTGCTGAGGTTTTTAAGAAGCTGTGTGTAATTAGAACATGAAAGGGAAGGGCTGAGTTTCTCAATCTGGGGCTCAGCAATGATGTTCAAAGAAGAGGGGGAGGGAGGATGGAGAAGAAGGTCTGATCACACACAGATGCCTATCAGTCAGGTCATAACTTGAGACATGGTAAAGGTCTGCAATTCAGTGACAGGGATGGCTTTCCAGAGCTATAATTACTGGCCATGCAGTGCCTCAAGGCAGCAAGCAGATAGTTGATGCAARTGAAGCAAATCCAGCTCCTCGTTCTCTCTATTTTTTTTGGGGGGGGGGGGAAGACGGGTGATATGAAAGCCCCAGATTGATACAGGACAGTTGTATCTTTACAAATTGGAAGCTTTGGGACTTTTTTGATGACACCCCAGGGGATTTGTTCATCTTTTGCTTGGTCAGTGATGGCATCGACATCTTGCATGTCTTTCTGAGAGCATGCAAATGTTGATGTAGCTGCTAGAAATCTCTTAAAAGTGAAGTAGCTTTTACTAAGCAGATGAAATGAAGCATTAAAGGGAAGAGATTTGTTACAAACAGCTGGCAGACACAGAAGTCATATCTGATTTGTGGTTTCCACAAGCCATGTTTATGGTTAGTTTTGGGGACTGGTGTGAATTGCAGCCCCAGCTGCTGGGGCTGCAGACAGTGCTGGTAACCAGATGGACAGGGGACCACAGTTATCCCCTCACCTTTAGAGGTAGCACAGCTCTCTGCTGGTTGAACTGCAGCATTTTTGATGAAGGCACTGTAATGAGGAACCATTTCTACTGAGAGTGCTTGTGTTCCCTTGCACCCCATGTTTTGCTCAGCTGCACAAACCATAGTCCGCACTGCACCAGCAAGTTCCTCTGTGGCCTGGGGATGATAAGGTGACCTGGCCTCAGGGAAGAATACCAGTATTCTTCTACTAAGGACCAGATAAGAAAATACGCCTGTCCTTTCCCAACTTTCTGAACTATACCCCAGCATCTACAGTCAGTGGTAATTGCATCTTAAAAGCAGGAGAGCAAATAAAAGGCATGTGATAGTTTACCAAATTATGGAATTTCTCCTTGTGCATTTCTGGGTGGAGGAGGAAACAAGGAAGGCAATTTTACAACAAACCGCTTGGGAACGCCTACTGCTCTCACTCCTGCTCCCATCTATTTAGCCTCCAGGTGCCGTGCCTGGAGCTGCCTGTCTGCAGGACTCCTATCTGCCTGGTGTGAGAGAGTATCTCGTCTCCAAGAAGATGAGCTGCAGCAGGTACCCAGTGGATGTGAAGGCTGTAGGTGTGATGCAATGCCAAAAGCAGAAGGTACTTTAACCTGATTTTTTYCCCCCTTAAACATTATTTACAAATTAGGAAACTACAGGGCTTTTGTAGTTACTCTTACAGGGGTATGTTTCCCATTTCCATTGCAGTGTTGGAATTAGGGTGTTATAATCTAGGACAAGAGGTCTTTTAGATTTGTTTTTCAATGGTCAGTATTGTAAGAAAATGATTGTCTTGGATTATGCTGTCTTTCTGTGGACAATCTCTTAAGTTTCTTCTCATTTCAACAATGATCACTCATGGCCCTAAAATTGAGGAAATATTTTGTGTAGATCTATTTTGAAATTTTGCTTTTAATGTGACAGTCTTGTAGCCTGAAACCAGAACTAAGCCAAATGCTGGATGCTTTAAAGCATCTGATATTGAACAGCGTGACTAAAAATGCATTTCTTTTCACTTTTATTTTTTTCAGAACTACATGATATTTGTGTCCTGGTCAGATCGAAACAACATTCTCATCTACCGGACGTTTGAAGAATTTGAGAGATTCCATGTAAGTGAAGAACTTCCTGAAAATAATACCCTAAAGAGGGAGGGAGAGAAAGAGCTCAGCCGTGTGAATGGACTTTGAAGCACCATCATTCTCTTTTTCTGTCTCACTTTCAGAAAGACCTGAAGAGAAAATTCCCCATTGAGAGTGGTTCACTGAGGAAATCAGACCGGACTATACCCAAGTTTAAAGGTAAGGAGACCAAATCTTCCATGGACGTCAGAGACCAACAAACATGATAAAGCTGTTCAGGGCAGTCACAACTAATGATGCAGATTTCAGTCACTGAGTCTGATGGTCTCTGGAGCAGACAAGCAAATAGTTTCTGCTTGTTACATGGTATAACTGGATCATATCAAAGCACTGGAGTCTACAGCTGACTTAAAATAATCTAGACCTTTTTTTTATAGATAAATGCACTTGGTGATACATCCAGTTTAAATATTGGCCCAGGGCACTTTGGAACATTGACTTGTGAACAAAAATAAGTTTTAGGTATTCAAAAATTGTATCAGGAACTATTTAAAATGATAAGAAGGCACAAATATTGACAGCTACTCTCTTCACTCCTTACAATTTGGRCCTGTGTGGAGATGGGTGCTAGCTGAGTGCACCACCATGTATAGGCAGAAGGTGAAGTTCTCAAAGCATCCAGATCTGTCATCTCATGCCAACTCTGCCTTTCTTATTTTAAAGATACAAATGTGAAGCACAGAAAGAATGGAAAGTTGAACAGGTCCTTGGAAAGATTAAAACTGCTGGAAACTTACTCTCAGGAGCTGCTGAAAATGGATGCTAAGATCTCCCAGAGTGAAAGTGTGGTTCAGTTTTTCAAGGCACAAACCCAAGACCTAGATCCTTCCTTTCCTGAAAATAGGTGCGAATGTATATTTTGCTTGTATATCGCTATTCTGTAACATGTGCATTTCATAGATGATAGAAGAGAGAGATCATTATAGTGGAGTGGTGGGGAAAAGCAGTCACTCTCTCTCTCTCTTTTTCCCGCCTTGGGAATATTCTGCCATTTTTTAGCACCAAAGTAATTAGGAATGAGAAAAAAGGGAAGTGCTGGCAAATGGGAAGGATGCTGTTAGGTAACTCAGCTTTTTGTAATGAGTGCCCTTGTTCTTTGCACCTTTTATTCTATTTCTTCTCTTGATAATCGTTATCCCACACTCAGATTTTTTTTTTTTTCTGGCATATTTGGGCAGCAGAGCAGGGATGGTTTGCTGATTGCTTTGAGACCTTTCGATTTTTCTGATGCCTAAGTTTGGGGGGGTTTTTTAGTCTATTGCATAGACATGATTTTCCCTAAAATAAATAACAAATCCCAACTTTCACATGGCTTTTCAGTAAACTAATGTTAAACTTTTTATTTTTCAGTGCTGTGATCATGCCATCAGAAATTGGAGGGGAAAGGAAAAACCGGCCGCAGCAGCACCTCCCCTCTATTACRTGCCCACAGGCATCTCAGAGCTACAGATGCATTGAAACCTTTGAGACCAAAGACACAAAAAACAAGACTTTCAAAGTTGCTAAGAAGGAAATTGTTGAAGTGTTAATCAAGGACATGACTGGTATGTTTAAYTGGGATTCTTGGGTTTCAATTTCAAGGACAGATGTTGTAAAATTTCTAGGTTGATTCATAGCTTGGCAGATGGTGTGTTTATAGCATCATTTATAGCATCACTAGTTTGGGAGTGTGTGTAATGCACTTACCTGGCTTTATCAAGGAAGAAGGAACAAGTACTGGGGCCTTTCTAGTCAACAGAGGCAGGAGTCTGAGCTGAGACTTGGGGCCTTATTCCCAGCCTGAACTGAAAGCTTCTCAGATTTTACTTTGTAGACCCTGAGACACTTGCAAGGTGGAAAACACTGGTCTCAGTGGAGCTCTGCCAAAGTGTCAGTATGACATATGCTAGTTGCTGAACAGTTCTGCAGAACTTCTCTCCTGTCTCCTGTTCATGGTTGAGGTTTATGGTCATTTCTCCTGCGATACTTGTCTGTCTCTTACAAGTTTTTGCAAACTTCTTTTTGCTGCAGGGTGGTGGCTAGTGGAAAATGCAGACAAGCAGATAGCCTGGTTCCCAGCCCCATACCTGGAAGAGATTGACATCCACAAGGACATCCAGAATACCTTCAGCTCAAATGAAGAGGGTAAGTCCACTTAAAGCTACAGTGACCCAAACCTTTCCTTGCTGTTCTGAGTTCAGAACTATACTGTGCTCCTCTCCCTGTTCCCTTTTTTTCTTAAGTGGGGGACAGCTCTGCAAAAACAAAAAAATCCCAACCAAACAAAAAGACAACACACACACACACAAACATGTTTTAACCATTGGCTGAAGTACCTGCATCGAGTTTCCAGAGCTCTAAGTTTTTTAGTCATCTCTGCCACCGGCCATGGGTGGCTGAGCAAATAAATCACTTACTGGAACAGTGTTAGTGTGCAGCTCTCTCCTCCACCCTGGGACTGCTGATCTAATCTTTCACAGGGATGGGGCATCTTGTAATAGTTATTTGTGTAACTATTAACTTATTAATATCCRTTAATAAAAAATAATATCTTGTGCAATTAATAACTACGTATGTAGCAGTATGCTCTGCACAATCACTTTCCCTGTCACTGAGTTACCTGCTTGTTTCCCCCATCTTACTGTTCACACTAGCTCACAGGAGCAGAACTGGGAACTTTCTGCCTTGCTGGAGAATGCTAYCCCGAGTAACTTCGCATGGCTGCATGCTCTCCATCTCTGTACTAGGAAGGGAGCTGTGTTCACAGTGGTGACACCCACCTGTCAGAGAGCCAGCACAAAGCCTGTCTTTCTGAGTTCTTAACTGTAGAAGTTTCCCCAGACCTCAGGCTGTGCTTGTGCACTCAGCAGACAGGCAGTATTCTGGTCTATTCTCTCTCCACACTTTGCCATGATTTTTTTTTTTCTTCACAAGGCAAAAATATCTCCCCCTTCTTTCTTCAGGCAGCTTGTATTTTGCTGTGCAAGCTTATGAGTCTCAGAAAGCAGATGAGCTCTCTCTGAACAACGGAGTCATYGTGGAGGTGGTCAGAAAATCTGATGATGGCTGGTGGCTGACCCGGTAAGGAAGCTTTCCTGAAGCTGTCATTCCCAAGAGAGCCAGCTACCTGCTGCAGGTGCTCTTTCCTGTTCCTCCCCAAGCAGTGTGCAGAGAAGCTCTCACCAAATTCCCTGTCCTTTGGGTAGAGACAGTTTCCCCTTCTTTGTCCTGTACGCAGCAGTAGGGTGAATCCTCGCCAACATCCACCACCCTGCATGCACTCCTCCCTCCCTCAAGTCTGAGGTGGGAGAAGGGCCTTTCTTTTCAGTGTTGCTTTCCATCCTGCCCCTTAGGTACAATGGACATATTGGCTACATCCCCTCCATGTGCCTCCGGCCCTACAAGAATCCTCACAGCAGGCTCCAGACCATTGTGAGCTGCAGGCTCAATGCCTCCACCCCTGACCTCTCCTCCTCCCTGGGGGCTCTTCAGGCCCTGGACAAAGTGGCAGGAGAGAGTGTGGTGCTGCCTTGTCCTCCTCTTGACCTGACTGAAGAAGGGACTTCGACAAGCAGATCGAGATCTTTGCCCAGGGCCAGCTCCACTCCAGATTTGGAGACCGATAGCTCGTCTCTCAGCTCAGGCAGTGAGCGGGATGGCAAGGCAGGCTGGAAGCCCGACTTATCAAGGTCTCTGCCTGAAGTCGAGCAGGCCAGGAGCTCTCCCCTGGGGAAGGCCTTGGCAACACACAACAGTAAATCTCCACACCTCACCCACAAAGACAGGAACGATTCTGGCTTTGTGGAGTCATCTGCCACTGATCTAAGTTACTCCGTCGCTGACTCAGACTTGGCTGCCTGTGTCCCCAAGGTGCCCACGCGCCCCTCAGTCCATGAAATCCTCCAGAAGTGCAGCACCGTCACAAAACGAGCCATGCAGCAGTCAGCCTCCCGGCCGGCCCTCCCAACTCTGCACACTCTCCAGAGCGTGCAGTAGCATGCCTGCACCTTGGAGGGGCACAGACGCTGCCCAGGCTGGCACCACAACTGAAACGAAGTGCCAGGTACCCTCCTTGCCGCAGCTGCAGGCAGCTGGCACAAGGAGCGTCAGTGCTGGGGACTGTTGCTTTTCAAGGACATGGTGTTTAACTCCTGACACAACAGAACACGTTTGTGAATGTTACTCAACCAGGTTACACTTACTTATCTTGCAGCTTGCAGGGGAAGGGCAGGGAGTATGGAAGGGCTCTCGTGCCTRTGAATGGTCTGGATGTGCTGAATGGCTGTCAGAACAGAAGATACATACGGGATAGAAACTTAATCTTTGACCCTTCCCTATAGAGAGGTCTGTGCAGGCACAGAAGAAAAAAACAGTGACAGTATAGTTTGTTTCCTTACTGGGTAAGTTGTCTGGGGCCAGAGCTCATGTTAATGAATAAAACACCCCCCTTTCGAGGGGGTTCTGATATTTACTGAAATTTATATTAATTTCTACCTCTAAACTCATTTGCTAAAACTGAAATAGAAAAATCTAAGATTTATATATAGGTTGCGACTTCTGATTTTAGTTAATCTTTCAGTTATCTGTTAATTTTTCTGAAACAAGCATTTTAACCAATGTGCAATGTTTTTATATTGTTCTAGATTACATACATTTCTGTCTCAGAAACAAATAAAATACATGTAAATATCTAGGGGGACTGGGTTGTTTTTTATGCTTAGAAAATTTCTTAGTTTGAAAATTAAAGTTGTACTTATCTCCCTCTCAGGTGCTAACCTTCCTGGGCAGGGTGAAAGACCTGCTTTGGGCCAGAGAACATTTTGCCCAAGCAAAGAAACTTGTCAATGCTTAGACACAAAACTAATCCATATGCACTCTTAAGCTGGGCTTTGGGACATGATACAACACTGTCAGTATTGCGCAGGAATCCTGCCTTATTTCAGTAGATTTTAAGATTCAAAGAAAGACTTGTTCAGAGCCAAGTTCTACCTTTTCTCCAAACTAACCACTATCTTCCTGGCTCCTCCTGCGTTGTGCAGGATGCTGTATGGGAAGACACGTGAAAACTCAGGGTATTAAAATACAATGGGAAATCRCAGCTTGAGCAAAGGACTGACCCCTTCCCTCCTCACATTAAGCCCTAAAGGGTCTGTAAAGAGATACTGGACTTGTTTAAATTTTAAACAAACTTTAAAAGAGTTATTATAAAAATACAAATATTCCAGTTGTCATGCAYGGTGGGAAAGCTGGCCAAGGCACGCCCCCAGGCGGTTCAGCTCTCCCCTCAGGAGAGGGCAACTGGTAGGAGAAGGGTCATAAAGTCACATCTTCCTGCTGGGATGCATCAGCCAGTCTCATGTTTTGCCACATGAACTCAATGAACATGGAGGCCTGTAGTAATCGGCTCAGTCTCTGGAAATGGCGCTCTGCAGAGAAAGAAAACCAATGGTTGACACCACAGAAGCTCACCATGCGATGGGGGTGCAAAATTTTTCTGTTCGGACCAAGGCAAACTGGGAACATCCACAACATAGGAGATCTCAGTCTCACAGACTGTGAAAACTATTTGTCAGTGTCAGTAAAGAGGCCAGGATCAAGATGACAGAACTGACAGTGGAGTGAGAGCTCAAAGGAGCAGGGAGCAGCTGAGATCATCACAGCATCACCAGCTCTGAGCCCCCAACAGATATAACAGGCTGCCTCACCACTGACCTGAACACTCCCCCAGCGTGACTCACCGGTGTAAGGCAGCAGGGACTCCACAGCAGTTTTAATGCCCGAGTACTGCAGGAGGCAGTCTGGTGTTTCGTGCTTTAGGAGGGTTTCAATGACAGCTTGGGCCTCGTGGCAGTTCCGAGAGTTTGTATTCCACGTCACCAAGAACGTTAACACTGCCTCTAGGAAGAAAGGAGGCGATTTGTACACATTAGCCGTGCTGAGGGCGCTGGCACGTTACAGGAGAGGCCAGGTTAAAAAGCACTTTGCTGTCCTAGGGAGCAGTTCAGCTCCCACACACCATGACTGATGAGCCTGGAGAGGTCACAGAGCTATGTGGAGAACTCTGTTGTGAGCTGTTGCAGAGATGTCCTAAACAAGGGGGTGGTGAGGGAGGGCAAGGCCCTTTGGGCAGATGTGACTGAAGGAAAGCATGTTTTGGGGTATGGAAGATATGACTTGGGGACTGCTCAGTGCACTTGTCTCCCGCTGCAGGACGGTCTCAGATGATGCAGTAAGAGTGCCAAGGGATGCAACCATGCCAGAGGCTGATGACTTCAAACAAACTCATAGCAGTTTCTGGTGTTTGTCATGAGTAGCACCATAATAAAGAGGATGGCCCTGGGCAGCAGCCCTGCTCAATGGCGGTGGGAGCTCACTGGTGCAAGTCAAGTCTACAGAGACTCTGCTTTTAATTTTAGTTGAGAAAAGCCCCTCATCTGAAAGGTTTTAGCATACAAATCATGTTGTAACAAACCTTTTTGATCCTTCCGCAGCCGAAGGATGGTCTCTTCCAAGTGCTTTCTCCCATCAATTTCCTTAAGGATGGCTGCAAAAGACAGAAATGAAGAGGCAGGAAAAGAAAGAGGATCTGTTCAAGAGCAAGATCCATGCCCTCCTCCTGCACTGAGGATCCTGTAGGAAACAGCATGCAGTCCTGTCACAGGAGTCTGTGGAYATAGAGGCCAACACACTTCAGATACACAGACACCTTCTCTTCTGGCCATTCTAAACCTGCAAGTGCTTCACTGTGTGATCTGAACATCCCTCTGTCAGTACAGGCTTTCTCAGGCATAAGAGCGGCTCCCAACGTGATTAGCCTATCTGACCAGGCACTGGAGGTGAGACAAAACTCCTGCCAACTCACTGCATCTCTCTGCAGAGCCTGGCTTGGGAGGAGCTAAAGCCACCACCCTGACACCCAGTGCTTCTGAGAGCCCTTCACATAGCAGCTGTTTTTTAAATGAGCCCCCRAATCCAGGCAGAGAAAGTCAAACAACAGGTAAACTTCTGTATAAATTCTGGGTGCAGGCTGCTACCCCTGGGAATGAAAGCTGACTTGACTTGCAATACGAAACTTAGTGCTCTTCAGCAATCAGCTGCATGTGTTGCTCCTGGAGGAACAGTGACATCTGATGTCCCTGCTGTGATGGATTCCTTCTGAAACACACCCTTAGGCTGAGAGCAGGGAGACCATTTGTCATCAGGAGCACTAAAAGCAAGGATTTCACTTAAGAAATGGGAGTGATATGAGGAAGGGAAAATGAAAGTTTTCAGACAATTAGGCTTTGTAGTCTTCACCTACCTGGAAGAGGTGTTCTAGAAGGTGAGAGGCAGAAAATGCCTTCAGAGCTTAACATGGACTCACCTTTAATCACCATCAACACCGTGTGTGGACGATCCAGAGAGATTGCCAATCCTAAAGCTTTGAGGAACCTTTTCTCATAAAGCAAGTTAGAAAGCTCTTGTTCTCTGGAAAACAGTTAGGGCCAAAAAAAAAACGTCAGAGGCATATTTGGTTGGTGGAACAAAATCCTAGGCAGAAAGTAGATTTGGCAGATGTAAAGTTTAATGCCAGGAAGTTAATACCACTTTCCAATGAGCACTTCAGTGCCTTCATTGTGCAGGTAATTACTCTGGCACGTTCAAGGATTCCCTGAGCTATTCAGTGCTGGCTGATGCAGGAGGAAATGAATGATAATAGGTTTCAGTAGTTTGACTTGGCTTATCGCAGCAATACGTAAACATGAAAGCCGACAGTTCTGTAGCAAGGCTTTATAGTAACTAAAGATAAACCACAAAGTAGGTGAAGAGACTACTGCGATTTGACATCATCAAAATAGCTAAACGACAGAATCCATAGATTAGAAGGAACTGGATGACTAAGTTTGGACAGTCTCGCTGGGCAAAATTTGCCTTTTCACAGCTCGCTACTATACAGGATCAACTTACTTCATAATCTGCTCTTCCTGTTTAGCTTGTGCCTCTTCCTGTTCAATTTCAGTGACATCCTTTAACAAAACAGAATACAATCATGTCAAATCTTGCTTTAATACAGATGAATTTTTGTTTAGCCATCAAATGATTAGAAGACCAGCTTTTGTAGAAAGATCTTCAGGTCAAATAATTGCTGAATCTATCAACTCACAACTCCCTTCTAAACGACCTTTAGAACACCAGTGCTTTGCAGGCTGCTAAAGCCCATCTGCTGTTCTGCTTACAAGCCTGTCTAGGTGTGGTCAAAAGGAAAGTAGAAATCAAGATATGCCTTACTGACCCAATTTCAAAGTGCAGAAAATGAAGGGAATGCGCATGTCATGCTGGAACAGGGTTAAGAACAAACCACTGKGATCCTGATCTCTGCACCGCATTACTGATTGCTAACTAGAGAGGAAACAGACTCTGTACTGTACCTTCCACAGCGTAATGCAGGAATCA
Source organism: Rhea americana (assembly GCF_003343005.1). Taxonomy (NCBI): domain Eukaryota; kingdom Metazoa; phylum Chordata; class Aves; order Rheiformes; family Rheidae; genus Rhea; species Rhea americana. Next base: position 355,320 of record NW_028185939.1, read on the forward strand.
CTGGATGCTGTCACAACCATGTCATCTTGCTTGTTAGAGTGAAGACCCCAGATTTTATCTTCGTGACCATCTAATGTTTTCACACATTCATTTGTTTTAATTGTCCAGAGTTTTAAGAGACCATCAGAACCACTTTTGGAAGACAAAAAAACCAGAGCTAATTAACTCAGAGGATCACTAGGCAGACCCATCCTTGCTCTGCTCTGCCTCCCATACTCAATAAACACTTCTCATTCAACCGCTTTCCAAACAGGAGCAAAATTAATTGCAAATATCAAGAGAGCTTAAGAATCTCAAGCCATGTAGCTCTGAAGGTAGGACCCAGCTTTAGAGGCACTCCAACAACAGAAAAAGGCACTACCCTATTAAAACTCATTTCAAACAAAATGTACTTCCTTCCCAGTGTTACTAAGATTTCCTCAAGYGATTTCTTCTTGGAAAACCCTGTTAGTTGCGTATCACCATAAGCTCTGATATTCCAGTCTCTCATATTTCAGCTTTTCTATATGGAAAGGCAACACAAAGGACAAACTGAGGACCAGAAAAGCTACATTTCYTGCTTCTAGCTAGAGAACTAACCCTTTGCAGGTACCAGTTCCAATTGTTTAACTTTTGCTGCTTTTCCATTGCCAAAGGCAATAAAGTGAGATGCACCCTTAGCTCTGCCCAGCTATAGTATATGTCACCAGTTCAGCAATGTCAGTGGAGGTAAATAGAATCTGCAGCATAACTGGACAACTAGAGRAAGGCAAGTCAGTCCGTGCAAGAAGTTTAGCAGAGACATGGGATTTTCCTGTCTGATTTTCCAAAACGAAATCGATTGCTCAAGACTGCTGTCTTGTTGCTTATATCAACCAAGCAATTTCTTTTCTGATTAGTTTTAACATCTTTCTTTAGTGTACTGGCTTACCTGCTAAGCAGCTGTGTCCCCCGGCTTACAAAAATGATCTTCAGTACAGAGGCATCATGACCTTCAAAAGTCTGGAAAACAGCAAGTTCAAAAGAATTGTTGCCAGGCTTTTCAAAGACAGCCCTCTCTAAGGGGATGAAATAGTCCCACAGTCCTAATAGGTAAATTCCAATAAGTWGCCTCTCTTTGTGGGACTTTCTCTTACTGTAGGTTGAAAGGGCAGTAGAAAACGGCTTGCCCACATATCATTTTTTCAAAAGACCTCCTTGCTTAAACTTGTTGCACAAGGTCAAATTGCAAGTGCTCTGAACAGTGAGACCAGCTGCATAAGTCATCTCCTAAAAGGTTGATTACCCTGACACTGAATGAAGCACACACTTGGAGGCATGTGAGGTAACACTGCTGGGCAAAATGTATCACAGAATAAGCAACTGCCTTCTCATTGTCTTAGCGAGATGCTGTCRGACTGCACAGATAATTCTTCTGTGAAGATCGTGTGTCAGACAAACTTCTATGTTTTTCCTTCATGGCTACAGCTATGTCAGGCAGAGCCAACCTTCYTTCCAAAGCTGGAGTATGCTTTTCTCCTACCACGTTGCTCTTCAGTTAGCTAGAAAAGAAAGATCACTTAGGCACTGGGCAAATGCTTTTGTCCTGGAGCCTTCCAGGCAGCTCAGGCATCCAAGATCCTCGATAACAATGCTATGCCTGGATGGCTGTCCCCCCACTAACCAGCATATGCCTTTCTGAAGCTGCCTTAATCAATCCTCATTTTATGCCAGGTTCTCCTACATCAAAGAGCAGTTTCAGTTCTCATTACCTTCAGACAGCTGAAGTCCTGAAGACCCCAAAGCTTCAGCATCCCATCTGCTGAGGAAGTGGCCAAGATCTGATCCACTGGGGAAAACTGCACACACCAGATTCCACGCTTGTGTCCAGTGAAGACRCCCAACAACGAGCAATCGGAACAGGACCACAGCTTGGCCAGTCGATCCTGTGAGCCTGTGGCAATGAGTTTGTCATTTGGAGAAACTGCCACACTGTTTATATCCTGGAAAAGTCATACAAGTACAGAGTACAAAGCAGTTTAGGTCTTTCTGTTGTTATTGAACATTAGTAAATTCAGGGTACAAAACAGGATAGGCTGATTTAAGTGCTAATGTTTGTGAACGCTATTCTGACATCCTCAGATTGCTGGGCTTTTACCTGTTTTGGAGTTAACTCTCAGGACTGCTAACCATATGATCACTTCAACAKTAAAGAAAATGTCCTAACCGGGCTTGTTTTACTTCTGAGAAAAGGGGAAGAGAAAGCCTCTAGCCCACTGAGTGCAAGTGTGAACAGAGGAGAAAATTGTGAGGATCACAGAAGACCAATAAAAAAATGAAAATAGAAGACAAACAAGTAGCTTCAGTTGAAATTTCCTGGTCTTCACCTTACCAGTCTCTGGTTTCCTTCCCTGAACTGTCATGTTTTTCTATCACCTACACTATTGTCTAACTCAACCAATCCTGAACTTTACCYGCAAACTCCATGCTAACATTGAGCATTCAGATTTACTATAGATAYTTCTATAGAAAAGTACATCTTCAAGTCTGACGGAGCTCTACCTTGTCGTGACCTCTCTCCGTCACTTGGGCATGAAGGGTTTCCGGGCTGGAGATCAAGGCTGCTTTTGCTTTGGAGGTGAGGGAGTCTGGGATATTCCAGATCTTAATTGTACAGTCCTGGCTGCTGGTCACTACAAAGCTTTCTTTCAGTCTGAGAAAAAAAATAAATAAAATAAAGTGCCACGTGTAAGGAAGTAAAACAGTGACTTTATTCATGCAGAAAAAAAGCCTTCTCTTCCTTCTCCTACCAGGACCTACACGTGTTCGGTTACTCTGCTGGGATGTTAAACAGAGCACTTGAATGATTTTTCAAGCTTGTTCTCATTTTCCTGAAGTTCTTGTGATAGCCTCCAGCAATTCAGACATTAGTCAAGAGCACTGCTAGCTGTCTTCATTTACATGTTCAGGTATACTGCAGCTCTTGAATAGGCAAATTGGGCTTCAAAACTATTAGGCAGCTTGAAGAAAGAAGAGCTGACTAACAGACATGCTATTCTGAGCCTTGTCCAATCTTTATTACCTTGAGCAAGAGACAGCGCCCACCCCATGCGCATGACCCAGTCCTTGGGCTACACAGATCACTTTTCCATCCTTGTTCATCCGCCAGACTCGAAGGCTTTTATCCTGCAGTGAGAGAAGAGAAACTGCTGTGTTTTTTCTGACAAGTGATCAGTCTCATGAATTTACCACATCCATGAGCCTGGCTAATCAATGTTTTTTAAACTAGAATCTGTGCCTGCATTCATCAGAGCATGAGAGCAGAAATGGCCAAGCAGGCTGCACTGCAGCTTGGAGGTTTGCTTCTGAGTATATCGGGACAGATGGTACCTTTTCTTCCAGCACTTTATCTTGCCCACAGCTCCCCATCAGTCCCTCACTAATGACACCTCTGAACGCCCATGTAAGAGCAAGAAATGCACGGAGAACAAGGCACTTCCTATCAGGCTATTAAAGTAATCAATCAATGCTTTCCCAGGGATAATGTCAAGAAAAGGATAGTGGAAGAACCTAATATTTTGGGGGCAGAGCAGATAGGAATTTCCATGTGAACAAAAGCCCCTTCTGGATCACCAAAGATGAATAAGAAAACTATCCATAAAGATCATTAGAAATAAAAAGTTTCATTCAATGAAGAAAAAAGCTTCTATACCTTAGCACAGCTCACAAACATCAGGCCTTTTCTGAAGACATCCAAGGCAAGAATTGTTTCTAAACAAAGGCAGAAGAAATAACTGAATATAAAACAACAGTGTAATCGGACAACAAATGCACGATTAATACGGAGTCTACTGCTTACTGATTGGAGCACAGAACTTTGAGAAACTTCAGAACATATCTGCATGCATTACAAAGTGATTGGCTGTTTATAGCATTGGTGTGAATCTGTCACCTGTAGCCACAAAACAGCCTTCAGAGCTAATGCTCACCTACCTACACATTTAATTTAAATGGATCTCTCTGGTAGTTAAAGGGACTGAACTAATAGAACTGTAAAAGGAAAGCTAGTATTTGCAAAATCAGGACAGCATGATTATGTGCTTTCTCCATACCACTGCAAAAGACTGTTGTGATGCTGTTGCAGAGAACTCAAGGACTCCTGCCTCCATGTAACAGTTGTCACAGAGCAGCTAGATACAGGAACAACTTCACATCTCCCTCCTACCCAGTGCAGAGCTGCCCACACGCACCTGTGTGGCCATAGAGGATCTGGCAGTGTGAGGTTGCTAGTTCAAACACTTTGAGCTGAGGGCTGTTGGTAGCCACAACAATGTGAGAATCAGCAGGCCCAAGGAACTTAACGTCCAGAACCTCATCATTGTAACCTGCAAACTGAATATGTTGGAACAGTTTAAAGCGGAGAAATCAGCTGGTTAGAGAAGTACAAAATAGCACCACATTCAATAAGGCTGCATTACTGTGAGCTCTTGTTTAATACTGCACAAAAAAAGTTTTATTAGACATAAGCTGGAGCGCTAAAGGACTTCTGGCTAGGCCTATTCTGTGCTTTTCTTTTGCCTATGTTTGCTTCTGTGCAATATTCCTTCAAACAACCCCACCAGTAAAACTGGCTTTATAGCTTGTAAACATATATGGAAAGCAAGAAACAGTACAAGAAGAGGGAAGCCCTGGACAAAGCTGTCACCACAAGCAGAGCTGATCCTAAAATGTGGATAAAGAAACAGGAAAAGGAAGACTGAAGATTGTTACCTGCTTCCTGAGCTGAAGGGTTTGAGCATCATACAAAACAATGTTGTGTTCCACGGACACTGTGACAACTTCGTTCCTCCCAGGCACAAGCATGCAGTGGGTCAGACTACGCTCGCTGGCCTCCTCCTTGGATTCCACAGGCTCAAAGGGCACAGCCTGGGTAAATACGCAGGCAGCTGTGGCAACTTCCCAGATTTTCAGGATGCCTAACACAAATGAGGATATAAATTATCTGTTGGAAGCCCTGTTTTTGACAATGATTATCCAAGTAATACTAAATAAACCCTAACAAACCCTGGCCTCATCTACTGAGAAAAATCWACGTAGCTTTAAGGCAAGACAGCTATCTGGTCCAATTAAAGTGGTGTGAAGGATCACAAGCATTTTCTTCTTTGGTCTAAATCAAACATCAAACTTTTCTGATCAATTTAAGTCAATCACAGCACAAACAGCAAGTCCAGCTGCAAACTATAACAAAATATACAAAGCAAAATCAAGACTACATAATGTAACTAAGCAATCTGTTCTCATTCACTACTGTCAAAGGAACTCAGGAGAAGGTTCTGCTCTACAGCCCTCAAGAGTTCAGACCAAGGCTTTTGCCACACAAAGAACATACATCCCAACAATAATGGCAACATAGGCCTACAGCACAGTCCTTTCTCAGCCTCTAAACCGGGCAACGACATGGCACAATACTCACCTTTGCTGCCAGCTGTGAGAACGTGCAACCCTTGGTTCTTCACACCTAGCTGAGAGAACTCTCCTTTTTCAGGTAACAGAACAGCAGCTTCCACACTCTGCAAGAAAGTTGGCCAAGCACTGGCTTAGACTTGAGGGACTGGAATCCCGTTTCAACAGACACACACACACCATACTGCACTGTCCCAGATGGCACAGCTAAGTAGGAAAGGCAGCCAGATACAACACAAGARCAAAATTCTCAGAACTATCCTTCCTTCCATCTCCAGCACTGGGAAAGCAAAGGCAGTGGCAGCATGTATATTCTCGTGCTCCCCAGAAACAACTCCAATAAGCAAAGAGAGAAGGAAAATAAACAGCTCTAGAACAGAATTTAATGATTTCTGTACAAGGGAGACAAAGCCTGATTTCACAATATACAGAAACTTAGAGAACGCACCATCATGGGAACAGTGACCTAGAAACTACAAAGGATCTCAAAGGAATAAACGAAATACAATTTCACCTCGTAAACAGGGATGGTTCGTTTAATTTCTCCAGTTTTCAGGTTCCACACCATGCAGATTTTATCACGGCCAGAACTGCAAGTTAAAAGAGAGTTTCAATGTTAAAACCATTCACCTCAGGCTCTGAGCACAATTTTGAAAGGAGTTCAAATACCCTTCTGAAGAGGCCCGTAACAAAAGACGACACCAGCCTTCCACGTGGTGGCATAGTATTGTCACCAGAAACACAAGTGCTGAGAGCCCAGTCACTTGCTTATACTGACATGCTAGGATTGAGAACCTTCAGCAATCTTTCCCCTCAAAGGACAAACTTCCCATACATCACAGAAATCCTGTCTTTGGCAGGAGGCAGGATGAATGGGACAGAAAGGCTAAGCCTCTACAAGTTTTTACCTGATGAGTGTATTTCTGTCTGCAGCAAAAGCCAGGGAGGTGACAGCACTGAAATGGCCACTCAACACAGCAACACATTTGCTGGAATTCAGGTCCCAGATTCGGATTTTGTAGTCCATTGAGGAGGAGAAAAGTTGCAGACGTGAAATATCAGGGTGGAACTCAACAAGGCTAGACAGAGAGAAATAAAGACAGACTTGACTAGGGCAAGAATAAGCTATCTGGCATCCCCTCAGCTTTAGTTCAATATTAAATACATATTCTGTGCATAAAATGTGACGGATCAATCGATCTGAATTTATACAAGAACTTCCTTTATAAAACTTCATTCGTTCCTCTTCCACCCACCAGTGAGAACTTCAACTGTTCTTTGCTAGTCTTAAACTTTCCTGAAGTACAACAATTACTAAGCACAGATATTCCACTTGGATCCCAAGAAACTTTTTGATCACATTGTTTCCTCTCTAACCTAAAGTCAGTTTTAGTACTGCTCCTTCACTAGGCATGTAAAAAAAAATGGGGAACAGCAGAGCCTAGGACATGCTCTGAATGGTGTTTTCAATTCCATTAACTCAGGACATCCACATCAGTCCTAGTGCACGGGCATCACACTAGCACCAGAAGAATGGAAATGACAGATAAATATGACTCATCCTTACTGTACAACTCCTGAAGATCCTTTTAGGTTGTGTGTGCAGTACTGTTTGATCATATCCCAGATCTTAATAGTGCTGTCACAGCCACCTTGTAAAAGAAGGGCATAAAAGAATGAACTATGGAGAAGAGAAACACACRAAGTCCAATATATCAGCAATTGTAAAATTTCACAGATTACAAAAGCAGCAAAGTGAAACCAGTAACAACCATCAAGACCAAGAACTGCTCAAGGACTACTTTACACTTTCAGARCAATGGGCAAAATCTGACTGCTCACAGGCAAGAAACTGGAAGCACAATTAAGTAACATATCCTATCTGCTCTCCTCCATCTCTAAAGAGTCCCAGCTTTACACTGAGATAACTGGGCCCCACTGCTTTGTGGATTCCTTATACTTATCAACATTTAATTAAGTAATATATTTTAGGTAGAACATTAGAACATTGTAAGTATCCCTGTTAAAAGTGGGTTCTTGATACACTACCTGCGCAAAATCTCTTCTGATGTCGTCTCATTTCAAGAGCTCACGAAACCACAYTGTGTCAAGCTGGGCTAACTTATTCAAGTTATGCAAAAGCACAGTAGGCATTCCCATTGTGCGGCAACAAAATAGGACTGTACCTGTGGCTAACAGTGTTGAAGTGGAGTCAAAGGCCATGCTAGCTATGGGTGCTACRTGCACTGCTTTCCATGTGCGAACACATTTGTTCTCTCGCCAGTTCCACTGCTTCAGCAACAGGGCTCGGCTTCCTGTCACAAGGATCTATCCAAAAGCAACACAAAGGAAGATTAACCATTAAGTGGATTTTCTACAGCACATCAGCACGCACATGGATGCATGAAAGGAGACAGAAATAACTCTGGACATAAATGCAACATCACCTAAGGCAGTTTCTACACATACATACAAAACAGATTAATGGCACGCCTGTCTCTGGATCAATTCCCTATCTTCAATTGCAAGTAAGTGTAGGGATCATTCCCATGTCTGATTTCAAGTCAGACTGGAAGTCAGATGGAAGCACCTGATGACACTATACAGAGATCTCTGGAAATGGACAGCGCTTTCAGACAGACTCAAAGGCAGACAGCGCTCATCAGCTCTATTAGGAGGCCCAACAGAGCAGTAAAGAAAAATGTAAAGCAAATASATACCTCATCATCAGGGCTAAGAACAAAGGAGGTAATATCCTCTTGATCGTCCTATAAAATTGAAAGGAAAAGACAGTTAAATCCTCTATGTGAAGCTTCTTAGGGCTCTCAGGACTCTTTTCTACATGCTTCCATTGACACTAAGCACATCTAACAGCTCTCCAGTTGTGCTTACAGAGAACACTAACAATATAACTGTCTGCATTCAGATACATTTCTCATCTTCCCATCTAATTTTCACTTGAGAGCTTCAGAAGGACAGCTGACAATAAAGGAACCCGTGGAGGCTTCAAAAACATCCAACAGTTTCCAAAGTCATCAGACATCGAATCTTCTCACCTGTTCAAGGCTGTGAAGAAGAGCTCCCGTTTCTATATCAATTACATTCAGCTTGATCCCGCAGGGGCAAAACATGAATTTTCCATCTCCGTTTACCTGGAGGGAAGAAATGGAAAACCAGAAGCATTTGCAGAACCAGAGAGATGATGCATYTTTAAACAGGCACATCGCTGTTTTAGCTTTCCTCTCTCAAGACTTCGACAGAAGAAAAGTCACTCTTCCTACCTGAATTCCTCCTCCTTTGTAGAAAGGCTCCATTTTCCGCGATACTGCATAGCTGCAAGGAAGAACAAGCACCGCGCGGCGCAACAGCTCAGAGGAAGCGGCCCCCRGACGCCCAACCTGCCGGCAGCTTCGCCGCACGGGCTCGGAAGGGGCCCCCGGCCGCCCCGAGCTCCTCGCCCCAGCCCCGGGGGCCCCAGCCACCCCCGGTCCCGTCCCCCCGCCTCTGCTTCCCCCGCCCTCACTTGCTCTTGAAGCGCACGGGGCTGCTGGCCGCCCCGGCCGTCGCCATGTTCCTCGCCCGCGTGCCCGTCGCTTCCGGCGCTCCTCGTTGCCATGGAGAAGGGCGGAACTTCCGGCGCTCGCARGTGACGCAGGACAGCACGCCGCGGGCGGGAGGCGGCCGGCCGCCATCTTCGGCGCGGGCCCATGCCTGCCCCGGCCCAGCTCTAGCACTAAGCTACCAACTGTGCAGCTGGTGCGCAAGTGCCGCTTGGAAGAGCAGCAGCTCTCACTGAACTRCTCCTCAGTGCTTCAAAGCAAGCAGCTTTCCGGCAAGGAAAGCAGGAAGGTGACTTTTCTTCAGACTACAGAGGAGCCCCAAATGAATACTTCCAAGAACAAGCTTTCACAGAATCAGTATTTTATTGCATATACACACATACAACTCCTTTGGTACATACAGTCTTTCAAAAACATCCTGAAATGGTCCAAAAGATGCCCCAGCTGTGCATACACCACCATCCTGTGATGTTACTTTCTAATCTTCCTATAAARTCTCTTGCTATAAGGCAAAAAACAAATCCTGCCAACATCTCAGTGCTTGCCTGGCACATTGATCACAGATCCCTCATCTTTTAATTAACAAAGGCACTTTAGGTAACCTCATTTAGAGGTCTCGAAGGGTAGGTAACACTCAGGTTCCACCAGGAACGCTTCAACATCAAAGGAATACTGGCAGACCTATCTCATTAGAATATTTCTTACAGCTTTACACTTTACACTGTCCRCCAGCATACTCCTCTTTTGCTTTGTTTTGTAAGGCTCATTTCCACAAAAGCATCAAAAAAGAAAACCCYAATAGCCACCAGGAATAGATAAGGTAACTTCATGGTGCCATGCGCTGCAGGCTGGGCAGGTCTTACTCAGGAGAACAAGACTAAATGTAATCTTCAGCATGTATGGATCAACCTTATGTCCAATACAGCCAGCACAGGAGCTCATCTCAGACTGTCCTTCGGAGAGGTTCGGCACTCTAGGGTCACGTCTCACGCCACCACGGCTCCTGCAAGAAGGCGGCATCCCTCAGAACAGCCATTACCACTGTCAGCACAACCCCCCGAGGCCTGCTCAGCCCCGCACTGCCCTCAGCAACAGCAGTTATAGGAACATGGGTTTCACTCCCCACACACCAGGACCGTGGGCAATGAGCTTAACGCTCCCTATACTGTGGGCACATTTATCTCACCGAGGGCCACAGGAGACCAGYGGTGATTTTCAGAACGTGCCGGGCACAGCGGCCGACACGATTCGCGAACCGCCTCCCCCCGGCCCTCCTCGCGGCACGAAAAGCCCCACGGCGACAGGGACGCGCCAGCAGCGGCCCGCGCCGCCGACCCACCCGCGGCCCGCGGCGCCTCCAACCGCGCGCTGCGCGCCTGCGTCCCCCTTATATGTGCTCTGCCGCGCACGCGCGAGCCTTGCGCATGCGCGTGTCGCAGGCGAGTCTGCCCAACCCGCACCCTGAATAAGGCGGCTGTCGAGCGCGCCCCGCACCCTGCGTGTATTCCTCATTCAGCGCGCGGGGCCCGGCCCGCGGGGCGGTGCTCTCGCGAGATCTCCGGGTATAAATAGCGAGCAGGGCCGGCGCGGGGCCTTCTACTCTGAGAGCTCACGTAGGTGTTGCGGAGCGCGGTGGGGGCGGGCGCGGCGCGGCCGCTTCATCCGCGCCCATCGCGGCACCCGCCTGAGCCGGCGCGGCCGGGACGCTGCCGCCGCGCCGCGGGGCCATTTCCCGCTGGGGGGGGGAGGTGGGGGCGGCGGGAGCGAAGTCTCGGCTAACGCCCCCTCCCGCCTCTTTCTACCCTAGCAAATGGCGGACGACGCCGGTGCAGCGGGAGGTGCAGGAGCCGCCCGAGGGGGCTTCCGCGGCGGCTTCGGGACCGGGCTGCGGGGCCGCGGGCGCGGCCGTGGCAGAGGCCGCGGGAGAGGCCGCGGGGCCCGCGGAGGCAAGGCGGAAGACAAGGAAGTAAGTCCGGGGGGCGGGAGGTGCGTTCGCCTTCCCACGGAGACCGTGAGGAGAGCTTGAGCCGGGCTGGGAGCCCGGGCAGGGCAGTTGCCGCGGGGTGCTGGTGGGTGGGGGGGTGGGTGCTGCCGGCGATCTTTCTCAGCCGATTTCTTTCCCAGTGGGTTCCTGTCACCAAACTTGGTCGCCTGGTCAAGGATATGAAGATCAAGTCTCTTGAGGAGATCTATCTTTTCTCGCTTCCAATCAAGGTAAGGTGGTGTGGTTAGCGTCACCACATAACACACAAACCTTAATAAACTCTAAAGTTAGCAGTAGCTGCTGCATTTCTGATCAGAGAGTTCAGGTTAAGTCCCTTATAGTCTAAGGTTTAAATCAGTAGAAGCTAAGGAGTGATGTATCTACTTGGAGGAAAGCACAGTGTGATTTCTGTGCTGCATTCTGTTACATGTTGAGATGGTAGCAAAGAGATTGGATTTTCCTGTAATAGTTCTGCTTAATATTAGCAAGGTAAAATGAAAATTCAACTTGCTATATTGGACTAAGAAACTAGAATAATTTTATGCCTATGAAGTTTTTTTTTATTTTTATGCTAATTGCTTAGAATACTTGCGAATAGGATTGTTGAGCTTAAATTGCAGGGACCTTGCTAGCTGTATCTGGTTTTACTGAAAGACTTAGCTTTGTGACTGATAAAGTAACTGCATYTTGTAGGAATCAGAAATCATTGATTTCTTCTTGGGGTCTTCTCTGAAAGATGAGGTTTTGAAGATCATGCCTGTCCAGAAGCAGACTCGTGCTGGTCAGCGTACTAGGTTTAAGGTAAACCTTTTTTTGTTTTATTTTCTGTTATATGTATTGAAAACCTGGCATGTTTTCACTGCTGATTTTGGGGTGTCGTATTGCTGAACTAGTTTAGATAATGTTTGATACTCTCTTGTAGTTTATAACAGATGTTGAGATGTATAAGTGTATTCATACAGCTCATAAAATTGTTTTAATTTTAAAGTGTTTTAGATGTTACAGGCTGCCCTAGCACAATTCCAAGTTGTATTTGTGCAGAGATGTGGGCTGTGCTGGATAGAGAATTCTTAAATGTAGAGAGGGAGTGCTGTCTGAAAATTACTGGGCCTTTTGACCAGTATGAGGCTGTAGCCCAATTCTGTAGCCTTAGCTAGTTTTGAGTTAAGGATAGGAGTTGGGGGGGGAGGAATGGGTTGCTTGGGCTATGTGCTCCACTGTAAATTTTGCAAGGTAGGACTTGTTTTAATGTTACTTGCTTGTAGTGAGCTGTGAGTGTTACTGCTGAGCTATTGGGTAATAATTGGGTGAGAGCCTGATGGATCTTTTGGGGGGAGAATGCTCCAGCATAATGCAGCCACTGCTGAAAGCTTTTCTTTTCATCTTAGGCCTTTGTTGCTATTGGAGACTACAATGGCCATGTTGGTCTTGGTGTCAAATGCTCCAAAGAAGTTGCTACTGCTATTCGTGGGGCAATCATTTTGGCTAAATTGTCTATCGTACCTGTACGGCGAGGCTACTGGGGGAACAAAATCGGCAAGCCCCATACTGTACCTTGCAAGGTAAGAATGACTTGCGGTGGTATGCTTCAGCGATTCACACTTCGCTCTGTTCTGAGAGTTGTRACCAGTTCTCTCTGCACAGGTTACTGGTCGATGTGGATCTGTCCTGGTGCGTCTGATTCCAGCCCCTCGTGGTACAGGAATTGTATCTGCCCCTGTTCCCAAGAAACTGCTGATGATGGCTGGTATTGATGACTGCTACACTTCAGCCAGGGGCTGCACTGCCACATTGGGTAACTTTGGTAAGTTTTAGGCTTTTCCATTGTAGTCTAGCTGTATTGCCTGTTTCCTGCCTTTGACAGGAACATGACATAGTTTTTATAGTACTATTTAACCTCTTCTAGCATTCAAACAGGAGTCAAGATTTCTGGTACTTCTTACAATATGGGTTTCTCCTAGAGGTTATTCTGAAGTTAAGAAAATGTTAATTATAAGAATTTGTTTCTTTGTATAGTCATTGATTTAAAAATCTCCCAAATCTGCGCGATTACACTTGGTTGAAGTAGTGTAATTGTCGTAAATGGAGAGAGAAAGAAACTTGAGTTTTGTACACATAGCAGAGGGACCTTGTTATGGTCTCCCTGTTTTGTCTTAAATTCTACATTTTTGGAACTCTGTATGTTGGTACAGTAGAGCTGKCTTCTTTAGTAGTAATCTGTAATGTTTGTCTTCTGTCTATAGCTAAAGCCACCTTTGATGCCATCTCCAAGACTTACAGCTATCTGACCCCTGATCTCTGGAAAGAGACTGTGTTCACCAAGTCTCCTTACCAGGTAAGAGTGTAAAACATCTGCAGTTCACAGCTCTAATTTTACCTTCCCTACTTGTCGTATTCAGAAGTCTGCATCTTTTGACCCCAGAGACTTTGTAATTCATTGTTTTTGTAATTTGTAACGGGAGAATAGAGTTGCAGTAACAACTGATTGCAAGGTAGTGTACCTAGCATGTGATTTTTTCAGTGTGATGGCTGTGCTGGTAACTGCCTGTGTTCACATTCCTTTATTAGGCAAACAGCCTAGTTCTGTTTCTAAGCTCTAAACTGTGGACTATAGCCCTATTGCAAATACTTGAGGCAAAATGTACCTCAAAAAATATAAAACTACTTGTGCCTGCTCCTAGTCTTGTATTGGTGGTGGTGGTTTAGAGTTTGCCTTGGTTGCCTGCCTATACATGGAGCTCTGTTCAGGTGCTAATTTGGTTGACAAAAGCTTGCTCTCTTCATAGGTGACTACTCAGTGTGATCATAAGCTAAACTAGATTTTCCCTTAGAAAAGCTAAATGGAATCAGGCTTGTACAGCCAAACCTGTTGGTTTCCTAGTGCTAACAGTATCTGTTAGCCCTTGAACTGGAGGCATAGTACCTTCTTCCTGATGACTTTGTCCTTTCATGTGAATTCCCAAGCCAGAAGCTCAGTATGATGAATTACTGAGCAGTTTAAGACCAGATAGCGTAGCCAGTATTTTGTGGTTATTTATGTTTTGGATATGCAGATATTTGAAAATGACARACTTTTTTATTAACAAAGAAAATAAGAGGAAAGCTTGAAAGATTAAGCAGAAATAATCTGTATCTGAATGCATCCCTTACCTTGTTTAAAAGGGATCCACCCCTGAGAAAGCTGTGACAGTAGTTTTTAAAAAGTTACATTTCTCTTTTTGCAGGAGTTCACTGATCATCTGGCTAAGACCCACACCAGAGTCTCAGTACAGAGAACCCAAGCAGCTGCTGTGGCAACTACTTAAGTGTTTTTTGTACAAGACAATAAAGTGATCAGTGAACAAGAAATTGTGACTGGATTGATTGGTATGTTTAATGCAGGCAGATTAAATCTGGGCTGGGGATGTGAGGGGGTTCAAATCCATGTGCCAGAGCATGTCTGTTGAGCAAAATATTCTGTTTTTACCAATCCTTCTGTTAATCATGCATTAATTCTACATGGGTACCAGAACCAGCTCTGGAGAGAAACAAATGTAATGCTTGCCTTTATACTGTCCTTCTACAGCATGTAATCTTTGCACTAACTTGGAATTCCCCASTAGGACTGGGAGAGAATACTGCTCTGGATATAGCAGTGTATTGCCTTGGTTCAGGGAGATAGGGGAGAGGTCCTGGGGAGAAATTCTAATGCAGTCAGTTCCTGCTGTAATTCAAGACATGCAAAAATTTGTACAATGAGCTTTTGCAGAACTGCACCTCAAAAAATGACTAAATTTTAGTGGTATGGCAGATGTCTGGGCTGCATATTTATTGTACAGGTCAACAACATCACAGTTCAAAGATGCACCATGCATTACTGGGTTCATGCACCACTGACAAGTGCTAACCATTTTGTATTCAGATCTGCTGCTCTGCATTTTCTTGTGCCTTCCTTTCTTCCATCATCCTGTGCTTCTGTTTCATCAAACATGTCCTTGCATTTCCATGGGCACCAAGATCTCCATCTAAAAAGGAAGGAAATCRAGCAAACCTTCTTTAAGAATGCCCCCCACTAGCTGTAAAAAAACCTCAAACCTATTTAATGTGAAGTCTGGCAGCTTGACTTAAAACCACTTCTTGGGGCATGGTGCTAGATGCAGTGTGAAAGTAGAGATGTGCACAGACTTCTGACTGCTCCAGGGGGCAATAAGAGCGCTGTAACTGCTCTCTGCTGTGCTGCTTTAATGTCCCCCTCCCAGGCCTAGCAGTTTCAACATACCTGAACAGAAAATCAAGCTTAGCTGTTTTGCAGCATTTGTCAAGAGAATTTCAACACAAAGATGGGGAATTTTAATTTTGAATCCTCCTTTTACTGTGTGGTGTTGCCACACAGCTTGCTCACAGCATGTTAATGAACAGGCCATTGCCATACTCACATTTGTCCTGATAGGCTTTGGTGGCTTGAACCAGCTGCTCCATCTCTTTTGCACAGTTCTGAAACTGATTCGGTCCTTCCCTCTGCTGGCATGCAGCAAACCTTTCCCGGATGATTGCCACAATTTCTTGATCCACCATCCTGTGGGGGGAAAAATGAGTATACTCATACTGTAGCCAACCGTTTGCAGCAAAGATGAATAGAGAGGCCACAATACAATATGAAAGTTCAGCTCTGAGTTTTTACAGCACCTTCATCAACCTGTCCTGCAGCAGGGCTGTCAGGACTTGGTACTGCAGGCACATGGATGRCTCTGTTCTCAGCTCAGGTGTGCTGCAGGAGATGGCAGGCCTGTGCAAGCACCTGGGTTCTGTAACAGCACAGGCTGCTCAAGTGGATTTGGCAAGCCTTCCATGTTCCCTGCTGCCTCAACACCCCAAAGGTCTCCRAGAAAGTGCTGAAAATGCTATGAATTCAAGCCAGCAACTACTGCTCTGCTTAGCGCTGACAGGCTGGAGCTCTGCGCTGTGGTCTACCGGGGGGCAGCTCTGTGACATACCTATCCCTCCTCCACTGTGCTTCTGCCTCGAAGAAGCAGAGGTAGTCGCCCTCCATGCACTCGCTCAGGTCGGGCACGCGGCGAAACTTCTGGTGGTAATAGTAGAATTTGTTCTTGGCTTGCTGGCGCTCGATCCACTCTGCAACAACCAGCRCTGTGGTCAGGCACCCCCAGACTCAGCGAGGTGTGGGGCTGCTCCACAGTGGGCTGCAGCCTTGCCGTGCTCCCCAGCCGCTGCCTTCACGTGGAGCCCCTGTGTGTCTGTGTCCATACCTGTGTTCCCACGTGTCCCCTCTCTGTCCGTGCCTGTGGCTTTCTGTGTCCCATATTCCTGCATCTTGGTGTCTGTCCRTATGTGTCCCGTGTCCCTGCGTGTCTGTCTGCCTGTGTCCTCGCATGTCTGCCCCATGTCCCTGTGCATCCATCTCGGTATGTCCTATGTCTCTGTGCCCGTGTCCTTGTGCCCGTGCCCCGTGTYCCTGCGTGTGCCACGTCCTTGTGTGTCCATCTCAGTGCCCTTGCGTGCCTGTCCCCTCGCCCCTGCGCGTGTCCCGGCGCCCGCGTCCCCGTGCCGCCGTCCGCCTCGTGCCCCCACAGCTCGTGAGGCGCGCGGGGGCGGCGGGAGCGGGCCCGGCCCGCCCGTACCTCGGACGAAGGTGACGGGCCGGTCGAAGACATAGCTGAAAGCGGTCTGGAAGATGTGGACCGGGTTGGGCAGCGACGTGCTCTTCTCGGGGATGGGGGTGCGGGTCGGCGGCGCCTTGTACACCTCCCAGTCCCGGTCTTCCGGCATGGCGGGGGCGGCGGGCAAGGGGAAGATGGCGGCGCCCCACACAACCCGCGGCGGCGGCGGCAGTGACGGCGGGGGTTCGGGGCGCGCCGCTCTGCGCATGCTCCGGGCGGGGGCGGCGCTACTGCGCACGCGTGCGGCCCCCGGTGCATCTTGGGAATCGTAGTTCCCCCGGTGTCCTACGGGAGCCCGGTGGTGACCGCCGAGAAGGCAATGGCGGCGGTGACGCTCCCCCGGGCGCCTCTCAGGGCTTTGTCGTCGGTGCTCGACACAGGGAGAGAGAAAGCTCAGGGCACAGCTGAGTTTCAGCTAGTTTTGGGCGGAGACAGAGCTCGGCCCAGCGAGGCAAACCCCGGTAGCGGCTCGTTGGGCCCCCCCGGCGGCCCCTTCCCGTGCGGCGGCGCCCCGGGCCCGGGCGGGGCCTGCGCGGCTCTGGCCTTGGCGCCGGGAGGCGGCTGGGCTACGAGGCAGCTGCCAGCTGGCTTTAGCACGAGTCAGGTGCTGGACTATTCACATGTTCTGATTTTCAGAGCCAGGAAACTGCCATGTATCAAAGCAAGTAAGTGAGTTGTTATAGCTTTCTGGCAATTTTTAATCCTGTACTTKTGAGATATTTGTAACTTGTAATTCCTGTAATTGCAGCAACCATTCTGCTCAGTGCGTCGTTACATCTTCCCCACTTGCCTAAAGATCACCCACAGAAATGCTGCTACTGCTGTCAAAGCTACTGTCAACATTTTTCAGCAAAGGGGCTAGAGAAGGAGCAAAGCTCATCCTCACAATGAGATCTGTTGCCTTGATCTCCTTTCTAGGCGTGATCACAAAGCCGTTACTGTCTGGACTAACACGAGAAGTTTTCTTCTATCTTTTTTTTTTTTCATGAGCAAACTGCTGGATATAGTAAGTTTGGCTACTCATGTGCCCGGTGTGAGTGTTCACAGCTTTTGTTGTGTTGTCTTGCAGTTAGGAAGCTATTGCAATTGATTCCATTCATGTCCAACTTGTTTAGGAGAGAGAGGAGTAAACTGAGAYGCCAGCAATTGACCTTTATCGTATCACAACTGTTAGTGCCAAACCTGCCAGCTTCGCTGAGCATGAAATGAATATAGCACCAAATGAAGCTAGCAGCTAAATTTATGTCTTCTGACTGATAAATATTTTAAGTATTAGACAGGAGAGACACTGAGAGCCTCTTTCTGCTGCTGGCCTGGGCTGAAGACATCCCATGGTTTGTAAAGCTCAGAACTGCTACCTTTTGGATTGCGTGGAGAGGAACAGTGAGCAGGACTGGGTTATTGATTAAGTTAGCACATTTGAAATGGGGTTGGACTAGACATAGGTCCACTCGGTTTGGAAAACAAGCTTGGTGGAAAGTGCAACCAAGTTCTGGGACTGATCTTACCAAGAAAGGAGTTGCAGTGGATGTAAATTTAACTATTCACTACTGGGACTGGCTTCCTAGCTCCCCTGCTTTCAAGCCAATATCGTAAGAATTTGTCCGTGCCTCTATAAGGCGCTGTTGCTTTTTTTCTGCGTGGTGCAACATGACCTTGTGATTGGGGTTTATATATTTAGTGCTTCTAATTTGATTTTCAAGGTGCATACTTAACATGCGCTTGTTGTTATTACTGACTCTTTTGGGCATCCTTTCCTGTTTCTTCTGATTGTTAGCTCTGTTCATTGCTCCCATTTGCCTTGACAGTGCTAGAAGGACTGAACATACCCCCATGAATGCTAACCAGGCCATTTTGGTGCTTCTGAACAGAAAATTAATAATTATAATTAACATCACAGTAGGGCAGACCTGCTAAAGAACACATTTCTCCTTGAAAGTCCTTGAACAGAAAGGAGGGGGGTGGTTTTCAAGTTGTTTTTAGTTTAATCTGCATTATTTGTCTAGAAAACATAAGTTCTTTGATACTCATGATAGAAGCTTAAATAAAACCCTGTCTGTTACRGAGTTCTTTCTCTCATGGTAGAATTGAAGAGCCAGGAACCCCTTCAGTGCTCACTGAGGTTGAAGGGCAGACCCCTTTGTGCTTTGGGCCTGGTCCCTTGGGTATCTTCTGGGACTTGAAAGTAAAGTGGATCTTTTTTGTTCTTCTGTAGTCCCACCGCAAGTTCTCTGCTCCCCGGCATGGCCACCTGGGCTTCCTCCCCCACAAGAGGAGCCGTCGCCACCGAGGGAAGGTGAAGACGTGGCCTAAGGATGACCCCAGCAAACCAGTTCACCTGACAGCTTTCCTGGGCTACAAAGCTGGCATGACACACACCCTGCGGGAGGTGCACAGGCCTGGGCTCAGTAAGGCTTGGCTGAAGGAGGGGCGTCACATCCAGGAGAAAAAAGAGGGAACGAGCTTGGTGGTAGGAGGGGCTCATGGAAATGGGTGACAGAACATGTCACTTCTAGGCTGTCTGCTGTATGCCATCTAGATCTTGGATGGCCAAAGGTCACCTCGTGGCCAGTGTGGGCTGAGCTTGGAGGTTCCTGAGACACCCCCACACCAGTATGGTGACGGGTGGTTTGTTGGATCATGCAAACAGAAGGACCCTGCAGGGTAACTACCTGATAAATGCCAGGTTTGTGAAATCTTGCTGTGGATGTTAATAAAGTTGCCCTCTGGAATGCTCACAGGATAGGACCCAAACTCCAGGGTGAGCAGGAACTACACAATTTACTGCTCCCTCCAGTATGAGGGGAGATGAGTTAAAGTGTGCTGGGCCACAGGGACTAACCTGTTCACTGTCTAATGATCAGCCCCTGTGTGGCCCTGCAGCTTGCAGCCATGGGAGATCAGAAGGGCTGAGGCTGGCTGTGAGAGCAAAGTGCCAGCTTGTCCCCAGCTCATTGCATGCTCAGTGTAACAACATGGGCCAGAGCTGGCTCGCAAGCAATGAGCTGCTCCCAGATGATGCTGAGTGCCGGTTCCCTTTGCTGTCTTGCAGAGATCTCCAAGAGGGAGGAGGTAGAGGCAGTGACCATCATCGAGACCCCCCCAGTGGTGGTGGTCGGGGTTGTGGGGTACATAGAAACGCCAAAGGGCTTGAGAAATTTCAAGACTGTTTTTGCTGAGCACATCAGTGATGAGTGCAGACGCCGCTTCTACAAGAACTGGTATGAGCTTCTCTGCCTGGGCTGGATGACTGGGGTATGGTGGGCAGGGAGCCTCTCCCGGACCTTTCCTGTAGCTCCCTGTGATGTACAGCCGTTGGAAACTGTTCGGTTATGGGCAGCTGGCTCTGGGGTGGAGTGAAATAGTTATTTAGTCATGTACAGAAGTACTGTGAAGAGCTTTTTTGTTGTGAATCAGCATATGTGTATGTAAATTTGTTTTAATAGTTGAACCAAGGTAGCTGTCTTCAGAATATCATTCAGCAGTGTGTGTCACAGGTTCATTTTCCTTTGTGTAGGCTGGGCCTGTCTACTCTTTGTTAAACTAGAACACTTTAACCAAAGTACCAAATTAAGGGAATAAAACCTAGATTTGTCAGATGGAAAATCCATGCAGATTGTGATCTCTGGCCCTTGTAAACATCAACTCCTCAAATCCCATGCTGGGAGAGAGGAAAATGGAAACATGAATTTTGTAACTGTAGGAATCATGTCTCCTGCAACAGCACCCATCAGCCATCAGATCCACCCACCACATCTCTGATCCCTGTCAGACTATTTTATTCTTTTTCCACTTAACTGTGATTTTGTGTCTGTATTTTGGTGGTACTGAATCAATCAGTGAGAAAAAGCTGGACTTTTATGGAAAAAGGTCTGAATTATCAGCCCTTTCTGTGGCTCGTTATTCACTTTTTCCTTTTCACCTCAGAGAAAGTAATGGCTCTGGGCAGCCAGATTTGGCTCAGGTACCCCAAGGTACCTTGTGCCTCCAGAAGAGCTGTTAGTGTTGCCCTGGGCTTCTGCACTTCACTGTTCAGCAATGCTGGATGTTCAACACTTTTATCACAGGCACAAGAGCAAGAAGAAGGCCTTCACCAAGTACTGCAAAAAATGGCGGGATGAGGATGGCAAAAGGCAACTGGAGAAGGATTTTGCAGCTATGAAAAAATACTGCAAGGTCATTCGTGTCATTGTGCACACACAGGTCAGAGCCTCACCAAGAGATAGGAGTGGGAGGGCTTAGGGTCTTGCTCAGCTTGGGAACACGCTGAGGCGTGGGAGCTGGGAACACAGGGGTCTCCTGTTGGAGTTGTCCTGGTGGCGTCATGGGAGGCTGAGCAGGCAGATGCCAGTCAAAGGGTGCGGGACAAGGCACGTAGACAGTGGGAGGTGGAGGCTGGCGTTTCCAGCCTCCTGTCCAGCCACCAACCTGTCCGTTTGAGCTGAGTTCAGCCAAGCTACCCACCAGGATCCCCCCAGGATCCCCTTGGAACAGGAGGCCGTGGCTCCAGCAGGCTGCCCCTCATCGTAGCAGGGAGCCCAYGCACCCCACGGAGGGGAGCAGACCTTGCGTGCCTCAGTGCCTCAGCAGGTGCTGAGCCTTATGTGCTGAGCCTTATGTTAGCAGGGGAGCTCAGGCCCTCCTGATCACCTCAAATTAGCAACTGGTGTCAAATGTTGGGGTAAAAATAACTGATGGGTAGACACAGTTTTGCCAGATGCTGGTTATTGGATACACAGGAGCCATCTACATGCTATTCTCTGGAAGCTAGTGGCTTCATTGGAACCCAGGGCAGAGCTAAGCTAACCTGAAGTTTCTCTTTTGGCTGGCACAGATCCTTGGATTCTCCAGACAAAATCTGGAGACGGACTGTGGTGATTTGGTGGGGGCTTTGCACAGAGTGCTAGGACTGAGAGAGAGCCAAGGCACCTTGTGGTGGGGGCTAGAAAGAACTGCTCCATCTGGAAGTGTGGATAGAGCATGACTGAAGGGGAGATGCTGACTCTGTGGCTCAGAGCACAGTGTTCAGCTCCCAGAYGGTGCTCTGGTGAGGTGCTGGCTCTGTCCTGTGAAGCAGTTCCTATAGCTACTTCCCTTGTGCTTAGCTCTTGGGCTGAGCTGGGGTCAGCCAGTCCCTGGGCCCCCTGGAGAGAGGCTGTGCTGTGCGGCGGCCCCTGCCTGGAACAGGAGCACTGGGAGGGTGCTCTGCATGTCAGGCTGTACAGCAGCAGTGGGTACCTGTTTGAGAGGCAGCAGAAGGTGGCATACTGTCTGCAGCTGGGTGTGCAGGATGCTGGATTGTGCATCACAGTTAGCAGGAGGGGGAGCTGGGCTGTGAATGGTGGATAAGACCAGAGAGGCATCRGGGACAGGACTCTTGGTGATTATTTTTGGATCTGACTCAAGACAGTGACATTGTGTTCTTGCAGCAGTGAGAAGGTAGGGGAGAAGGGGTGGCTGCACTCAAGGTCTTCAAGGCCTTGGAGTCCAGGGACTCCAAAAGGTCCCAAATGTGTAGTCACTGGCTGTCGTGAAAGGGGCTAACTGCATGACTGGGAAGTGTAGTAGCTGGCCCTGTTCACCCCTTATGCCTCTCACAAGCGCTGGGTGATGTAGCCCTGCCTGCACATTCATGTCTGTGGGGCGGGGTATAACATTTCACCTTAACACACTGCCTAATGCAGATGAAGCTGCTCCCGCTGCGGCAGAAGAAGGCTCACGTGATGGAGATCCAGCTGAATGGTGGGACAGTGGCAGAGAAGGTCGACTGGGTCCGTGAGAGACTGGAGAAGCAGATCTCTGTGCACAGCGTCTTCAGCCAGAATGAGATGATTGATGTCATTGGTGTGACCAAGGGGCATGGGATGAAAGGTACAAAGCAGGGGGACCTTTGCCAGGGATTTGGCTCTGTCCTTCTCAGCTGACACTTCCCACAAGGAAGTGATGGGAGAGGAGAGTGTAAGCTGTGCTGAGAACTCACCAACTCCTTTCACAGGGGATAGCAAGGAGCCCCTGAGCCTCAGCCATGACATGCATTTCCCTTGTAGCAGAGCTTGGYTTGTTTATCTCAGCAAAGGCCGTGTTGTCTGCCGTTCCCAGAATCTTCACGGGAGGCTTAGAGGCACTTTGAGGACATTAAGGCATTGCACCATTCACAAACCCCACGTGTGTGAAGGTGTGGGTGTTCTTGTGCGTCGGTGTGTTCAGCAGGAACATATCACAGTCTGATCAGATCCATAGAAAATGAGAAAAGTTTTGTGCTCTGGCCCCTCACTGTGGTGACAGCTCTTGGTTTCCTCCCAATACCGTGTCTTCTGAGAACTTTAGAAAAAAGACAAGATGTTCTCCTTCCCTTGCATCCTCTCCATGGCACTTGGACACCTGTCCTAAATCTTCCCTGCTTCCTAGTGTTCTCACAGCCCTGTCTGGTCACACTTCCAGGGGTGACGAGCCGTTGGCACTCCAAGAAGCTCCCCAGGAAGACACATAAGGGATTACGCAAAGTTGCCTGCATCGGAGCCTGGCACCCAGCCCGGGTTGGCTACTCTGTAGCACGTGCTGGTCAAAAGGGCTACCATCACCGCACGGAGCTCAACAAGAAGGTATGGTCCAGATAGGCTCCTTCACAGCACCACTGCGCTTTCCTGCTTGCCTTCCTTCCAGGCTATCACCATCCCTCTTTCCACAGTGGTCTCAGTTCTTCCCAGCTCCTCAGACTTTGCCTTGGAGATCTGCACTGCTGTTGTTCTGCAGATCTCTTCAGCAATGCTTGTTCCCTGCTCAGAAGGCACATCACAGGGGACGCACTTGCATGGCAATCGTGTCGTCCCTGTGATGTCTGTCTATGAGGGAGCAGGAGAGTTGCCAGCTCCATTTCCTTCCTGTTTCTAGATTTACCGCATTGGCCGTGGGATCCACGTGGAAGATGGCAAACTGGTGAAGAACAACGCCTCGACGAACTACGATGTCACGGAAAAGACCATCACACCTCTGGTAAGGGCTAAAGGGGTAGCAGGGCTGCAACTGGTCCTGGCCTCAGAGATCTGGGCTAGGGAAGTAATTCCGAAGCTGGAGACAGCTGTATGGGAAATGATTTGAATTTCACTGAAGGAAGTGCAGTGATWCCCTTCCTCCTGTTTTAGACACAGAAAACCATCTCTGTGGGATTTTTTAGACCTGGTATTCCCAGACATTTTGKTTTTGGCTGATACGCAGGGCAAGGACTGAGAACTTTGCCAAAATATAAATATGAATTTATATATAAATATATATATAAATGTCATTAAAATTGGATACTTGACAGAGAAAGGTTTGTTACTCGGTTAAAAAATCACTTTCCCATATAAAAACTGCTAACTCGGGAGTCTGACCAGCTCCACTTTCTGTTCACCCCCATTCTCCAAGGAAGAAGCAGAGTAGCTGCCTCTGTAGGTCTTCCTGAGTGCTCCTTTGGTCAGATCATGCAATCGGTGTGGCTGAAATGCTCCAGTGCTCCTGGGCAGGTGTCCTGACAGATACAGAGTGGTGTTAGCTAGAAGTATTTTCAGTTGCTATCCTCTCCTTCCATGGAAAATGTCAGTTGTGGACGCATCTGCTTCCATCCAGCTCTTCTGCCTCTCCCCACAGGGTGGCTTTCCTCACTATGGGGAGGTCAACAACGACTTCCTGATGCTGAAAGGCTGCGTCGTGGGCACGAAGAAGCGAGTGCTTACTCTGCGGAAGGTGAGAGTGCAGCTGGCAGCGGGGAGGGAGGAGCTATAGCTCTTCCCTGACAGATCTGCCACATGGAGATCACTGCTAGCTCCAAACACTGGGCAGGGTGGCCAGCCAGGCCCTTGATGCTGTGTTGCAGTATGCATGTGATGCCTGCGTGCTGGTTCATGAGACAGATTGCTCACTGTAGCAGAGAAGGGCACCAGGTAGATGTAGAGGGAAAGTCCTAAGTTACCTTACAAGACCAGTGCCTGTGGGTTGGTTGCTGTTATGGTTTGCAGGCTCCGTTCTCTGCAGCTGAGCTGCGGTAATTTGTTGGGTGCAGAAGGGATCTCTGTAGACCTCTGTGTAGGTCTGAGGCCATGAATGCCTCTTTCACTTGGCCTGCCTGAGACAAGGCCTGACAAACATGGGTGTTCCCTGCTCTGGAGCTAGCACAGGGCTCTGTCTGGGAACGTGCTGCACATGGCAGCAGGGATTTTGCAGAGGGGCAGCACTATGCAGCTCTTCTTGCGATGGATTTTTGCTCTCAGATCAGTCAGTCTCCATTTGCAGGTAGGTGGATTGTGGTTGTGTGCAATCTGATGTATTCTCTCACCACAGACAGAAACTGCAAGTGTTTGAGGGCTGTGATGGGGGGCCTGGGAGTGGAAACCTTGGCCATAAGCAGACTGTGAGGGAATTAAGTGCTAAGTGA
The DNA here is from genome assembly GCF_003343005.1 of Rhea americana. Classification (NCBI taxonomy): domain Eukaryota; kingdom Metazoa; phylum Chordata; class Aves; order Rheiformes; family Rheidae; genus Rhea; species Rhea americana. The sequence continues at coordinate 380,352 of NW_028185939.1, forward strand.
AGGGCAGGTTCATTTCAGAGCTGCTCTGTAATCCAAGGCCTCACCCACTGCCTGACAACTGGGGTGCTTCTCTGAGGAAGCAGATTTTCATGTCTAAGGGATGCAATGAGGATATTTYAATGCTGCTTCCATCAAAGCAGGTATCCAGACTCTCTGGCAAAAATAAGCTTGATGCATTGTGACTTCTCTCTTCCAGTCCCTTCTGGTGCACACAAACCGCCGGGCTCGGGAAGCCATTGAACTCAAGTTCATTGATACCACTTCCAAATTTGGCCACGGCTGCTTCCAGACGGCTCAGGAGAAGCGGGCTTTCATGGTGAGTTACACTGTGCCAGCTCCAGCTTCCAGGCCATACTCACAGCTGGGGCTGAGGCAACTGATTGACTCCATCCGAGCATCTGTTTCTAGATACAGCAACAACCAAATGAGTGATCAGGACTGTCTTGCATGAAAGACAGGCATGAATTCAATTTGCATACTAGAAATTATGCTAAGAAAGAACACAAAGGTTGTGCAAGTGATCCAACACAGACCAACTAGCAAATAATATACCATATGGCCAGCCAGTTTGCATTCACCACAGGATGTTTTAAACAAACAGTTAACTTGGCAGGCATTGCAGTGGACATATGGTCTCTTTCACCCACAATTGTGCATTTCTTTGATTTGGTTGGAATGATCTATAACTTTAAAGTTCTTAGGCGGAAAAGGTTGGGTTGAATTCAGCCACAAACTTGGGATTCTTTTGTCAGGAAGCTTTTAAAAAGGTAAAGCAGTGTATTTTTCCTAAATCCAGTGGGAAAAAAAAATCTAAATAAATCCAAAACAAGCAGAGTTTCCTGAACAGTTTTTCAGCCTGCACCAGGCTCGTGCATAAGTCTGAATGTGAAACTGAGGAAACATTAAGTGAGCCAGATCTTCAGCTAGCATAAAGAAAGAAGCAACTTCCTGGATACTATACAGTTGTAAACCAGGTCTGGATCTGGCCTGCCAGCCATAAATCGCATGTGAAATTGGCTAAGCTGCCTTAGCCCTAGGAAACGAGGATTGGCTATTCAATGCCTTTGCAAAGCTCTTTAGGGCTTAAGTTGTTTGCCTTTAGCCGAGTGTTAGGAGCTTGTTCTGGAGTGAGAACACCTGTGTTCTGCTCTTGCTGTCACTGTAAGTTCTGAGTAGCTGTGACATAGTCCTTAGTGACAAGAGATGATTTTACATTGTTGGTGATGTTTATTTCCCTTTCTTCTGTGGGATGAGAGGGTCCTCCATGTTTAATAGGGTAAAATTTAACATTTGGCTAGCAATAGAGGAACAACAGTAATTCTTGTAACTTGCTTCCAGGAGACTTTATTTGGTCCAGTACAGCTCTGTTTCTTAGTTTGTGGAAAGCCCTGCATCTCTGTTGAGTTGGCTGTTGAGTTGGCTGTGGGTGGCCTTGCCTAGTCCAGGGCTTATACAGCATCTCAGCAGCCTCTCCACCACGGCGAGTTCCTGGAAGAAATCAGTGCAACTGCTGCTCTCCTCCGTGTCTCCTGAYTGCAGGCCAGCTGCCGGGCTCAGCAGCAGGTCAATCATTGCTACTATCTGGCTGCTTCATGCTGCCCACATAAGTAAATTCTTTGTGCAAGGGCAATGATTTTTTGCTCCTGATTCCTCCAGAGCTAGGAGGGCAATTGGGGATGCTAGTGAAAGAGAACACAGAGCTGCCAGCCAGGCAGCAGAGACCATAAGAACCTTGCACAGCAGAAAGCTACAGAAAGCCAGAGCTACACTTTTGTTCCACCCAGTCTGGTAAGCCGGGTTTTTGCGCCACAAACACTGAGACCTCTCCTCTCTGCTCTCTTTCAGGGCCCGCAGAAGAAACACTTGGTGAAAGAGAAGCCGCATATGCAGGAAGAGCTGTAAGGGCTGAGATATGCATGGCTGCTATAACTGGGCTCCTTGAATAAAGGGGTTTCAAGCCATGCCTGCTCCCAGTCTTCCTTCCAGAGGGGTCATGTGGCCCATATTCAGTGCTGCCTGGGGGCAGCTGTGTGTCCCCCAGGCTCTTTGATAGGTGGGGATGGGATGGGTACGTACGCTCAGGGCTACCTGCAACTACGGAGTGTGTGCTCTGTTCTTTGGATCCTCCCTTGCCCTTTCTCCATGAGTTTCTTTGCTGCCTGAATTCACCTAAACCATAGTGAAGCCAAGGTAGGATTAGATGACCCTTCCTCTCTTCCAGAGGAGAGCAGAGCAAGTAGCAGCATTTCTGTCCTGGTTGCTGCTGGGAATACAGGACTTCCCCAGTACTTGCTTCTGCCTGGTTTTRCTGACAGAGTCTCTCTTCTTGCTGTCTCTCTCTCACATGCACGCGCAGRCGCACACAGGCACACACTGCTCCGGCCAGGCTGGAAGCATGATTCATTCACCAAGCAGCTGTACGCAGCAGCAGTGACGCTGGTGGCGAGAGACAGCTTGGCCCGGCACTGCAGCCCCGGGCCATGCCAGAGACCGCCACACCTCCAGCACCCAGGTGAGCTCCACGCYGGAGCAGGTCGCACGGCAGCAGTCCAGTGTCAGCGCCCCAGGGCTCCTCCTGGCCCAGGGACGGCTGACGGCCGACGGCCGTGTCCTTGCACTGCAGCGAGCCCAGCAGCAGTGCTGGCGTGGCAGCAGCGTCCGGTGCCTGCTCCGCTGCGGCTCACATCACCCATGGCACCAGGGCTGTGGGGGGAGAAAGCTGCTCATCACCTCTGCGCTGCGGCAGCTGYCCCCTAAACCAGCCATCCTCCCATGGGGGCTTGCGTGCACGTGTACACATCTAGCTATGTTTTACTATATTTATTTATATTCATTTTAAAAGTTTTTTTATGTATCCTCACTGTGTCCTGGCTTGCAGACTGCGCTAGCCATGTGATCGCTCTGTCTGTGGTTTGGGGCAGATGATCTCGCAGCAGCACCACTTTTGCTGCTGGTCTGGATTACAACAACAAATCTTAGTCCCTTAGGGCTAATGGCACATGGCTCTGGGCAGAGGCGATTTCTGCCTCACTCATTCGCATGTCMTATCAATGTCACCGAGCCCCGGAGGAAATGCAGAATGATTTGGGGTGGGAAGGACCTCTAGASGCTTCTAATCCAGCACAGGGCCAGGGACATTTGGGAGGGGAGGACGCATCCCAAGCGAGCGTGGTGCCTCTGGCAGGAGTATTCCGTGTGCTGCTCCGGGGTCTGGATGATGCAGCGTGCGCAAGATGGGAACTCGTGCGTTTCTGGCCTTCCTCCGTCGGCGAGGAGCCTCGCTCGGCGCCGGGAGGGCTGCGATGGTCCTGCCGGTGCTCCCCCGGCCTCTGCCAGCCCGGACGGGGCGTCCYCCAGGGGCCGTTCCCCTCTGCTTATTCCGCAGGGGCACCCTGCGATGYCCCCCGGGGCGGGCCGCCTCGGCACGGGGCGCTCCGGTGTCATCGGCCACTCCCGGCGATGGGACGAAGCCGCCCC